>NC_055980.1:6834844-6939844 GCF_018492685.1 Alosa sapidissima | reverse complement strand
TCTCTCTCTCTCTCTCTCTCTAACTTGCTCTTTTATCTCTCTTTCTTTCTAACTATCCATATCTCTATCCATCTCTCACTGTCTCTCTATATCCCTCTCTCTTCACCCCTCTCTCTCTCCCTCTCTCTTCCCCCCTCCCTCTCTCTCTCTCTAACTTGCTCTTTTATCTCTCTTTCTTTCTAACTATCCATATCTCTATCCATCTCTCACTGTCTCTCTATATCCCTCTCTCTTCACCCCTCTCTCTCTCTCCCTCTCTCTTCCCCCCCTCCCTCTCTCTCTCTCTCTCTCTCTAACTTGCTCTTTTATCTCTCTTTCTTTCTAACTATCCATATCTCTATCCATCTCTCACTGTCTCTCTATATCCCTCTCTCTTCCCCCCTCTCTCTCTCTCCCTCTCTCTTCCCCCCCTCCCTCTCTCTCTCTCTCTCTCTCTCTAACTTGCTCTTTTATCTCTCTTTCTTTCTAACTATCCATATCTCTATCCATCTCTCACTGTCTCTCTATATCCCTCTCTCTTCCCCCCTCTCTCTCTCTCCCTCTCTCTCTCTCTCTCTCTCTAACTTGCTCTTTTATCTCTCTTTCTTTCTAACTATCCATATCTCTATCCATCTCTCACTGTCTCTCTATATCCCTCTCTCTTCCCCCCCCCTCTCTCTCTCTCTAACTTGCTCTTTTATCTCTCTTTCTTTCTAACTATCCATATCTCTATCCATCTCTCACTGTCTCTCGCACCCGCTTGCGCTCATTTTCCCTCCGTCTCTCTCCTCTCTTTCCTTATTTCTCGGTCGTCATCACAGCCTGTGTCTGTCTTTGGTATTTGTCATTCCCCGTTGTTCTCACCTCTGGAGGACCGTAGTATCCCACAATCCCCTTCCTCAACCTTTCTGTACCTCATCCCGCACCATGAAGGCCAGCAGAGGAGGGACCGATCGAGGGAGAGAGACTTCCCACCCCTGACTGGGTCATCACCCACTGTACTCTATGCCACTGCAATGCATGATGGCAGTCAGAGCCTGAAATTAAGACACGCTTATAAGGAACCAGAGATAACTCTCTGTCCTCTATGGCCTACATTAGCAGGTGATCTGGTATCGCTGATATTTCAACATCTTCTGTATTTCTACATTTGTTCATGTGGGACAGTTTTGGACTTTTTTTTGTTTTTTTTTAAACAGCATCCTACATAACCTGAGCTGCAATTGTGAAGTGAATCTCAGGCTCTGACACAAACTCTGTCCCACCTGTCTTTCCCCTTAGCTGCGCCTCCATTTGTAAGCTCACATGTAGCCTTCAGGGTTCTTTCATTCTCTGCCTGTGGTCTGAACGCTTTGATGACCTGGGGTCAGGTCTGTCCAAGGTCGCCTGACAGCTGGGTAGGAGGACAGCTCTATGAAATGCTACAATTCTTTCTGGACATAGACATTGGAGACAGAAAGGCTCTTTGAATTGTGCCTAACTGTTTACCTCAATAAAAAATGATTGTGTGTATAAATGTGGTGGTTTAATAGTCCCCAGTCAGACAAAGCATTACTATATACAGTAATCTCTGTATCATTACATGGTCTCTGAAATGTAGCATTTTTGTGTTTGTGGACCGAACTTCTGAGATATACAAATATTTGAAATAACACTGAAATTGTGGTGTTTCGGTGCATTCTCTTTTTGGTGTTTTTTGTCATGGTGAGTTTGGTTGAAATTGAGCATTTTTAACATCTGAGGGGGTTGTTTCATGGTTACAGTGCCGTTGCCAAGACTCTTTTGCCCTGCTCATTGTCCTGTGCTGTCTTATAGCCAGGCTACATCAGCCAAACCACAGAAGCATTCCGTTCATAGAGAGTATGCTGCAGCCAATTATCTTTCAGTGTAGTCAATCTAACTGGCTACACCAGGCTCGAGAGCGGTGGGCACATCTGAAAAAATTAGACCAGTCTTCTAAAACTACCTCTAAAACTACCTTTAAAAGTTTTGCGCCTGGTGTAGCCAGACTGTTACACACACACATAGTTTCTGCAAATTGCGCTGCTTGGTTGGCATGTAGTTCCGTTTTGTATATTGTTATCAGTCATCATCATTAAAATTCTCAGAGAAGCAGTAGTAAAAAGTTGCTGTGATAGCTGGGATAGCAGGCGAGATTACAGACGCATGCCACTACAGTCTCTGTTGTTACCCCCGCAACCGCCCAACAGAGGAGGAGAGTATTCCGGAGTGCATGTGAGTCAGCTGCCCTCTAAATGCATTCATGAGGTGAGTACTGGAGACTGCAGGTGGAGTTAATGAGCGAGGTCAGTGCATGCCTAGATAACAGGGGCCTGCTGAACAACTCCAGCCAGCGGATTCAGACATACACAGTGCAGCTCTTAGTTTCTTCACCTGACCCTTTGTTGATGTGTGTTGTCTGCGATTCGCGAATTCCAACTTACTGTCTTTAGATCTCCTGCATGTTTTTTTTTCCTCCCATTGCTCCCGTTGGCATGTCATGATGTCATGATCTGACCTCTCCATCCTTTTCCTCGCTGGCTCATTACAGGCTGATGACGTCCGGGCACTGCTGACTGCCGCCATGCCCCCGTCAGCACTGCCCGCCTGCTACAAGCCGCAGGTCATCAGCGTGCCTGCCTCTGTTGGCACTGTGCCCCCCGCCCTCTCCTCCAGCGCCCCTGCATGCCCGGTGCCTTCCACCGTAGCCTTGGATGCCCAGGGCTCAGGCTTCCCTGAGCTGCCCTCCCTGCTGGCACCCTCAGGGGCAGATGGGGCTGCATATGTGGAGAAGAAAGAGGAAGGTGAGTCATTACATGGGTTTCATATCGTCATTTCAGTTATGTAATTGTGTGTCATTAATGTAATGATATGTGATGTCTTTACAGTGGTTTGATTTAATTACAGTACATAAGCAACACCCTACGAACCATCTCAATTAGCCTAGCAACAACCTAGCAACCACTTCGATATTGTCAATCAACATGATTACCCTAACAACCAGCCTAGTCACTGCTTTATTTAGCATAGCAACCACCATATATACCCTAGCAACCACCATTATTTATACCTAGCACCCAACAAGATTACCCTAGCAACTAGCTTAGCAACTGCATTATTTAGTATAGCAACCACCATATCTACCCTAGCGACACCTTAGCAACCATCTCAATTAGCCTAGCAACAACGACCATAATGCCAACCTAGCAACTACCATAGCAACCTCTTTATATAGCATAACAACCACCATGTTCACCTTAGCAACACCATAGTAACTATCTCTGCATTATCTGTTTTAACTATATGATATTTTACATCACTTTTTTGCATTTTCATGCACTGGTAATTCCTTGGAATTGCATTTCTAGTTTATTACACTGCTCTTCAGAGTGCTGCAGAAAGTTCCATTCACATGAATGAGCCTTCCCAACAATCAGACAGAGAGGGTTCAATCGGTATAATGACAGCTGCAAATATATAATGACCGCTGTCAATGGCAATGGGTTTTGTGGTTCTGATCAATCCGCGAGTAGTTTGTTCACTATTGCAATATGGAACTTCATTGAAAGTGAAAGTCAGCAAATACTGCAAGTACAGCAAGTCATCTGAAACTTTCAAGCTCTATTTGTGTGGTGAACTATTTGTTTTTTCAGCGAAAGCCGTGAAAGTTTATTTTCTCGTTTTGGCAAGTTTTGGCCTCCATTTCGTGTTTGGGTTCGCCCTATCGGGCCTTATTTTCCTATAATGACCGCTAAACAATACATTATCCCTTACATAAATGTGATGCTAGTAAGCAGAATTGTTTCATTTCATGCAACGTAATACCATGTAATAATATGGTATAGTAATGTTATTAAATAATGAGGTGTGTAATGTGTGTATCTGGTTGTAGAGATGGATGGTGGTGGTCATGCTGAGCCTTAAGACTGCAGGCCAGCTTTATTTTGTTCATTAGCCACATGGTTGGAGCAGCTGAGTGATGGAGGGATGATGTCTGAGTGTGTTTTGGTTGTTTGCAGACGCTGGAATGGACCTGAGCATCAGCCAGTTCCTACACAACTTGGGCCTGGAGCACCTGCTGGAGATCTTCGATCGGGAGCAGGTACAAACATCCGTCGTCATGGAAGCACCACTGAGACATGTTCCCTTTCACTACACTACCACTTTCATTTCAGTGAATATTTTATTTATGTGCAGTGTGGTTACTAATATGACATTAAATTAATTGTGCCTATGTGTCATAGACTATATGTGCATATTTTAAAATGCATGCCACCCTGAATAATATGTCCAATTGGAATTTGCCCAGAAGTCAGAGATGCACATACACTTCACTGTCTTAACTTGTCCTTGTCATGTAAATTAGGCCTTATTAATAGAAATCTTAATGAGACACTTGAGTGTCCATTGATCATTGTTAATTCTCCAGGATGATGGGGTTTTGTGAAATATTCCGGGTTGCCGTGGTAAGGGGACATGTCTTGTGTCTTGGTCAGATCACTCTGGACGTGCTAGTGGAGATGGGCCACAAGGAGCTGAAGGAGATCGGCATCAACGCATACGGCCACCGCCACAAGATCATCAAGGCTGTGGAGAGACTGCTGAGCGGACCACAGAGTACGGCCCAGACACACACACACACACACACACACACACACACAGACAGACACATCTATACACACACACTTGTACCTACACACAAACACACACACGCACAACCAACTAAGGAGATGCACACAATTCAGTTTCCTTGTATCCTGAGTCTGCCAGGAATCAAATCTGCAAATCTTCTGCATCCTTCTAAATAGCCCACGTTTCCCCAGTCTCTTACCTCAAACATTTACATATCCATACACACATTCTACCCACCTCAAACATCTGCATATCCCTACACACATATCCTCTACCCACCTCAAACATCTACATATCCCTACACACATATCCTCTACCCACCTCAGACATCTACATATCCATACACACATTCTACCCACCTCAAACATCTACATATCCCTACACACATATCCTCTACCCACCTCAAACATCTACATATCCCTACACACATTCTACCCACCTCAAACATCTACATATCCCTACACGCATTCTACCCACCTCAAACATCTACATATCCCTACACACATTCTACCCACCTCAAACATCTACATATCCCTACACACATATCCTCTACCCACCTCAAACATCTACAAATCCCTACACACATTCTACCCACCTCAAACATCTACATATCCTTACACACATTCTACCCACCTCAAACATCTACATATCCCTACACACATATCCTCTACCCACCTCAAACATCTACATATCCCTACACACATATCCTCTACCCACCTCATACACACATGTCCTCTACCCACCTCAAACATCTACATATCCCTACACACATTCTACCCACCTCAAACATCTACATATCCCTACACACATTCTACCCACCTCAAACATCTACATATCCCTACACACATTCTACCCACCTCAAACCACCATGACTCTTATTCATCCCTTCTTTATTCTTTATTACACCATATTGATGATCCTTATCCTTACACAGTCCATTCCTGCTTAAAGAGTTCCTCGGCACTGCACACTTAGACTTCATATTTATACATCTGATACGACATTTCCTATTGAGTTTGTGGTCTGCAAAATCAGTGTCGTGTCCTCTAAATGTGGATTTAACATTCATATTTTTTGCATGACAGTGGAAGCACAATATGATATTTGCCCTATTATCTTGGTTTGGATCTTGGTTTCATTTGGAATTATATTTGCCCTATTAATATTCTCAAATTAAGTGGATCATTTTTCAGAGCAATTTATTTTTCATAACTGCAAGGATAGGAACATCAGTAGGGATCTGTGGTTCTCTAGCTGACTGTGTGTGTCCTGATAACATGCAGGTCTAAACCCATATCTGCCTCTGAACACAGCCAACAGTGGGACCATCCTCATAGACCTGGCAGCAGACGACAAAGAATTCCAGTCAGTGGAGGAAGAGGTAACGTTACTGTACTTTAACTGTATTGTTGTGTATATTGTTGATTGTTTTGTTTCTATGGATACCGTGCGGATTCTATTATGCATGGCATCTGCATTAGGACACGATGATGAAAATGTATGCAAAGCCACTAAAGCCCACCGCACACGGCCGGCGATGCGACGGTGGAATTCTGTTAATCGCTTTACTACACACACTACTGGCGACACGATCATCCATCGATTCAGTGGACATACACTGACCAGACAGCTGTTTCTATTATGACGTATCAAAATCGCCCTGAAAAATAGAAAGGGGCCGATTAGAGCAATGCGACGGCCTTCGTTCCACTTGCCATATGTGTTGCCCCATTCACTTCAATAGATTCTATAACATTTTGCCGGTCGCCATAAGTTGCCTGCCGTCGCATCACCGGCCGCGTGTGTAGGCCTTAAGTGTATCCAAACTGAATCACTAAGATATTGTGATGTATTTCCCCGTGGCTCCTTTTTACCCATAAGTCTATTCTGCCTCAGCCATGTGACTTTCTACCTGAAATTAATATTGTATCCATTTAGGATTGTCATTTACATTAATATTTTAGAACTCTAAGTGATAGTCACTTTGTTATTCCCTTCCCATGAGTTTTTTTTTTTATAGAAACCTTTCAGCCAACACATGACTCAGCATAACTGGTGAATACATGATTCAGCATAACTGGTGAAAATTGGTGTCTTTGACCTTTGAACGTTGTGTCCACAGATGCAGAGCACCATTAGAGAGCATAGGGATGGTGGACATGCAGGAGGGGTCTTCAGCAGGTACAACATAGTGAAGGTGAGCTTTTCTCTTCTCTCATTCTTTGTCTATTGGAATCAAGGATTTGGTATGAAGGAGGATTAGTTAGTGTGTTTCATTGAGTGACAAGTATAGCAACCTGTCTTTGTTTCAACTTCTCAGATCCAGAAGGTGTGTAATAAGAAGCTGTGGGAACGCTACACCCACCGCAGGAAGGAGGTGTCTGAGGAGAACCACAACCACTCCAACGAGCGCATGCTCTTCCACGGTGAGGGCCTCCTCACAACAACCTCACTCGCTGAATTAACACATTTAGAACAAGCAACACATTCTAGAACTAGAGTAGTTGTATTCCTCTGAAGATCTGGTCTCAGCCCTCAATTGCTTTTTGTGTAGTTTTTGTGAAGTTATTCGTATGGAAATTGTTAGATGTATAAAGATGTTAGATGCACAGTAGAAGGCACCTGTTGAAACTTGATCTCATGTACTACTCCCTGCTTAGTTTTGATAAATGGATGTATTAATTAAAGGAGGTTTTTGTCCCCACAGGCTCACCGTTCGTGAACGCTATCATCCACAAGGGCTTTGATGAGCGGCATGCATACATCGGGGGCATGTTCGGCGCGGGCATCTACTTTGCGGAGAACTCCTCCAAGAGCAACCAGTATGTTTACGGCATTGGGGGTGGCACTGGATGCCCCCTGCACAAGGACAGATCCTGCTACATCTGCCAGAGGTGAGAAGACAGTTCACCTCAGGCATGTAACAGTCATTGGATCTATGAGATTACAGTTTTTTTCAATCGCTAACAAGCGCTTACCCATACTTCAGATACTTTTTCTAAACTCTTAACACAGACTCACACCTACAAAACACAATTGGCCAAATGGATAATTTTCTTCTCAAAAACACATTTTGTTAAATATATACTAACACATCTTTCTCTGCACACACTAACTTTACCAAAACACTGGAAATCTTACTCAAAATGAAATTATTCTATCAAAGAATAACACTTGTTTTCACTTCACAAGGTACATGCAGTCAATCAAAGTACACCAGGTTTCAAAATACTGGCTATTGTTGACATTACAAAAACTGCATAGACTTTTATGTTTCAGTTTTACAGGTATTTGCATTCAAAAAATGCAATCCACCGTTTTTACACAAAATTTCTTGGTTGGGAACTGTATGTCCACATGTAATGTACATTCAAAAGCATTCCAGTAAAAAGCAAATCAGTTTTTTTCCTTTACTGTTTACTACAGGAGGTTCAGAAGAAATACTGTTTACAGTATGATAGAACAGAAAAAAGTTTTACAGTATTGCTTAGAGTAAACAAAATATCCATGAAACACACAACAAAAAAAAACAACAGCAAAAAGCCCAGATAAAAAGGGGGGAACTAAAAAAAGCACAAAATTACTGTATCTAATCTCTGCGATCTTCAGGGTTAGGCCACATGTTTTCATCAACATCACATCTGATATTGTATCCAAGGCAATGCACCTGGGATAAAACCGCTTGGTAGCAGAAGCAGAGGTTTTTATACTGTATCTAAGGTTTAGTGTGTTACAGTTTTTTTCAATCGCTAACAAGCGCTTACCCATACTTCAGATACTTTTTCTAAACTCTTAACAGACTCGCACCTACAAAACACAATGGGCCAAATGGATAATTTTCTTCTCAAAAACACATTTTGTTAAATATATAACTAACACATCTTTCTCTGCACACACTAACTTTACCAAAACACTGGAAATCTGACTCAAAATGAAATTATTCTGTCAAAGAATAACACTTGTTTTCACTTCACAAGGTACATGCAGTCAATCAAAGTACACCAGGTTTCAAAATACTGGCTATTGTTGACATTACAAAAACTGCATAGACTTTTATGTTTCAGTTTTACAGGTATTTGCATGCCATTTTTACACTAAATTTCTTTGTTGGGAACTGTATGTCTACATGTTATGTTCACATTCAAAAGCATTTTTTTTCCTTTATACTGTTTACTACAGGAGGTACAGTAGAAATACTGTTTACAGTATGATAGAACAGAAAAGGTTTTACAGTATTGCTTACAGTGAACAAAATATCCATGAAACACACAAGAGCATTCTGAACAAAAAAACAACAGCAAAAAAGCCAGATAAAAAGGGGGGGAACTAAAAAAAGCACAAAATTACTGTATCTAATCTCTGTGATCTTCAGGGTTAGGCCACATGTTTTCATCAACATCGCATTGATTACATGGTCAATGATAGTGGCACGAATTTCATTACTGATAACTGTTCTTGCAGCCTTTGGAATGCCACCACCACGCATTCTTACACCTCTACCTTGCCCTCTCTTTGGGCCTGCTCTTCTCCCTGACCCTGCTCCTCTCACTGCTCCTGCATCTCTCACTGCATCTCTCACTGCTCCTGCACCTCTCACTGCACCTCTCACTGGGCCTGCTCTTCTCCCTGGGCCCCTTGCTCTTCCTCTTCCTCGTCCAGACATTAGAGTGTTTGTCTTTTTCTTTTTCTGTTTCTACCTCAAAGTCCTCCTTTTACTGTATAAGTGTCAATGTAATAGAAAAAATAACCCCTGCCACTGAGTCTAAGCCAGACTGGAATCAGCTGTGGTTGGCCCAATTTACCCAACATAAATCAGTTGTGTCAATTATTCAATTGTTTGTTTATTATCAGCTGAGATATATTGTTTTTGAACTGATATCATTGGAGAAGCAGAGGTTTTTATACTGTATCTAAGGTTTGGAATATTGTCTTTGCTATTGTGGGATGTTGTGTGTTAACATTCGTAAATACTGCAAAAACAATCCATAATTTTGTTGGGAGGTATAGCTTGTTTGTTAAGAAAATGTAAGCATTGTGGAAATGTATTCACTGACTGCATATCGTGTGAAAACGACATGAAATGTGTGAATAGTATGGCCACAAAAGACCGATGCTGTGCTAATTGTGTTTAGAGTTTTGAAAATGTAACAACTGGTTAGACAAACGCTTGTTAGCGACTGGAAAAAAAACTGTAATAGGAGAAACAGGTTTGCTTTTTGTGTTGAAATGAGTATTTTTGTATTGTTGGTTATAAGACCTCTGTATTATGGAGACTTGCATTGTGCAGACCGACCTCATAGTTTATTAGAGTTCCTCGGATGAGCACACTCTTGGCCCCTCTTTAAAAAAAACTCGCCGTCAGACATCCCTAAATCGCTTTTTTGGTTATACCAACACTTTTATCTCATTAGACTGTTTTTTTTTTTCACTTCACAGATCTAGTTTAGAGTATCTGTTTTTTTTTTCACTTCACAGATCTAGTTTAGAGGATCTGTTTTTTTTTCACTTCACAGATCTAGTTTAGAGTATCTGTTTTTTTTTTTTCACTTCACAGATCTAGTTTAGAGGATCTGTTTTTTTTAACCCCACTTCTTGTTCTCCTCCCCTCCTAGACATCTCCTGTTCTGTCGGGTGACCCTGGGGAAGTCCTTCCTGCAGTTCAGTGCCATGAAGATGGCCCACTCTCCTCCAGGGCATCACTCCGTCACGGGCAGGCCCAGCGTCAACGGCCTGGCCCTGGCCGAGTACGTCATCTACAGAGGAGAGCAGGTAGCTCAGACCAAGCTACACAGCACCTGTGCACATAATACATATATACATAGATGCATCAGGGAATTCACTGGGTGGTAGTTTAAAATGGTACAGATGAACAGTATCAGTTGAATTTAAAAGGCCAGGTATTTAGCAGATGCTTTTGTCCGGAGAGACTTTCAGATTTGTTATGGTCTGGTGTGAGCGACACAGCTCTGCTGAATGTATTTGACTGGTTATATATTTGACTATAGACCACATGCACGTTATGTTTTTTCTCACAGGCCTATCCCGAGTATTTAATCACCTACCAGATCCTGAAGCAAGAGTCAGCAGCAGACTGAATGTTCTTGAGATGAATAGAAAGGAGGGTAAGGGCTGGGGGGGGGGGGGGGCAGCTAACAGGATCAACCACCCCCCTTCTGCCCTCAGCTCTGCAGCTTTACCACCGACAACCTGGCGCACACCTCTCTACACCAACAGCACCCCATCACATGGCTAACTCGGTACCCGACAGTATTCTCCTCTTGTGCCCACCACCATAAACTGTGACTCCTGTGTAACAATGCATCGAGGCTCTCAGGGTTAGACTCTCTGAACAGCAGTCGGTACACACCAGTGACACTTCTTTGAACTCCTTGGCTGCTTCTTAGAATTTGTTTCTAATGCCGCTTTCACATGGCTGCATATTTTCAGCTCCGAAATGGCTGGCAGTAACTCAGTCCCTAATGAGGATTCACAGGCCGCATGTAAAGGGGTCTGAACAAGTATGCGAATCCAACAGAGGTGGAAAGTGTCCAACAGAAGAGTGCGTTGCTATGGTCATAGTTGGCCCCACAAGACTTCCTTTTTAACATTCCATATGTTATCTTAATGCAGAGGAAGTAGATTGGGGCCCAAATAGAATGTTCAAGCATTGTTTTGTTTGCCCCCCCCCCCCCCCCCATACATCTCCTATTCCATCCTGTGCACTAGGAGAGTGGCACATCCAAAGAGCCTAATTGGGTAAAAACGTGCTTTGTTAAACAGTGCAGCAAGTGTCAGTTACCAACTCAGGTCAACTTTAGGCCTACTAATTTAAACAAGTATTCAAATTAAAAAGTCAAAAGAGTAGTATACATCGCACACTGGAGGGTATATTTTGCTGACTTTATTTGGCGTGAACAACGCATTTCGCAAGTTGCTTCATCAGGTTCACGATCAGGTGGTTATACTGCACACCATCAGCACTTGGAGCAAGAAGAGCTGTGCACAGGGATTTTGACCTTTGAAGTATTCAAATTAATTATATTGAAAGGAATCTACTGAGAGGTAAATTTATCTTTGTTCATCATCCATCGTTGCTGAAACAGGCACAGAAATGGGCGATGGCAGAAGTGCCGCTATCAGTATCAATTAGGCTATAGCCTAAACAATGGGAGTTCACATTTGAAATAGCCTAATAACAGCCAATGTGGGGAGGATTTCTGTTCCTACATGGCAACGCTGTCCATTGATCTTTGTTAAGCGCTGCAGCAGATTTTTGTGTCTAAATGGAAATCAGCGCATCTTTCTCTGGGTTACGTCGATTTGACTGTACTTAAATTTGCATGCACATTATTTATACAGTGTATAATTGTGCTTTTCACTTCGTTTTTTACATTTGTTTTGATTTAATTTTCAGCACTTTGTAAACTTCAATTGGAAGGGTATGCACATTTTTGTCTGTGTCGGTGTTGGTAGTAATTTATCGTAAACAGGCAAATGTTGTTGCAAAGTCTCAAAACACTGTCACTCAGCTTTGGAAGGTGCATTGCAGTGAAGCCAGTGATTGAAGTACATTATGTTATTTATTTTAATGAAGATTATGTGTATATTTTTTGTACTTAGCATGTTATGTAAATTGAAGTGTACACTTTAACGGACGCTTTCGATTCTTAAATGACTGTTGGAGGCAAAGCAGTCCTCCCCATCCCTGGCAAGACTAAATCCACTCCTCTCATAGAAGCAACTGGCTGTCCATATACACACACAAAGACTTATGCACATGCGCACACACACACATGCACACACACACAGAAACGAACGGTGATGACAATAATTTGTTGCCCTGGCAACGGCCACCAAGCATTCTCTGAAGGAGGAGATAATTGTCAAGGCGTCTTGTCGGAGCGCCGTGTGGTCCGTCTCTTGCCTTAGCAGAATCGTCCACTATCAATCAACCTCCGACGTCTCCTCTGCCAGCACCACCACAGCTCCTCGAGAAGCTCCTCTCCACCCAGACGCTTTCATGTAAAGCAATTTTACATCAAACATATACCAAGGGACGCACACTGCAAAAGCAGGAGTCACTCTACCCAGGAACTTGACCTCTGACCTGATCTCTGGCGCCATGTTTGCGCTTTGCTAAGCAATCGAAGCAGCATTATACAGACGGGTCCATTTACAGTTGCAAACTGGCTTCAATCTCATTCATTCAGCAGACACAATGGTGGTTTGTGCAAAAATGAATGTGTGTTATGTATGAGAGTGGCTTACTGCCTTAATTGTATGTGAAGACTTTTGTGTGGTTTAAACCATGTCTTCAAACTGGATGCACTGTGGAGTATATAGAGCTGTTGAAGTTCACTAATGAAACCCCTGTGATCCTCCTCTGGCTGTCATCTTCAGTCATGCATGGTGATGTCTCTGAATTGTTCCTGTGGTGTTGTGTTTCGGGAAATAAAACAGTCAAACTGTTTGAACTTCATCTGTGCTCCATCTTTGCTTTTTAAGTAGCAAGCCCAGATAAATCTAAGAGCTTCAAAACCCACCCGTAGTCTACAAATGATTTTTTTCTACCTGAACACTAAAATCATAGTCTTTTGAGAACAGTACATTTTGGAAATGGTAGACTTCCATCTTCCTTCTGTATGTTTCTAGTAACTGCTTTTGTGCACACAGATGTGTGTGTTTCCTTCTTGTTATGTGCCTAAACTCAAATGTATAATTCAGGTAACTTTTGTAAGCAGATAACAAATAGTTTAACTTTAACTTCTTTAGCTTCTTTAACTTTAAGCCCTTATTTTACACAAAGCTTACCCTTGACTGGCCATACTTCTTCAAAGGAAAACCCAGGCTTCGAGGAATGGGACTGGCACTGTGTCATTCTTACAGAGGCAGATTTATTTAGACAGTCTTTTCATCATCTCATCTCAAATCAAAAGGCTGCTTTGATTACAGCCAAACTGGCCCTGCCATCTGTGATTACATTTACATGTCTCTGTTCCTTATTCTTCAGAAGAAACTTTTGACCCACTCAGCTGGGAACAAACAGCATTTTAGTGGATTTAAACTATGGTTATAGTGATGGTTATGGATACGCTTTTGTCCAAAGCGACATACAAATACAAAACAATATAATACTTAAATAGGAACCAATTAAAATGTTGGTCAGACTATAATAAGAAGAATAGCAATAATAAACAACAATGTCAATTCAATCAATAGCCTAATGAAATAAACAATGAAAATGAGGGGAAAAAAGCAATAATGAACAATAATGTCCATTCAATCAATAATACAAAACCAATATCATGTTAAGACTACATTAAGGAGAATATCAATATTAAACACAATGTCAAATTAATCAACAGCCTAATGGAAATAAAACAATATTATACAAACCATAACACAAGAAGCGCTTAATGAACTAAGTGCATGTTGAGCAGATATGCCTTAAAACAACCAAAACTCTTAAAAGACCCAAAACTATCACAGGAACGGAGAGCACTGGGCAACTCATTCCACCAACATGGAACCACTGAGGAAAAGAGTCTTAAATTAGACCTAGAGTTTATGACTGGTCGACACAACAGACGCTCATCAGAAGACTGCAGTGGGCGGTTGGCGATGTACTGTACATCTTGATCATTGAATTAAGATAAAAAGGAGCAGATCCAGTCAGTGTCCTATAGGCCAGATTTAAATTTAATTCTGGCTATAGGGAGCCAATGGAGAGTAACTAGGAGAGGAGTTACATGTGTCCTCTTTGGCTGTTTGCCAAATGCCTGCATTCTGAATCAGCTGTAATGATCTTACTACACAAGCAGGTAAGCCAGCTAATACTGAATTACAGTAATCCAGCTTGGAGATGACCATGGTCTGAACAAGAAGTGTGGAATCTTGTGTCAGATAAGGTCTGATCTTCCTAATTTGTAAAGGATAAACCGACATGATTATGCAATTGAAGTTACATGCTCAGAGAAGTTAAGTCGGTCATCAATTACAACGCCCAAGTTACGTGCCTACTAATTACTAATGCCATGACACTAACAGACCCTGTTTAACCAACTTTAGGAGAAGTACTAGATGACTGTATCGTGCCATGGCACATGATTTAAAAAAAGGGGAAAAAAGCATCATAATAGGCTAACGCACAACTGAATTGACTACTATTTGTTCAAATAAGTATGGATACTCTTTTGATCCCATGAGAGAAATTTGCATAATTTTAAATGTTCAGGGAGTCTCAGGAATGAATCATTTGTAATTCTTTCTTGATGAAGGCATCTGATTAAAACAGCTGACTGCTGAGGTGGCGATGCAAATAATGGTGTGGATGAATAGGTTCACTCACAGCAGTGGCCTGCACTGAAAAGGGCAATTGGCCTCATAGCCTAGAGATGTGTCCTCCTTGTGCTTCATCAGTTGCTACTAAAAATCAGACAAGGCAATTTTCTCTGTGTATCTTCACAGGGATGTCAGAGAGTCCGTCTGAATTCTTACCTCAGTTTTAGTTTCAGTTTAATCATTGTAGCAATGGATTGCATCAACCTTTGATTTGCCACTGAGGCAGACATTTGTGATGGACTGTGATGGACAAAGAATGGACATTGCTGACCAGAGACAGGTCATTTACTAGCGTCTGTACGTATCTATCTATCTATTTATTTGTTTATTTATTTATTTATTTATTTAGTCACAGTTCCCAGTGGGTGGCTGAAGGGTCGGAGAGAAGAAAAGTGACCAATTATTTATTCACCATGACACTAAGAGCCTGTACTTTCCCATGTCTACTCTTTTCCCAACGGGTTTAGAACCCTCCGTCATTGTTACATAACTGATAGATTATGCAGATCTACAGCGCTGAATCTGAAAGAATCAAATGACTGCATACACAGTACAATAAATCTACCCACAATAATCCAGTTTGAAGGTAACCTGTACATGTCTACGCCTATAGCTCAAATCGCGATGTCACCATTATTGTCCTACAATCACACATTTTTCAGCATTCAATATGACCGTGGAGTGACATTTATGGCCACCACAGTGCACTGGAACTGCAGAGGTGTTGCCCTGGTAGTCTTTGTTAACGGCCCAATCAGGTAGGCAGAGAACTGGAGTTTAAAAACATCTTAAGAGAATATAAAGTCTATTATGAAGCTTCAGAAGCCTGAGGATGGTAACAAATGACTTACGAAATCACATCTGAAATGTGACCTTGAAGAAAACCTTTGTTTGGTAAGTACCTGAGAGTGTCTACAGTGCTTAACACATTATTATTTTGTAGGTGACCTTGGTATTATACTTTATTGTGTTCTTTATTTATTCACATTTTAATACTTTATTAAATCCGGTGGCAAGCACAACAAAAATCTTTGGGACATTACCACAACCAAGGGATATTACCTCAACCAAGAGCAACCAAGAGCAACCAAGCAATGCTTGCGTTGCATTACTGGATGCCGGTGGGAAACCTGCTTTGTGGTATGTATAGTTTTCATGGCAATGATGATGGACATTCTGAATAAAGTTGTTTTTCTTGACCAGTGCATCATCCTTTACTCAGAAATGACATGGCGCTGGATATTGCTGTTTGAAATGATGTTCTTAAAAGCTTGATTCAAACTGTTTATGAAAGTTTCAAAACAGTCTGGCTGTAGAGACAGATTACTGCCAACATTTTCTGGAGGGTACTGTATGTCAAATGGTATCTATGTTTGCAAAGCTGTCAGTCACCAATAAATTATTACAGCTTTACATAAAGATAGTTGATTTATTTACTGTGCTGTGGAAGCTATCAAGACTGTATTAAGCAGCAGGATCCTATAGAGTCTATAGAGTCTTCAGCAAAGTGAATGAGCTTGCAATTAGCAGAAAGTCTGGGGGAAAGCTACTTCCAAAATGATCTTCCTATGTGTTTCTGGCAGAGTCCAAAGCAAACTGTGATAAAACTCTGAAGACTTGTGAAGGCCGTCAAACCCCTGTATGATGACAAGACAACCATGACAAAACAATGCATACCGGTCCAAGGAGTGTCAGCAGAGAGAGAGATTTTGTTTACAACCGACAACAATGGGTTGTTGTCATGCGACAATCCACACTGTCCGCAGAAGAACAGCCCATACCCCTGAACAACAGATCCAAGACAGGTCTGAATGATGTAGTTACAGCTATCTATGGTGTGCAACCGGAGTTGAACTAACCTGATCCCAGGTGTACATTTGCGTCTGCGTGTGAGTGTGTGTCTGTGTGTGAGTGAGAAACCCAGGACCCTGGCTTATGAGCCAGACCTTGCTTTACCACGTCTTTGCAAGTAAAGATCTCATAAAGCTCATTAAACCCTTTTCATTTAGTCACTCTACATGAAGGAATCAGGAATAAAAGATAACTTCAGAGACATTTATTCAAGAACAACCCTGTTTTCATGAGTTTGGAATCTGCACAAACTTTCCAAATTCAGATACACTTTATTGGCTCCGGCTCCGAAAAATCCCACAGAGTGTTTTCACCCACTCATTATAGATCTCCCTCATTTTCTGCCGCTTGTGTTTGAGGGTTATGAAAATGGAAACGCCAGATATTATTCTGCTAACGGTGTCCATGTTCACGGGGCTGAGGACGGCAATCAGAAGCTCCTGCCTCTCTCTCTCTCTCCACCATTAAACATCACACACATTGATTAGATCCAAAGGAAATTATGAACTGCTGTCTCCCGCTGATTTGACCCCTAGACTAGTGGAAGGCGTTTCGTTTGGGTATGGGTAAGTAAATGTGTGTGAGTGTGTGTGTGTGTGTGTGTGTGTGTGTGTGTGTGTGTGTGTGTGAGACGCATGCATGTGTGCTTATCTGAATGTGCAGTGTGTATATGGGCAGTAGAAAGGTGTGTGTGTGTGTGTGAGTGTGTGTGTGTGTGTGTGTGTGTGTGTGTGTGTGCGCGTGTGAGTGTGTGTGTCTGTGTGCGTGTGAGTGAGTGCGTGCGTGTGTGTGTGCGTGCGTGTGTGTGTGTGTGTGAGTGCGTGTGCGTGTGAGTGTGTGTGTGTGTGTGTGTGTGTGTGAGTGTATGTGTGTGTATGTGTGTGAGTGTATGTGTGTGTGTGTGTGTGTGTGTGTGTGTGAGTGAGTGCGTGTGCGTGTGTATGAGAGAGAGTGATAGGAAGGGAGAGAGAGACAGAATTGGATTGAGATAGGGACTGATTTAGTATGTGTCCTTGCAAACGCCTCTGATAAGAGACTCTGATTGTCCTTTGGCGGCTTTGTTCAGTCTCTGTAAACACTGGCCAGGGTAATCAGCTCTGACCATTAATGGGACCACATCTCATTTAATCTCATCAGACTTCCTCTCTCTCTCTCTCTCTCACACACACACACACACCCACACACACACACACACACACACACACACCACGGTACAACACATGACACCAGTTGTCTATCGCTTACTTAGATCAGTCTTTCCTCTCTCCTGTCTGGGACTCAGACTCTGGGTAAGGTCTTTGTGCTACTGTCTAGTTGCATTATTTACACAATCAATCATTTATCAATCACTGTTTCTTCAGACTGTTAAAAGAAACAAATCAAACCATATATGGCTGCATGGTATGTGTCTGGAGTTTCATGACCTCATACAGTATACTTTCTGAGCATTAGTGTCGTAACTTTTTCTGAAGGAACAAGATACAAACTTGTTAATTCATAAATAAAGGGCTGTCATTTGAGATTTAGGAAATTGCATTTAGTCTTGAAAAGTACACTGAAATAACACTTAATGCTCTGATGGGGTTACAATCCAAGAAACTCCACACTGGGTCTCAAATGAACTCTGACGTTAAATTGTGAATGAAATAATGTAGAGACGTTTCAGGCAAAATCTCTTCAGAACGCTCTGCCTTGTTCTTCTGTGCAATGCCTTTGAAACAAAAACACAATTCCACTCTTCTCAACCCTCTCATATTCATGAGTCGAGTTCTACTTTTTGGGGCGGGCAGAAATCTCTGAGGGAATTGCGCTTTTTGTCAAATCCGCTGTAAGGAAGCAGCATGGCTCTTAATTGGAGTGCAGAGGCAGGACCACGACTCCCGGCTGTGGCAGGGAACCTCTTCATTTCACCTGCGCGCACCTTGACTGCATTCATTACTCCACGTGTGAGTGCAGCAAGTGTGGCTATGATGTGAGCACTCTCTCAGTGGATTGAAAATGGGACAGCTGCCTGCAGATTGATTCTCAGATAGCGACTGACTCAGGAATGAATCGAAGCCTGATCTGTCCCCAACTGGCTGAATCAGTTGTGAGGTCAATGAATACCTTTTTGTTATGTGCCAAACTTGAGTTTGGAATAGGCTTTGTTTTGCGTGAAGAGTGCAGCCATATAGGACTCTCTATTAGAAGATGTCTGTGCTCACTCAGCACTCAGAGTCAGCATAGGTTTGCCACTAAACGACCTGGAATACCACACAAATAGCCTATTTCACACAATAGCCTATTTCTTACAATAGCCTATATCACACATAGCCTATCCACACTTATTTCCCGCAAACCAGGGATAGCCTAAATTGAGTTTGCAATGAATGCTCACTTAAGATGTGATTCAAACAAGAAGATACCTATCAGAGGGTACCCATCAAGACTCTAGACTAGTCTTCACAGGCAGGCCTATGGCTCAGAAAGCCCCCATGAGCCTGATTCTCTAACATTCTGCCCTCTATTTTTACCAGCAGTGGGCAGAGAACAAAGAGAGACTGCAACCTAGTTGTGTTTTTCACAGATTTCCAAAAAGTCTGAACATACACACACACACTCTCTCTCTTTCTCTCTCTCTCTCACTCTCTCTCTCTCTCAATGAAAAACAAAATAGCATGATGTCCCCATCAGGTGAGAAAGCATTTCAAATTGTAACATAAGAGGGGGAAAAAATCACAAATTGTTCATTTTCTTTATTTTTTTTTTATTGTGTCATGTCCACACTGGCCAAGAGCAAATGTCTGTAATTTTAAAAGAAAGCCTCATTTTCTAGCCACTGTGCTTTTGTGAGTAATGAAATGGGGAAAATGGTTTATTAGAAAGCTATAAAAAGCAGTGTTGAAAACAACTGTAGAAAACAATGTGAAATGCCATTTACTCCATGTTTTCAAAGATAGACTAGGCTAGGAGGTGGCTTTTCAAAAGTGATGGTGTGCCTGACAGAATTGGAATAGCTCTTCCTTTCTGCAGCAGCATTCAAACAAAAAGGTGTGTGCTTGTGTTATGTAAGTGTTAAAAGAGACACACATGTCCAACCTGAATCAAGTCTGCCATTTTGTAAACTCAACTACTTATCACGCAGTCTCTCGCTCTCTCTCTCTCTCTCTCACACACACATACATTACCATTCCCACTCCCTCTCTCTCTCTCTCTCTCACACACACACACACACACACACACACACTCCCCAGCTCCAGATGAACCCTTACCAGCTCATGAAAAAAGATCTGTGCCACATGGTTTTGGTCTGTGAAGATTATAAGCATTTGTGCACTTGTTTTACGTAATAAAAATGTGTTACTTGCATGCACCAAGAGTGGATGCCCTGTTTGATCTTGTTAATTTTCACACACAAAAAAATGCTTGAAAGCAACAATGACAACAGTGACAAACCAATTCTGTATTCACCGTAAGGAGTGAACAATGGGCCTCATACAAAAAGTGATATACAAACAAATGTCTTTTTTTGTATTTGCATCCAAATGAGTTCTTATTTTGTTTGTACCAAATCTACTTCTGAGACCCACCATTAGGCCTATTTTGTTATTTTTGCTTTTCTAATTAATAGATATTTAGAAAAGAGTAGTCCAGAGCTCCCCAAGACTAGAAAGACAATATTTACTTTACACAGTCCACAAATATTTTGCAAGGACGCATCCAAACTGCTGGATAGTGGAGCTTTAATGACGACCCATCGATGTCAATTACAGTACATAATCGATGTTTTCTCTGTCGAGGAAATTACTTATCTACAGTGTTCTGTTTGCTTGTGTTGGTTTGCCTTGAGATTGGCAGGCCACCTGCATTCTCATGTGAGCGTCTGAAAATTGCAGCGACAATTAAACTAATTATCCCAATAACACTCCTCCTCAGTGTATGCATAATAACATAGACTATCAAAGGCTTCATTTGGATGTAGACCAAACGTAACAAAAAGTAGTACTGTCATAGGAACCATTAAATGCCGGAACGTCGAGTGTTTTGTTCTACCTTGAGAGGCTGGCTTTCAGGTAGGCCTCTATTCGAAAAAAATAGTTACAGTTTTTTTCAATTGCTAAAACACAATTTCTGAAACCTTGCTCCGTTTTCTTAAAACATTAAACACAAAACCTCAGCTTCAAGCACTATTTACAAAACCTCTGACTCCTCTCGCAAAATCAAACTTTCGCCTCAAAACAGTTTTACCTGTGCTCAAAATAAAACGTTCACCTCAAAACGGATTAACAGAATAGCTAGGTAAGGCTAGGTAATACACTTATTATTATATATCATGCGATCAGATAATTAATTTCAAGACGTGCATTTTTGTGAGCTGTGCATGGGGCACCGTTTTTACCCAACGAGCTTTAGCCAACACCGCAGCTCAACATAAAAAAAACATGCTGAAAAGATTTATTGAGTTGTAGGGCAAATACGCATGCCTATTCACCAACTATACTGCAAGGATTCACACTGACATATCTTTCTTTACAAGTGATCTTGATAAATAATGCATATCATTTTATTTCAGCAACACTATAGCAGTAATTCATGATTTTTCTATGCCACAAAACATCAGCTCTTAGTATGACTGTTGACCTTTCATGTGCCCTGTACTCGGCCATTGAAGTGTATGAGCATCACTGTCGAATATTATAGCTCACAAAGGCAAAGCTCTCTCTTCTAGTCCTCCACTTGTCCAGGCATAACATAACTTTCGTTTTGTCCAGTCGAACTGAAAGGCATTATATCTAAAGATATTTCAGCCTCACACTCAATTTGCATAATTGCCGGCAACAAAAGATTTCTGGTATTACATGAATTATTAGACAGAACAGAGACTTTGTCAAACGGTTGGTCCACATCCTCTCCGAGGATTGGGACCATGGCTAGACGTTGAGTGTTGGATACTACCGGTGCGTCTTTCTGGAGAGTGGTGTCATGGTGATAGGAAGCCAACTCGTTACTAAAATTCACAGCCTCGACTGCTGAGGTGGGGCAAAACCTGTTGCACCCAAGTATAGTCGAAAAGGCTCTTCTGAAATCCGCATTAAAGGCGTATATGACGGGATTCAGGGAGGAATTAGCCCATCCGAACCAGACGAAAATGTTGAAAGTGGTGTCACTTACGCACGGCAATTCCGACTGGTCACTTATGTCACAAAATGGAACTATGCAATTGAGGACAAAGAAAGGCAACCAGCAAAAGACAAATACGCCCATGATTATAGACAGGGTTTTCAAAACCTTGGTCTCCTTCTTAAAAGTCGTTTTGAGGGAGTTTTCGTTTGCGCAGTCGGGGACTTGAGGGTGATTTTGGGCGTGCTCAACAGCTCTCTCCAACGACGATATCCTCCTGATTTGCGTTTGCGCAATTCGAAAAATTCGGGTATATGTACCAATCATGATCACAACGGGGATGTAAAAGCTTATCAACGATGAAGCTATAGCGTAGGTTCTGTTCAAAGAGGCGTTGCACTCATTGATCTCCACTGCGTACTCGTCTTCGACTTTGTGCCAGCTCAGCTGCACCGGGATGAAGGAGATTAGTATAGATAAAGTCCACGCCACACTGATCATTATGAAAGCCACGCGTTGTGTCATTTTACGTTCATACCGAAAAGGACTTGAGATAGCCCAGTACCTGTCCAAGCTTATTATACAGAGGTTGAGAATAGAAGCCGTAGAGCACATGATGTCGAAGGCGATCCAAGTTTCGCAAAAGTCGCCGAATAGCCAACAGCCCGCTACCTCAGACATGGCTTTCCACGGCATCACCAGGACAGCGACAAAGAGGTCGGACACTGCAAGGGATATGACGAAGAAGTTGGTGACTTTGGATCGCAAGTGTCTGAATTTGATGACTGCGACACACACGAGCGTGTTCCCCAGCAATGTTGAAACAATTAAGATGAGTAAGGTGCAGCCAGTGAGCGCCGCGCGCACGCTGTCTCCGGAGCTGTCCGTTTCAGGACCTTTATCAATGTCACTCTTATTTCCAACTGTCTCCATCATTGGATGAGAATACAGCCTGTGCGTTAAATAAACCTAGGCTACATTGCTATCATTAGAACCCCATAGTGATGAACTTCAGACGTTCCCTGCCTAGGCTATTATCCTGAAGTGTTGTCCCCTGAGATACTTTGGGGTGTAGCCTTGACTGATTCGGTCCAAGGCAGAGGACAGGCAAAAAAGTGACTCTCCGCTCACAGTTTCTTCCTAATTCATTTATATTCTGTCCATCACACGCATCTGAGCACATCTGGCTGTCCCTCTCTGTGTAAGCTCCAGACACTCTGCTCTAGTTTCTTCTCCAGCGAATGTCTCGCTCCGAGGAGCGACGTTCTGAGGAGTCTTTTTTCTCGCACCAGAGTGGGCGACTTAAAAACGGTGTCGCGTCATAGGCCATTTTTTTTGTCAGCATAGTACGACGGAGTATTAGGGCCACACATGAAGAATTTTTTTTTTGCCATGGCGAGATTAAACTCGACATGTTGACTTTAAAGTCGCCATGTCGACATTAAACTCGACATTTCGAGAATAAAGTTGAAATATCATATCTACTTTAATCTCGACGTGTCGACTTTAAAGTCGACATGCTGACATTAAACTCGCAATACAGTTTAAACATAGCATACACAGTTTAAGCTAGCCTAGACTAACACACAATATGTTACATGAATAATGGGCTTCAAATCAAATAGGTGTTATTTCAGATAGATTGCAGATATTCAGATAGATTGCGTCTTTAACTACTCATTGTCGTCATCGTGAAGTGCTGTATCTCGCGGTTGGAAATACCATGCCGTTTAGGATATAGCTAGCATACATGTATCCAATGATATAATGTTTCTATACAAAATGCTATTTCACTCTGTTTTACATGGGTAAGGCCACCGCACATTCAAATAACTGCCCTTCATGAACCACAGGCCGTCACTCTCCATAGGTTAACTAATTTCTCTAAAACTGCTTTTCCATGTCTCACCTGCAATAAACATAGGAGGCTATAAACACAGGTATAGCCTAAGCATATACTATTTTGATCCCGTGAGGGAATATGTGTGCATGTATACTTTATTTATGCACTATGTGTGCATATGTGCGCATGTAGGCTACTATGGGGTGGTCGGGAGGAGGACAGCTTCATTCGTCCCTAGACATTCAGCAATAGGCTGTTTTGCATCCATTAAACAAGCAATGTGAAATTCTAGAATTGGGGAGAGCGCCTAGTATGCCTAGTCTAGTGCATAAGCATGAAGTTGAACTTTTAGATGAAAAACACTCTTTAATAATAGGCCTACAATAAATAAATAAACCGCTAATGACGTTTAGGCTACTTTTGACCATCGCATTTATCGCCTGTAACTCCGTGATAAGGACCTACAGGAAAGTATTTGGCTGAGCAACGGAGGTTAATGTTTTATGTTTTTTTTTCCACATGATATAGGCCTATGTATGTCTAATCATTGTTGCAGTCGAAGAAAACTGGAATGTTTAATTCGTCCTCCCTTTCAATCGTCCCGAGCGGTCGTTCTCTCTCCAAACTAACTTTATTCTCAAAATGTTGAGTTTAAAGTCGACATTACATTTCAACTTTATTCTCGAAATGTCGAGTTTAATGTCGACATGGCGAGTTAAACTCGTCATGGCAAAAATATTTTTCCTCATGTGTGGCCCTAATACTCCTAATAGGCCTAATAGCCTACTGCCTTGCGTTTTCTAAAATGTCTGTCAGTTTTGTGATGATCTTGGACTAGCCCTGAAACTATTGACTACGGCTCTGAAATATATAGCCTAGGATATAAATATGTATATATCGGCTATATACTTTAATTTAATATTTAAAATACAATTTGTGATCCAAGGGTATTAGTTACGTAATAATAGTTTATCTGAATTCCTTTGCACTGTCTTACAATTAGACTATTGTCTATTTAGGTTATTCAACCCTAACAGTAGCCTAGGCCTAGCCTTTAACTTGTCTCATCTCTGTCTGGATTCCTGTCTGGGTAACCCTAATCGGCTCGAATTAGTGACAGATAGTCCATAAGCTATTATAGTTTGCAATGATTTAACCATGTGACCGGTAATTAAGCTACTTGAAATTCTGTTGTCAGATTCCGCATGCAATTCTAGTAGGCTAGCCTACAAGCTTTATGAGTATTTCTTTGAGAATGTTTGATGTGAGGATAATGGCTATTTGCCAGTGTAGCAGTTTAAAACAGACACCAGATGTCGCTCCAAGCCACGCGCCTCTTTTAATGAACCATCCACAACCTACGTCATTGGAATTTCAAAATGGCTTCCGGACATGGCTAGAGAAGGTGGCTACCGGTTTCTCATCTTTCAGAGCTCAGCGTTAAATGGACGAATAAGCATCAAAGCACCTTCTGTACCTTTATGTCGGTGCTTTCCACGGAAATAAATGTTAGAAATGGCGTCGTGGATTTGTTGAACGGTTCGTGAATGAAATGGAAAATGCCGAGAATGGAGCTTCGCAACTGACATTGTCAACTGATGTGAACGAAAACACGGAAACGGGTTTCTCTCTCCCTGGACTAACTACCGATGCCTCTGAAAGCAACGTTAGTGCTGACAAAGGCGTATACAAGGTCTGTTTTGATGGCAAGAAGGATTCGGATGAAAGAAATGCAGAATATGCCACTGGTCGCGGTGCAGCGGGACTTCATGGAGGGGATGAGTGTAGTGGGATTGATAGTACAATGCTTGGCTTCGTAGCAAAAGGGACATCTGGTGGAGCTAAAAACAATTGTGTCACTTCAGAACGACACATCGACTCTTCTTTGAACAGGGTTACCGAGTCAGTGAGACAGTCAATGGTTGAATCAACGACCGGAGGTCGGGGTACTTCAGCAGGAAGCCCGTCTGGCGCTGCTGATGTTGCAGACTGTCAACCGGACACAGACGAGGCTCACCCTCGGGACTTTGCCGGGACTGTGGGGCAACCCAAGTGTAACACGGACCGGGATATGCAAAAAGACACATCGAACTCTAACCAGGAGATTTACAGCACACCGCACTTGTCACCGTCGTGTGATGGACACGAGCATCAGCAGATTTGCCGGTGCCAGGCCTCACAACCTGAGCCGCTGACGCTACGCAATGGGAACATGAACGACGCCGGGCAGCTCCCCCCTGTCAGCGAATGTCAGAGGGAGCCTGTAGAAAAAGTAGGTAACGTTAAAATGGCTAACGGAGAAGTTATATCAACAGAGAATAGGGTAGGGTTGGAGGCCTCGACACAACCTCGAGTAACTGAGGCATGTCTATCAAATCCGCCGGTGGAAAATCCCTTGCCCCATGCAGTGCCGCAAAGCAGCCGCACTGAATGCAGGACCTTGGAGCCCTGCATGGGCGAACTGCTGAAGGAAGACAGTGCTGTGTTTGACGATTCATGCACTTCTCCATCACGCCAGATTCACGGAGATGACCCAGTCCCAAGGGTTGAACTCACCTTTGGGCCTGATAGGGAAACTAGCGTTACCGCTAGGCCACAGTCTCTTAAATCTATCACCCATAGCACGCACTTTCTAAGCTGCGATTCCACACCGCTGAGCCCGGAGAGGAGCAACGCTTTCCTGCGCACCGCCGCGGAGCGGGATATACATTTCATGGATGTCAATCTGAACTCTAGGAACACGTATGAAATCAGCCGACGCCAGAGCGTCCCAGACAACATACCAGGGGGGATGAGTGTCGCCTCGGCCGTCTCTTCTGATCAGTTGTCCAAACAGAAAAAGCATGGCATCAGTGATTTTTTTGGCAGGTATGATTACAAGAACCAACTACTTTACACAAAGTATAACAATGTGCTGTTGTTGTCTACGTGTTCAACAATTCCACAATAACAATGTGTTTTTGGTTAGCTACTAGCTAGCAACATTTATTGCCGGTGTAAACAATATACAGGTTGCCTTGGGCCATTTAAAAAGGACACCCTGTCCCTAAGTGAGGTTGCCAACAATGGCATTGTAATTGCACACCACCGTCTTTTGTGCAAGACGTGGCCTCTCTCATTCAACATTTAACAGTTGCACAGACTGGCTGGTATAGGAGCCAGGTAGGCTATGTGCTGCTTGTATCGCCTTTGACTAGGTCTCAACCAGGCATGGTGAATTTCCATTCATGGTTATTTTTAGCCTTTTTAGACTAATTAGTTCAACTGAATAACAATTGGGGAAGTTGGAATAATTCCTAAATGAGAACTTCCTGTAGTAGTATTTCCTTCATAATTGTAGGTTAAAGTTCATGACCTCTTAATAGACGTCCTTCCAAAGTATGTTACTGACTAAATCTCCAGTTGTCATTGGTTAACCTATGTCATGTGACATAGCATTTATCGCATGCATTATGGAGTATCTCTTGTGTAAAATATATATTGTCTCTGTCGACAGGGGCTTGTTTTCAAAGAAGCAATGTGAGCAACATAGTGCTCCAGGCTGGAAGCTCTTTGGAAAGGTTCCCCCCAGAGAGAACAACCCAAAGGATTCCAGAACTATTCAGCAGGTGAGTTCTCAGATAGCAGCGGGTCACCATGGAACTACGGTCAGCAGTCTGTATGGTTGTGAACTAGGGAGAGTGGAAGAGTGTTGGGGTTGTAGGGCATGACTTGTGGCCGCAGTGAACACGTTAGCCTACAGCTGGTGAGAACCCTGCTTTGCTATTTAATATTTTTTTAAGTCTTGTTGTCAGTTGTGGATGTTTGTCAGGTGTTGTTATGCATTGCTGCATGAGTCGTGTTAATATTTATTCCAGACGCTTAGCTGATACATTTTCCCATTTCCTTGGAGTTATCATAGATTCGTTATCAAATTAAAATCTGAAGCGCTCAACTCATGATTCCATACGATTCACATTGCGATTGTCTCACGATTTGTTTTAGTAAAATAAGCTGCAGTCAGTGTTTCCTGCAGGAAATATGTTAGTTATAAGGTGTTTGACCGGAGAGGGTAGAGGCATATTGGGCTATGTGGCCCATAATATTATCATAATATTTATATTATTATTTTGTTAAACTACTGATATAGAAAGATTCAGTACTGCATTTCTGATTATTTATTCATGACTGCACACATAATGCAGATATATTATAGCCTAGGTGCTGTTAAACTACATTAGGCTCCAACAGCTCTTTCTACCTCTTTCTGTGTCTTGCTAGTTGAAGCCTGGAAATATTGTAAACAAAGTAGGCCTATCTAGTTAAAACCACATTCACACTCTTCAGGTGATTTGGTAGCCTATTTCACACTCAGATTTATTTGCACACAGTTTAGTCATTGTAGACTCACTTGGTCAGAGGTAAAATGACTCCCAGCCCATGACTACACTATTGACTCATGTACGAGATACTGTCATGCAAAAGACTCTTACAGTGCTGCGCAGAGTTCTGTGAGTATATGATGGTCAAGGCTTCTGTGTTTGACTTTCAGTTCCTCACAGCATAGTGTTAGTGAGAAAGCATGCAGGCAGAAGGGCGCCTAATCACACACTCACATGTGCGTATGTACGTACGCACACACAGACACACACAGACACACATTTGCAAACACACATGCATGTAGATGAGTGAGGGTTTTGCAGTGTCAGATACGGGGAGGGGGGGGGGGTGTAATGCCTTTTCACTATGGTCAACGGCTTGTGTGGATTTGGATAAACAGCACGAGTCTTTAATGTTTACGTATACCTGATTTTCAAGACTCTGTGTGTGTGTTTGTGCGTGTGGGTGGGTGAATGAGAGAGGGAGGCGGACTCTTAATGCTTCACTTAATGACAAGGATCTGTAGGTAATGGTTAAACTGTGGGATGTTGGGCTACCTACCTGTTGTATAGAAATTGGTTAGAACAGGAACAAGGTTACAACTTTTCTGAGGTGCTCTCTTGCAGACACGCCATACTCTTACACACACACACACACACACAGACTAGCCTGCAGCCAAAGCCTTCTGTCAGAGCAGCTGTTCAGAGCTCCAAGTCAAGCTGAGGGGGGAGTGTTTGTCTGTGTCTGTGCAGGACCTTATCCATAGAGGCAAATAGGAATGTCTGTGATTGTGCAAAACGATCTCTCTCACAGAAAGTATGTCATTATTTTAGTGTTAGTGTCAGCAGACCAGGGCCAGGGATGGTCAAAGTTTTGTGACAATACCTGAGGGCCAGATATGTTTTTAGTCACGTTTGTAAACCTCTACAATTCAAAGTGAGTCACAGATGAGGACTGTCAGGCTACAGTGCAAAAAGGAGCCCTTAAGAGTACAATAAATATTACAATTACACTGATAAATAGAGGATGACCATGCAGAAGTGGCAACCAATAAGTAACCAAGTGACAATCAGAAGTAATCAAGAGAGATAGTAGTGTGTTGAAGGAAGTGCACAATAAGGCAACTTGTACATAACCCATGCGCTGTCTTTTACTTTCAGTGCACATAACAGTAAATCAGCTCTTGGAAGTGGTGGCCTGTTTGATATCACTGACAGAATACTAAGAGAATACAAGTTTCATTCCTTGATCAGTGTTTTGCAAGCTGTAGTGAGTGCTGTCATCATGTGGTGGACCTATGTCCTCAGTGTTTCCCCCAGAATTGAATTCTATTTGTGGTGGTAGGTTTGCGGAATTAACTTGAATGCAACAGTTTTAAACACATTAGCGCAGCGTGGTTATGATGCTAACCAGATTTAAGCACAATCTAGTAGAACCTGTAAAAATCATTGTGTGGTGGTCAATGTTGATATTGTGATGGGCCGCCACAAATAAGTCGGTGTATGTGAAACGCTGGTTCTCATGTGCTCTAATGTTGTAGTGTAGGGCCAGCACCATGGTGGGCCATTGTTCTTGTATCTTGTGAGAGGCCAGGGGGGCATTTCAAATCCACCTTTTGGCCCGCGGGCCAGACTGCGGACACGCCTGAGCTAGTCCTAAACCCTGAACTGAGAGGCGCAGCCAGGGGATGACCCCACTACTGAAACAAGAACCCTATTGTGTGTGGTGGTGTCAGCAGCAGGTCCCAATGGCCTGTTTCAGAAGAAGGAAGAGGATGTGATCAGATGGTGAAATCAGTGTTGAGGATGTACTCTATGGTGAGAGATCGTACCCTACCCATCCTCACCACCCCATGTGATGTGTCCTCTCAGTTACATTGTAATCTGATGTGATGTGGGATAACATCTCATCTACTGTAATTGCTGTGCTTGCAGACGATGAGCGCCTTGGCAGGGAAATAAGATACCCCCCGAATCCTGTTATCATCAACCATGCTTCTTTGGGATAAAATTCGATGCTTGTTATTTTGAGATGAAGCTTTTAATCTTTGCTCAAATTAGGTTTGGGATTATAATCTATTACTGTATACTATTCTCGGTCCCTCTTTCTCATACACACACACACACACACACAGGAGTGAGCTCTAAAGCTCTTTTTGAGTCAGTGGGTTAGTCTCCCCCATGCACACATCCCTTGTTATTTTCCACCCATGCGAACTCACAGACACACAGACACACACACAGACACACACACTCCAACCACCGAGGCTGTGACATTTTGGAGCGGTGGTGTGAGCTCAGAGAGTTGGGAGGTCGATGCTCCTGTCAGATGATGTTCCATTTGTGTGAAAAATTAATTTCAGCATAAATTGTCCTTATTAGTCAGCAGGCTTGGGTATCGAATATTGAGTATTGATTGGAACCAGGACTATCTTTGCGATTTTCCCGGAATCGTTCAAAAGTTTAAATTTCGATTCCTAGTTTCGATTCCAAGTCCGCCGACCGGAAGAAGAAACGGCTGAACACCAACGAAGAAGCGCATAGTTCATAGAATTAAAATTCATGGAGAAGGTCAGACTATTTCATTCAGAAAGCAGTGTTCCCGCGGATCCTTAAATAGTCTTAAATACAACTGAATTTTCGAAAGAGAGGTATTAAATGTGCGTATGGGACCGCCCGCGAGTGCAAGAGAACGAGTGATGTCTCAATTCAGTTTCGTGTATTTAAAACGCAAATAAGTGAATAGGCCTAGGCTATTAGGCTACGGGAGGAAGTGTAGTGGTTGCAGAGTGAAGATGTTTTTCACGGGTGTGGTTAAAGGTGTGAAAACAGTAATTACAGTAGGCCTATGTACAAAATAATATGCCTGACGTTTTCGTGGTGTAGCTGAGGCCAGAGAGATATACAGGTAGCCTACGTGGAATGAGGAAGCCTACGGTAGAATGAGCGGGAGAAAGAGCGATAGGTTGGCCATACGTTCGAATTTAGGCCGGATATATGGATTTTAAAAGCCCTGTCCGGCGTCCGGCGCAGCCTCAATTTGACGCTCATTTGTTCTCCTTTTTGGAGTTGCGCTTGGCATCTAAAATCGTTGATCGGACGCAGCATCGTTTCACAAACTATGGACGCAAAGACTGCTGGTCAAATTATGTGCAGTGCTTCGCAATCAGGAGGAAATACTGTATATGTTAAGTTGAGCTGTTTGCATCTTTCTAGCGTGTGTTGCTGGCCTAGCCTAGTGAAGAAAATATCTGTCTAAGTTATAATAGGGAGGGAAAGTAATCTCATCGCCATCTAGTGGTTGCGTTCCTAGAGTTTAGCGGAGGGGATGGGATTTTTTTTTAGAAAAAATATATCTCGGTGCACATTGGGATCTTAATGTAATGCCTTCCATATGTTAGGCACTGGGGTCACCTCTATTGCTTCAAGTGGTCATACCTTATTTTTAGGATCAGTTGAATTGTTTTGAGTTTTTGTCGTAACATGGTGATAACAAACTACAGTTACATGTGACGTCACAGGTTTGGGCGCTTAATCTCTAACTGATCAATACAGCAATTTGCTTAACTGGCTTACATATTTTTGTAATAACGGAAGGTGATGTAAACCGCGTGGTGATAACCTTTATGTCTGGATAACTGGTGTTGTGCTTCTACTCACATGAAGAGCTGGCAGTAAGTGTTAAGTGGCAATGCTAACCAGGCTAATAAACAAACCATGCTACCGTGAGTAACGTCGAAGGGTAAAGTCACGTGGCTTTTTTGTAGTTCGTTTATGAAACAAAAGGAGCAATTTCGATTTTTTTAAATAAGGCAAAATATGGTCTGAAATTTTCACAGTTAGAAGATTATTACTGTATAGACACTGAAAAATATTTTTGGTGGATAAGATCGCTGATTTGGCTTCACAGTATTTTTAAAAAAAATAGGTCTATGGGACTTAACATTGGAGCTGCTCTTCGATAGGAACGCAACCACTTGGGGCGCTGGTTTTCACTTTCCCTCCCTATTAGGAGTTTGCACCAACGTCACGTTCTGGCCGGTAACTATGGTAACCCAGCACGCGCGGCCATATTGGCGATACTCAGTAAATGAAGTACAATGGAGTATTATGCACTTTGGATATCTTACGTGATTGTAGCGTGTCTAAACAACAGAAAAGCTCATCAAAATGTGTCTAAGATGCAAAAGCATATAGGGCAGGACTTGGACCACAAGAAAAGGCGCGATATTTCAAGAAATTACGGATTATTGGCAGCGCAGATCCATATGAGTTGGGTGAGGGAGACAAAGTACCAAGTTCAGCCACAAGCGCCCCCCCTCCTCTGATAACTTCTGGCATTATTGTCCCTTCACCTGTTTTTTAATAACTGTTGGAAGTCGATACCTACACCAGATGTTTTTCTCAGTCTGACCTATTGGTACAACCTAAAACACGGCAATAATTAACCATTTTCCTTGACGATGTTAGGGATTTACTTCAGTGCCTAATGCTTTCTAATGAGGCGAGTATCTCCAATATGGCGATGTCCAGATCTGATGACACGCCGTGCAAACCCCTAATGGCCTACCTGTAATACCTGCCAGCTGCTTGCTTGCCAGCGTTTCCCAGTAGGCTAGGCCTACTTCGCAAAAGTTGTGAACTATAACCGCATATTTTTTGAATGTCGGCGACTGGCTACATAAAAAAAACGTGCGTACATAATACGTGCGTGCTTGAGATGAAACCAGCAGTTTTCAGCAGTATCATGCGAGGAGGACCTGTCTCTTAATTAATTTAAAACAAGTCAATGGTTTTACAATGTTTCAGTCAAGCTTTGGTTGGTTTAGATACAACTGGTATGCAAAATGTAAAGTAGTGGATTAACTTTAATTTGCTGTGCTGCATATTGGACAATAGATGCACATAGTAAATTATATAAAGTAGACTTATTAAAATATGTAAATAGCTTAGTCTAAGTTTGAAAAAAAATATTGAAGGGAATCCAGTCCAGTCCACATGTCTTTGGCAAGTAGCCTAGGCTACTACAGACACAGGTGAAGAACAGTCAGCCTCAGCAGTAAGCAAAACGAAATATGTACAGCTAGCTTCAAAAGCAAGCAGCCCAGACCCTAAAATTGGCTTTGAAGGTAATTCACACACAATTTTTTTTCTTTCGCCAAAATATATTTGGTAACTTCTGTAGACATCCAAAATGGGGTGGGGGTTAAAATTAGTAGGGGGAAAAAACTATTGCATTAACAGTCATATATATCTTTTTGCCGTGGTATAGTCTTAAGTTTCATTTAGATGTCTTGAAAAGGTCTTAAAAGTCTTTAAATTTGCACTTGGAAAATGTGCAGATACCCTGAGAAAGACCGTTGGTTAGCTAGCTCATTTTAAATATCCTAAACTTTTTTTGACCCTGCCTCTGAAAAAAAAATCGGAATCGAGAATCGTTAGGAACCGGAATCGAAATAAGAAATCGGAATTGGAATCGGAATCGTTCAAATTCAAACGATACCCAACCCTATTAGCCAGTCACCCGGTGTCCTCCTCAGACACACACACACACACAGACTACAGACTGACTGACTGAGACTGAGCCTCTCGTCCCCAGTCCTAAACTGCCCTCCCTGAGCTTCCCGCTGTGACTGCACAGTCACCAGTCCTCCTAGGACATCATTACAGCCCTGGGAAACATCCCTGGGGAAAACGTTAATGTGTTTATTAAGTGTTCAGAATCAGACTTTGATCATTGCTTGATCATTGTTAATAATATCATATTATACACATATTATGTGTAAGGGGCTACCTTGTGTTTTGTGTGTCCTATTTTAGAGGTGTTTTTGTAGTTGTGTGTGTATGTGTGTATTTATGTTTTTCTTTAAAGATACATAGTTCCTTTTCAGGCGGACCTGGACCTCAATCATTATGATTGTGTTGTGTGTGTGTGTGTGTGTGTGTGTTGTGTGTTTGTGTGTGTGTGTGTGTGTGTGCACGTGTGATGTTTCCATGGAGGTCTGGGGTCGGTGACCTCTGGCTGAGTCTACTTACATTCTCTCTCTCTCTCTCTCTCTCCCTTTCCCTATCCCTCACCCCATTCTCTCTCTCTCTCTCTTTCATCCCCCTACACTCTCTCTCTCTCTCTCTCTCTCTCTCTCTCTCTCTCTCTCTCTCTCTCTCTCTCTCTCTGGTTGTTCTCTCCTTTCTCTCATGTAGGACAGTAACCAGGGCAGCCTAACATCTGTTTCCACACCCAGTCTCTTAGGCCCGGCGGTAGGACCTTTTACTTCTTTGCCGCTTTTTCACTATTTTTCCTTCGCTTATCTTCTCTCTCTCTCTCACTCTCTCTCTCCCTCTCTCCGTCATCTCTTCCTCCAAGCATTCTGGCTGTGCATGGGGCAGCGAAAAGCTTTCACTTCTGCTCGCAGACTTCCTCCTCGTTCTCGCCTTCCCTCCCTCTCTCTCTCCCGCTCTCTCTCTCTCTCTCTCTCTCTCTCTCTCTCCGTTTGTCCTTGCATCCCCCCATCGCTCTGTTGTCTGTCTGTCGGTCCGTCTGCTCGACGCACACGTCCGTCCGTTCCATCTCTGCTTCACTGCCCGGAGGAGGAGAAGGGGAAGAAGGAAGTGAAAGTTGTCTTTGTGACGCGTTCACTGTGACCCGTCAGCGCCCCATGCCATGCACATGTCTCTGTGACCGTCAGTCTGTCAGTCTGTCAGTCTGTCAGTCCGTCAGTCTGTCAGGCTGTCAGTCTGTCAGTTCAGTTGCCGTTATTCTCCATGTGCGTTCACACCAGGCTTGTTTGGTCCGAATCTTTTAAAGTGTGTTCCCAACACACATGGGCACTGTGACATGTTTTAAGATTCAAGTAAACACTGATAGGGAGATGTTGAGGCTTCCAGAGTTCCAGTCTTCCTGGCATGTTGATTACACCGTCAGGAACAAATCTGCTGACTTATTTATTATCGCGTTACTCAGTTTATGCGTCAGAGTTTTGCAGCCAGACCAATTCAGATAGCTGACACAACAGTCTAGGAACCACCATCTGAAACGGAATTCTTTCTGCCAGTGAAACTTAAGTAGAATTATTTGTCCAGTAGACTTGGAGATGACTGATAAACCTTTTCATGGAACTGGTCAGTGATCGAGGGCAAACTCTGAACTTGGGAAAAAATTGCTGATGTCATGATGATGGCAATGCCAACATTCTCTCTATATTCCATTTCCTTCACTATGATAGGTCTGGGAAGTTCCAAGTTTCAATTTTCTTCACATCACATAAAGATGTCACATCAATACCAGTAACATAATTCTTATACTCAGGGCCAGCTCAACTTTACAGAGTAAGTTAAATAGAAACTTTAAATAGAGGCATTCAGTTCTTAATTGCAAAGAAGTAATGTATAAAGAAGACATAACTCAAGCGATAGTGGTCAACAGTGTGTTAAGACTTGGTGATTGGTTTGTATGTGACTGTGGCCATAGGCATCCTGAGGAAGATGGTGGTGTTCACGTGACAGGGCTGCTATTGACTGCCCTAAGTGTCACAAGACATCGGAAGCTTCTGGAAGCGTTAAAGATTGATGGACGAGTATTGGGTGGGTGGAGCCACTGATGCAGAACACACACACGTGCACACACACTCATTGTGCTGGTCAAATCGCCCACGAATGGTTATAATAATACATGCACAGCTTAAGCTTGTACATCCACATACATCCACATACAATCATACATCCACAGCTTTGTTGAGCAGTGTTATTGACAATGTAGCCTTTATATTTCTTCAGGTTACATAGGCTCAATACACTCACACCCTCTCTCCCTCACACACACACAGTATTTGACTGTTCTGACTGGAGCAGTGGGCAGTGTAGAGGGGAACCCCTGGGCTCTGGCAGGCTCCCCTGGGTGGCCATAATTATGCAGGATGATGCTGGAATTAACTCAGTCCTTTTCTCTTTGCTCCTCCAGGCAGCGTGCTCATGCAGTCTTTCTCACTGGGTTCAGAAATCACACACACACAGACACACACACACACACACACACACCTCCTTCTCTTTCTCTCACTTACACAGGCTCATAGACATAATCACATATATGTTCTCCTTTGCTCCGTCTCTCTCACAAGACACACACATGCTCACACACAGTAGGCCCCATGCTTCCTTTCATACCCTGAGGCTTGTGTGTGTGTGTGTGTGTGTGTGTGTGTGTATGAGCCTTATGATCAGTGTACAGTATGCGAATCAGCTGTGCCCTCTTCTGCTTGAAAAGCGCTCCGCTCTAAAACAAGCAGCACCAGCTCCCAGCTTTCTCACTGCGCAAAGCCGGGACGATCCCATTCCACTGCTTCCCCCAGTCTGTGTGTGTCAGATCATGTGTACTGATCTGCATTTACTGCTTCTGTGTGAAATTCTTATGAATGGGTATTGTTTTTATGGAGGGTGTGTTTGAATTAAGCTGGGGTGTGTGTGTGTGTGTGTGTGTGTGTGTGTGTGTGTGTGTGTTACTCCAGGGAGAAACTTATGTGTGTATGTGAGTGTGAAAGGTTTGTATGTTTCACTGAGTGTGTATGAAGGAGACCGGTAGGTGTATGTGTGTGCGTGTGTGGACACAGATAGGCGTGTGCGTGTGTATTTGTGAGACTCATGTGTGTGTGTCTACCCTGTGTGCAGGAGTACGAGGCCAAGCGTGCCCAGTCTGGCCACTCTCCCCCCTCCCAGGCGGCCCATGGTGGACCGGGCCGCCGCAAGAACCTGGAGTTTGAGCCTCTCTCCACCACCGCCCTCATACTGGAGGACAGACCAGCGTAAGTACACACACACACACACACACACACACACACAGTCATACACTTAAATACTCCTATACATACACATATACAGTATACAGACATGCATAGGACATGCATACACACACACATACACACATATATGCTGTCACACATACATACTAATATGTACACACATATATACTCATGCATGCACACTCACATACATGCACACACACTTACACAGTGAATAGACCAAAACGAGTCAACACACTCAGATATACACATCTCATGCTACAGTGTGCTGCGAAAGAGGAACAAGCATATTTGTCTTGTGGTTTGTCTACGGGTGCCCCTTTCCCTTGGCTACTGAGAAGTTGAAAAACTGTGTGTGTTTGTGTGTGTGTGTGTGTGTGTGTGTCAGCCATGCTTGCACAATGTATAACAGACAGAACACATGCAATAGAAGCGAAAGTTAAACTCCATTCTCACTTTCTCATACACACACTCACACTGTCACACTGATACACGCTACCCAGGATACGTTCGGGGAATTGGCAGGTGTTATTTACTTGCTCACCTGTGCACATTTAGTCCTCACACACAAACACCCATGTGAAGCACATACCCACATCCTTCCATCGGCGGAAGGACACAGTTATGGTTTAACACACACACTTTCACACACAATCCCACAGTCACACACACCTTGGTTACACACCCTTCTCACATACTTTACACATATCACACCCCACAATATGAAACCTAAAAGAGAGACTTGAATGAGTCAGCACAAACACACACACACACACACACACACACACACACACACACACATGTTTATGTACACCGAAAGACACACCAAATGGTACCGTTAATGTGGTCACTAATGTAAAGAACACCAGGATGAGATGAGATTGAAAGATTGAACTATAAAAACTAGCTCAGGCAACGTTACAAAAGAATAATTGCTTCACTGCCTGTGTGTTCCATTAAGGTAAAGCATGTTCCCTTACTTATGGATTGGTTCTGTAGCAGTAAAGGAAATGTTGAAGGGAATTACATTAAAGGGTAATGGTGTATTAAGGCCTCCTGTTCTTAATGGACTTGGCAAGAGTAATGCTTTAGTTATCACAAGTTAACCCCTTAGTGGAGGATTTAACATGCCTATTGTCTTTTAACATTGTGTTGTTTTTTCACTCTTAAGGTGTGAGCTTAGCTTGTACTGCTTTGAGTTCTGTAGTCAGCTAGCTGGTGGCAAGCTTTTATCCACACCCACTGTACTCACAATGGTGGTGTTTTCAAGACAAGTGTGTTAGCTGTTGGCTAGTCATCTTAGCTCACTGAATTTAGATGCAAGCTCAACTCCTTCCTGTAATATTATATTCACTTCCTATATGCATTGCCAACATTGCGGCTCCATAACCCTATAATGCTTCTTAAATTAAGCCTTTCAATAATGTTCCTCTAGGAACCCATTTAATGTGAAGATTTGTCTTGATGGGGAACCACTAGAGGCAAATCCTGTGTCGGGTCACTCTTTTGATCTACCCCCACCTCTCCATACCTCCGAGCCGCCTCCCTTTAGAATATCTGCAGCCATGTTCTGGGGGGCCACACAGTTGGTTGCTTGGTAACCAGGTCAGCGTGTCATCTGCTGGCTACTGATTAGTTTGATAAAAATGTCGAGTTAGCTTTTTCTTGGGGCTTAAAATACCTCTCCATTACCCTCGTAATGTGTTTTCTCAGTGAATAGCAATACACACACACACACACAACTATTCCCAGTAAGAGTGGAAAGGTGAAGTGTAATATGGGTCACTAGCTCTTGGTTGCTTGTTTGTAACTTATGATGATGACTTTGTTGACCTTGCCGCAGTGCCGTTGTGTTGCTCTGAGTCTTCCTAATTTGAGGTCCAGACAGAGGAGGGGAGAGAGATCCATATCACTGACCTGGTCCTCGGCCAGGGCTGCCTGGACTTGGCACTGAGGCACTGAGGAATTGCATTTCTGCTTCCTGTTTGCTACCTCAAATGAAATGCAAGTGAAATTCAAGAATTGAATTGGAATTTAAGAGCCAGTTTCAATTCAATTCTGGAATTTTGCACAAGCCTCGTGCGTGCGTGCGTGCGTGCGTGCGTGAAGGGCACACACTACGCAGGAGAGTGATAAAGCTGGGAGGAGTGATTGTGTTTCACCCTCAAGGACGCCGCTCGTGATTAACTATGAATGGCCACGGAAGGCAGAGCTCAGCCTGAGTTAACACACACTCCCACTGCTACTTAAAACACTTAAACACACACACACACACACTCTTTCTCTCTCTCTTTCTCTTTCTCTCTATCCCTCCTTCTCTCTCCCTACTTGACACATGGGAAGTCATGGGATTGGTTGGAACCAGTGCTCTGCCTTCTTTGTATGCCCCCATTGCTCAGCGATATATCTTGCTGTGGTTTGCTGGATATCTTTTTTCTGTCTGGCACATGAGCAGAGATTTATTTATCATGTGATTGGCCTCATGCCATTCAGAAGGTCTCTTCCAGGCAACAACTCCACACGCACACACACTTATCCACTTCACGTAGTTCACACACACACACCTCTCTGTTGTATTGTTTGTGTGTCAGTGAGTCATGTGATTTGTTTTGGTGGTCTGTGATTGGCTGCCTGGCTGACTGCGGTCTGCTGTACCCTCTGTCCTCCTCCAGGAACCTTCCGGCTAAGTCCTCAGAGGAGGCCCAGCGCCACAGGCAGGAGTACGACGAGATGGTGGCCGAGGCCAAGAAGAGAGGTGAGTCTCCTTTTACACACACACACACACTCATACACTCATACATACGCGCACACACACACATACACACACTCATACACACACACGCACACACACACACACACACACACACACACACACACACCTACAGCCCACACACACACACCACATCAACACCATCCCAGCAGATTTGCACACGCTGAAGCTAGTGCCAGCAGACGTAAGACCCTAACCTCAAATCCTCAGTCAAGTCAGATTGACCTCTCAGGACCTCTTCCTCAGTGTCCAACACACACAGACTTGTGAAGTATGTCCCTATAATTAGGAGCCCTTACACACTAACCGTAACCACTAATTCAGTCAACATGTTAAGTCAGGTTGGATTAATTGCCATGACCCCTCACTGTGATGTAAACCCAACACACTCTTGTGACATAAAGAATGACTCAGAGGGCCACTCCTGTGAATCTGGATGATTACGAAAAGTGGCCATCAGTGTTCTTCAAATGGAAATGTGTTACTCACTATCAATCGGAAGGTGCACAAGCAACATTGCATAAGGCATAACATTCGTAGGGCTGTCCCTTGTAGCCTAATCCTTGCACACTTCCAGACGGGCTACACCTTAAAGGAGGGGGTGAGAGTACTGGGCTATCAGGTATGACCGCATGATGATGGAAAAAGGTTTGCATGGCCAGGTCAGGTAGAAGGGCCTCAGAGAGGTCTGGACTAGCTGTTGCGTGTACTGAAGTTGAAGTCCAAACTCAAGTAGTGTGTCTACACTTTCAAAGCCCCCCATATCCCCTCAGTAGGACACTAGGCAGTCTAATGCAGTGTGGACTACTCTCAGTAGGACACTAGGCAGTCTAATTCAGTGTGGATGAAGTTTACGAATGAGTAAACTTCTAAGCCCTAAATTCCAGCACTGACCGTAAACTCAAGACTGTCACACTTCCAGTCTGTGTTTTAAAGCCTACACCCAAGCTGCAGTCAGATGAAGGCGCTCTGTTAAGCCCACCACCACGTGCTGTAGCCACAAACCCTGACCACAAATCAGGCCTCCTCAGCGTCAAATCCCAACTGGAAATGCATCATCTAGGCTCAGCAAAAATGAGTTCTGAGCGCACAGAAGTGATTTCTGTTTGATTGGACCGGTCAGTATTGACAGTTGTTTTGTAAAACAAGTGACATGGAAATCTCTTTGAATGGCAACATCTGATTGATGTGATGAGTTGAATTGAATTTCTGGAAAGCTTCCAAGAAGGCACACACAGCCATAGAAAAACACTGCTATTTCAGCCATACATATCAATCATAAACATTTGACTTGAAAATGTATTTTTGAATGTGTGTGTTGTTGTTGCTTATGTTTTTTATTTATTTTATTTCGTCTGGTTTGTCCTGCAGAGCTGAAGGAGGCCCAGAGGAAGAAGAAGATGATGAAGGAGCGCTTCAAGCAGGAGGAGAGCATCGCCAGCGCCATGGTAGCCTGGAACAATGAGATCCTGCCCAACTGGGAGAGCATGTGAGAACACACACACGCACACACACACACACACACACACACTTACACAGACAGATGTACAGAAACACACACTGCCCTCATCAGCGTCTCAACTGTCATGAATTTTGCATAGAAATGCAAAAGGGAAACATCATTTCCATATAATAATGGCCTGCATTGTAAAACACTGTTCGGATATGCAGCATAATATGCAGCATTCTTCCCCCCTCTCTCAGAGGCTCTGCACAAGTAAACAAAATGCACTGGGGGCAACTGAATGTGAATACCAGTCTGTTCAGGAAATGCAAATCCAGTTGCAGATGGGCGCTCCGCCTGGTGAAACATTGGTAGCATCTGAAAGCAAAGCAAAGCTTTCGGGGAAACTTTACTTGACGTTTCTGCTGTTACTGCTGCTATTCACCAGATTGAACAATGCATTTTAACAATAGGATGATACTGAATAACATCTAATGAATATATAGCATCAAATTAATTCAGTGTTTCCAAATACATGGTATTTTTCAGTTTGAATAGGAATTGAATTAAACTCCATTGATTTGAATAGCAATATTAAACCTCTATAGCAATATAGAGGTGTCTTGAAGACTTTGCCAGTGTGTAAATGGTGGTGCCCATGTGTGTCCTGTTGGCAGGCGTGGCACGCGCCGCGTGAGGGAGCTGTGGTGGCAAGGGTTGCCACCCAACGTCCGCGGCAAAGTCTGGAGCCTGGCGATTGGGAACGAGCTCAACATCACCCCTGGTAAAGTGGATAAGTGTGTGTGTGTGTGTGTGCGCGTTTGTGTCTGCTGTGTGTGTGTGTGTGTGTGTGTGTGTGTGTGTGTGTGTGTGTGTGTAAGGATGATGGCTTGATGCAGGTTTTGTTGTAGTAGTTACTGTTCCAATTCTGTTTTGGAAGCTGTTCATTTAAGCCAAGCATTCTGGGCCGTATACACTATTCAGTTATAGCCAGCTAAATGCTGCAAACAAACAAAAAAATGCTACAGCACCACACATCCAGTGAAGAGGCTAATGAAACTGGACGCAGTCTCGGAGTAAACTCTAGCCAGGCTTTACCAAAGTCAACAAGATAAATCTCAGTTTGACAAACTGCCTCCCTAACCTCATGTCAACAGACTGCTTTAGATCCCTGCCCCCTCTCTGATGCGTGTGTCTGGGAGCAGGCTTTTGAGTTGGCTGGTGTAAAGAGAAGTGCTTGGGGATGTGCATCCCCCAGTCACTGTGAGCTGCAGTTTACCCTAGAGAAGCTTAAGCTCTGAACTGACGTCCAGGAAACTCTTTGATCCTGCCGAGCCAGTCTGACTGTCTGGATTCTCGCTGTTCTCTCTTCCTCCTCCTCCTCCTCCCCCACTCCTCCTCCTCCTCCTCTTCCTCTCCTTCACTGCTTCTCTCCGACTCCAGAGCTGTACGAGATCTTCCTCTCCAGGGCCAAGGAACGCTGGAGGAGTTTCAGTGAAATAGGCTCGGAGACGGAGACCGAGGGTAAGTGTGTGTGTGTGTGTGAGAGAGAGAGAGAGATAAAAGAGGTTTTGTGTGTGTGTGTGTATGTGAGAGAGAGAGATAAAAGAGGTTTTGTGTATGTGTGTGTGTGTGTGTGAGCGAGAGAGAGTGAGAGAGAGAAAAGAGGTTTTGTGTGTGTGTTTCCTCAAGGATCTTTGTGTATGAGGTTCAAACTGAAAAGTTTACTTTCCGTTTGGTTAATTTGTTTGTGTTGAGTTGAATGCCAGCAGAAGTAGAACTTATGGCCCTGCCTGTCTCTCACACACACACACACACGCACACGCACATGCACATGCACATGCTCGCACGCACCTACACTGACACATACACCATATACTGTACAATCTTGAATATAGATTGAATGTTCCATTGAATGTTCCAAAGGGTCCATTGACTATAATATAGAATTTTAGAATCACACACGATCAAACATTGTTGATGAAAGCATTCTTTTATTGTAATGTTCAAAACCCCCCTACGGAGGGGACATCTAATGCTGGGGACTGGAGGGAATACATCAGTGCCAGCCCTTAATCACTGTGGCCTGAAGTCATGTCTTTCATCTCCAGCCGAATCAGGGGCATCTGTGGCGGACCGCGAGTCCAGTCTGGATGTGATCAAGCTGGACATCTCACGCACTTTCCCCTCCCTCTTCATCTTCCAGAAGGTAACACAAATCTACCTAACAGTCTCAATTCAGTGAATAAGTCACTGCTAGGGATACATATGGGGATGGGCACACACATAGAAACTGAACTCCTAACTAAATGGAGGGAGGATGGTGAGGAGACAGGGCTGGGGGGTGGGGGCGGTAATGACTGCTTTGAGTGTTTGGTTGTGTGTGCTTCTGAGTGTAAGTGTAGGTGTGTGTGTCTATGGCCATGTTTGTGTGTATTTACTCATGTTTGCTGACTGTGTGTGTTTTTCTTATGTCTGATGAGTGGTTGTGTTTCTTGGCTTTCGTCTCTCTCAGGGTGGGCCTTACCATGATGTCTTGCACAGCATCCTGGGGGCATATACCTGTTACAGACCAGATGTGGGATACGTGAGTACACACACACACACACAGCTGTAACTTCCAATCTTTCGGTCATCAGGTGGACATTCTAGAACCTGCCACTCTATGTTTATGGAACTGCCTTAGGAATGTTCTCTTTACATTCCGCTTCCTTCAGTCTCTCAGTGCAGAGTAAATGTGATGTGTGTGTGTGTGTGTGTGTGTGTGTGTGTGTGTGTGTGTGGTAAAAGCCACGCCGCTGTGCTAAACTGCACCTGGTTGTAGAGATTACAGAAGTTTGAGGAGGAATCTATGCATGTCAGGATGTCATATATGAAAATCCTGGCAATGAACATTCTGACCTCCTGACGTTTGACCCCAGGTCCAGGGAATGTCCTTCATTGCCGCCGTGCTGATCCTCAACCTGGAGGAAGCTGATGCCTTCATCGCCTTCGCCAACCTCCTTAACAAGCCCTGCCAGTTGGCCTTCTTCAGAGTGGACCATGAACTGGTAGGGCCTGTTACCGCAGCCTTCCTCAGGCAAACCAGGGCTCCTTCTCTACACTAGCTGCTCGCTTTAAGCCTCAATGCATGGGTTTATTGTTTTTGTAAAGACAACACAAAAGATTTCTTTTTGTTGGTAGTCAGTTATTTATAGCATCCTCAGATTCATTTGGATGGCACTTTGTTATGTCAAGGGGAGAAACCACACCTGATTGGCCTCTTAGCTCCAGGCTGGACACTGTGAAGTCATGTGGTTGTTGTAGGCATGAATGGAGATTTAAGAGCCCAAAGGTTGTGAGGCACATTGGTGCATTTTTTTAATATTAACTGTACATTTTGCATGCCTATGTATGATGTCATTGTTGTAAACATGTGTTTTAATTTAATAGGATTGTATACATATATGAATTTACATACATTTATTTTTATTTATGTAATTTTCCCAACTCATCAGATGATGAAGTACTTTGCTGCATTCGAGGTGTTCTTTGAGGAGAACCTCCCAAGGCTGTTTAGCCACTTCAAGAGCTGCAGTCTCACCCCAGACCTCTACCTGATAGACTGGTGAGTAGAGTCCAGGGACAAACCAGAACAATATGAACTTGGTGAAAATGTCAGGTAAATCATGAAAACAGGTTTTTCTCTTGAGGGTGTATGGAGAGTGACAAGTGTTCTTTTTATTTAAGATGAACACACTTTTAGAGTAATGGTTTATGTGTCTATATGTGTGTGTATTTTGTGTCTACTTTCAGAATGGTGGGTTAACTTTCAATATCTATTAATGAAACTGTAAGCCTTAGCATTCCCTAAATGGAAGCATTGACGCAGGTGTATGTTGACCATATACATCTTTGTGTGTGTTGCGTGCGTGTGTGTTGCGTGTGTGTGTTGCGTATGTGTGTGTGTGTGCATGCGTGCGTGCGTGGGCGTGTGTGTGTGTGTGTGTGTGCGCGCCCTCCAGGATCTTCACGCTGTACAGCCGGCCCCTGCCGCTGGACGTGGCGTGCCGCGTGTGGGACGTGTTCTGTCGGGACGGCGAGGAGTTCCTGTTCCGCACGGGCCTGGGCATCCTGCGCCTGTTTGAGGACGTGCTGCTGCAGATGGACTTCATCCACATGGCGCAGTTCCTCACTCGCCTGCCGGACCACCTGCCCTCCGACGCACTCTTCACCTGCATTGCCGCCACCCAAATGCTCAGCGGCAACAGGAAGTGGGCGCAGGTATGCTTCTTTTACGCTCATTCACTCAGTCATTCAGTATTTTATCCCGTCATTAGTACATATATTCACTCATTCACTTATTTATTCATTCAGTAATTCGTGCATTCTCTAGTCCAGTCATTAGTACAGATATTCAGTCATTCAACAATAGTGTATTTTTTCACTTGATCACTCCTGCATTTATTGTTTATTTATTGTATTGTACAGGGTTTCCACAGGTCATAAAATAATAATAAAAAAAGCTATTCCAGATTTGATCATGCTTTACCCAAGTCATGGAATATCAGGGAATTTGTTAGTAGCATATTCAAAATGTAGGTGTTTATCAAAAATGTTTTCCATGCAGCAGTTTTTTCTTTAGTTAGTTCACATGCTTTTCGGTCCATGAAAGGTCTCCATGAACTTTCACTCTGCATTTACTATGTGATGATTTTATAGCTTTAGTTTTTTACAGTCTGACCAGTGTGTCACCCCTCTTTATAGATGTTATCTTAAAAATCAAACCATGTGGATTTTATCTCGTGCTCATATCTTTGTACTCATCAGGTCTTCAGCGCACTCATGAAGGACAGCAAGGATGCAGAGAAGACCGGCAGTCCAGCACTTAAAAGCTCCTAACTGCGCTTACCTGGACACAAGCTACTAGTTCTCATTGTGGAGGACTTATAATGCCGCAAAAGAACTTAGAATTTTCCAATTCTAAATCAAAAATGAATTTCTAACTGACAAAACCAAATTCTCACATGTCGAGAGGTCACCTAGAGAGCCTAGGGAAAACACTTGAATCCTCGAAAAACAAAAAAACCTTTGCCAGTATTACTTCCACGATCAGGACAAACTGTGGCTTTGAAGTATGGGACTGTATGGTTGTTATTGTTGTTGTTATTTATTTGGTCAATGTCGGAACAATTGCTGCCTTTCCCTCCCACTGTAACGCTCGAGCTTTGGTGGGAGCATGTCCACTTCACAAACACTTCAGACTTCTTCTGGCTCCGAGATGGAGCAGGGCTTCTATGGACAGTGCAAAAGAGTGGACTGCAGAGAATTCTGAAAGCACTACCACACCCCCCCCAACAAAGTCTCAACTCAACACAAATCTCAACTCTTGCACATGAAGCAGGTTTCTGATGTAACTTTTAAAGACACTCAGTCACATCAGAAACTTGTCACAATTTTTGCTCTCTCACACACTCTTACTGTTCTGGCTTTGTGTCCCCACGAACCTGTCGATCCAGAGTTCGGTATGAGCTCACTGTCTGAGGGAGCGGACTAGCTGTGAGTGATAGCTGTGTTTTAACAGTTCCAAGAAAACAAGCTTTTGACAAACACCATCTCTCTAAGCTTCTTTTTTAATTTAGTTGTGTCTCGGACCACCAAGGAGCTATTGGACCAGTAGTCAAGCCGTCACCCCTGCAAGCTTTAGGTATACTCTTGTGGGGAGATCGCACATCGTAGCTGCTTTGAAACAGTCTTGCATTGTTAAATGGACTGACTTTTAAATGGACCAGTAACTGTAACATGGACTTTAATGTTATGATATTGCCTTGTCAAGAGGTAAGGCTACCTATATGAAGGAATGAAATTAATCAGGATTATTTAACCCGACACAAAAAAAAAGGACTGAAAATCTTGAAAAAAGAAACAAAACAAAGAAATGCCTGATAAATGTGATTTGTAGTGTCTCTCTCACTCTCACACTCGGTCAGAGATAAATTGCTTTTTGTTTTTTTCTTAAGTCAGATCTTTTGAAGTGCAATGGTGAATCGTAGCTTTAGGACAGCAAGGAACCCCCAGAGCATAGCCACTCTGTGTGTCTTACTGTTGATGCTCAGGCATCTTGAGTGTACTTACTTGCAAAATCGAGAGGAATCTCGAAAAAAAAGCTTTTTATTTCCTCCCTGTCTCTGCCAGCAATGGTTGATATGTTAAGAGAGCATACAGTCGCTATGTTACTTGTGCACAACACTTGCGTGTTACACAGTGTCAGTGCTTTTGTGGGCCAACAGGTGCAACTGATGACTTTCTTTTTTAAATGCAGTGAATGTTTAATCTGTACTGAGGACCTTATTAATCTTCCTATTGATGCAGCAGCATTGGTATGCTTATAATAGCGCTCCATTCTCAGTTCAGTACTGAAGTTTGTTTGTTTGTTTGTTTTATGGATTGGTTTGGTTGCATATTATCAGATACCTGGTTTTATTTTGGATTTTAAAGCTCTAAAGCTGTATGATTTGATGAAAAAAAAATGCAACTGTATGATTGCTTTTAAATCTTAGGCTACTACATAATTGATAAGTTGATTCACTATCTTGTCTTCTGTCTTTCTCTGTGTTGTACAGTTTTCATACTAAGTTATGAGTTAAATGTAAATAGATTATGCCCTTGCTAAAAGATCATTAGATAAAATTCATGTAAATAAATTGAAGCTGAAAATTCAAGTTCTGGTTGTGATTATGTTTGTCTGATGAACATTTATATGTGATAGTGCAGCATTTGTGATAAACGTGTTTCAACTGTTCTAGCAGAGTTATAGGCATACTCTCAACCATAGACAGTCTATGCGCTCAACGTACCCTGAGCAAGAACTCCCTACCACAAGGTGGCAGTATGTGGGAACTATAGGACTTGTCTTTCGCTCTTTCGTTCGTATACGTAGTTCCGGTAACAAAACACACTTGCAAGAACACATGTGCAGTGTGTCCTCTTAATATGAGTTTACAACAATTGTAATTAAATGTCTTTAGAGTAAACTATTTAATTTAGTTTCTTATTAGATTATCACACCGGGGCATCATGGGAACGGGGGTAAGTGATTCTTTTATTCAGATTTTGCCTAAGTCTAGCATAGCCCAATACTTAAGATAACATGCTTAGCTAACGTTACGTTAGTAATTGACTTGACGATATTTTTGTTTTATTTAACGTTATTTCAAGTTGTCCACAACACTTGATGAAAAATAAAGATGTTATGATGTTAGGCGTAGAGTTGTCTTTTGAGTTTAGAGTTGTCTGTTTTGCTACAGCATTGGCTGACGTTACCCAACGTTATTAGCTAACTGTATGGATATGGTTAGTGTTGCATCTGCCTGAAAATCAATGCCAGGAAATTTAAACATTAAAGCTGCTAATTGATCATATCACAGATGCCGTTTAGTGCGTTTGCCTTTGTCTTGTGTATTTCGAAATGGCTGTCTAAATAGATGTAAACAGATGCGAATGGAAACTCGGAGATAATAGGTATTTGTTTTGACCAGTGTGCGGTGACACTTTTACTACTCTGTCTGTTACTTTTATTCCTCTATGAATGAGTTGATATTTAACTTTATTGATACACTGTTTTATTTCACAAGTTTTTGTGTTTTATTGGGGCCCCTAGATGTACTGGAGAAGTTCAGGGAACTGTACATTGATACATAGTACAGGATGTAATTGATTATGATGATCTCCATAAATGCACAGTGTTTTAATATCTTCCTAGAGAAGCATTATTCATTGTATTTGTTTTCTTCACAGAAAAGGAACCACAACAAGAGGCGGCCCAGCTTCCGCAAGCTGCTGAAAACCAGCAACTTGAAGCTGGACAACAAGACCAGGAACAAACAGTTCAAGCAAGAGAACGCCGCCAAGAAGCAACGAAAGGAGCATCGCAAGCTCCGGCAGGCCATCAGCGATGTGTCCACCAAGACCCCACAGCCGCTGGAGCGCTATCACAAGAAACCAGGTGAGCTGCTCAAGACTGATGTCCTTACTGTAGTTATGTTTTCATAATGTCTTTGGTTATGGAGTCCAGTCTTTTGATTGATGGATTTATTGAATTATTTACTTAATTGATCTGAAAGGGAAATTGCAGTGGAGGAGAATGATAAATAATAAAACGCAGAATATTTGGTCTGTAGGGTTTATTATGATTGTTTTACCCTCCCTAACCTCAACACGCAGTTTCATGATTAATGACCTCTAATTACACGGATGAGTAACTATGGTTATAATAACAGTTCTCACCTCGGGAGTGGTTGGGTTTTGGTGATCTGATTTAGAGTCTAAGTTCAGCTTTGTGCCTCCATGTGCTTCTTCTTTGCAGAGGAAGAGGAGGATGAGGAGGAGTTTCTGGACACACTGCCCACAGACATGATGGAGGAGGATGACCTGGAGCAGATCAGGGCCATGGCACAGAGGGCCTCCTTCATAACGCGAGACCTCTCCTCCTGGTAGGCCTTTCAACACACACACACACACACACACACACATTCACGGTCAAGACGCTTACAGACACAAACATTCTGAAACATTCACTAGAGAGGAGTATCTTGCAGATGTAACAGCAGATGTAACAGCGTTAAATGTAACACTTAATTGTAACAATAACAGTGATGATTTTAGATTTGTAGTTCCATTCCATTTGTGTGGCAGCCGTGGCCAACTGGTTAGCACTTCGGACTTGTAACCGGAGGGTTGCCGGTTCAAACCCAGTTCATTAGGAATGGCTGAAGTGCCCTTGAGCAAGGCACCTAACCCCTCACTGCTCCCCGAGCGCCGCTGTTGATGCAGGCAGCTCACTGCGTCGGGATTAGTGTGCTTCACCTCACTGTGTGTTCACTGTGTGCTGAGTGTGTTTCAATAATTCACGGATTGGGATAAATGCAGAGACCAAATTTCCCTCACGGGATCAAAAGAGTATATATACTTATACTTATACTTCCATTCCACATGACTCACTCCTCCTGTTTATGATGCACTGCATGTACACACACACACCTCTAAATGGACAAAGAAAGCCATTGCTGTAACCATCTGAAGACATGAGTGCACTGCATACAGGATTTCCAAGCATAACAAAGCAATGATAACGTCCAGTCCAGAAGAAGTGTGTTGACCAGGATGTCTTTGTGTCTCTCCCCCTGTGGACTGCCCCAGTGCTCCAGTGCACGCAAAGAAGCGCAAGGGGGAGCAAGTGGAGTCGTATGAGAAGACGCCCCGCAAGATGAAGAAGAACGAAGAGAAGGAGCTCATCCACCTGCTGCCAATCAAGGACAAGACCCGCCTCATCCCGCAGAGCATGGAGAAGCCAGGTGTGGTGTGTGTGTGTGTGCGTGTGCGTGTGCGTGTGCGTGTGCGTGTGTGTGTGTGTGTGTATGTTGTTTCTGTCAAATGATTGAAGCACTATTTGCACTGTCAAATTCTCTGATAAGGGTACCTCTGTCAACACATGTCCAGAGCTATTGGCACAAGAGTCATTGAGTAAAGTCTCTCTCTCTCTCTCTCTCTCTCTCTCTCTCTCAATCACTCCCTCCCTCTCTCTGTAGTTCAACAGAAAGAAAAGGAAGAGGAAGAACAAGAGTCAGAAGAAGAAATGGAAGTGGGTAAGTCAGGCTGTTTCATTTACAGTGATGATTGTTGATTGATATAAGGAATCCATGGTCTGCATGCCTCCTGTCTTTAGTTCAAGTCCAGGCTGAGTTCTGTAAAGCACCTTGAGATATATTATTATGTTAAGCTCCTATATACATACAGTTGATATCAATGAAAGCAATGGTTTAAACTAAGCTTGTTACTCAAAACCACAGCATGTCATAATAGATTTGTTACATAGTTGATCATAATGGATGAGTTCACTGTTGTGTTTTGGTATTTTTTGCGGGCCTTGATTGAATATCTGGTTGTGTGTGTGTGTGTGTGTGTGTGGGGTCCCCTAGTGGAGGAAGCCCAGGCCGGCCCCGTTCTGAGTCCAGAAGAGCAGTTCCAGTTGCGGAACGAGAAGCTGCAGGAGCGTAAGGAGCGCATCGCCAAACTGGGCTCAGCCATCCTCGCTGACCCCAGCGCCAACGTAAGACACACACACACACACAGCCAAACTGACCTCAACCATGCTCATTTAGAACAATGTAAGGAACATACACACACACACACACACACACACACACACTCTGATCCTACTAATAACAATGTAAGAGTGAAAATGGACACCTCCAACTCCCAGCAGCTCTTCTCACTGTCTCGTGTGTGTCTTTGTGTGTGTGTGTGTTCCTGTTCCTCTTGCAGATAAAGAAGGTGAAGGAGCTAAGGGCCATGCTGATGGAGACTGACCCCAGCGTGGCGGTCACCGTCAGAAAGCTGGTCATGGTCTCCCTAATGGAGATCTTTAAGGACATCGTCCCTGCCTACCGCATCCGCCCACTCACAGAGGCCGAAAAGACCGCCAGGGTGGGTGACCTCACAGCTCACCGCCTCCTCCCCCTTTTGAGCAGATTTCCCTTTAATCTCCATTGATTGTCAAGTGATACTTATGGCACAGTCTAGCAGTAACACACCCTGTGGTTTACATAGTGAAGTAAAGGAAAATCTATAGAAAATGATGTCCCCAAAGACTGCAACTGAAAACATAGAACTCTGATTCGGCCTGTGCATTTGTATGACATTCTTTACTGAGGGTTAGTTAAAACCATTGACTTTAGTGGTGAATGCATGTCTTATGGCCAGTTTCTTAGGTCACTACATAAACCTCCATTATTAAACTCTGCTTAGGTCTGAAGGAGCAGAGGTGTGGAGGTCCATGTGCTCCTAGTGTGTGTGTGTGTGTGTGTGTGTATGTATGTGTCTGTGTGTAAACCTGGGTGATGTTGGTGTGTTGCTCAGGTGAAAAAGGAGACGCAGCAGCTGCGAGAGTTTGAGGAGGGCCTGGTGAGCCAGTACAAGTTCTACCTGGAGAACTTAGAACGGGTCGTCAAAGGTACCAACATTCTAAAGTGCAAATACACACATGAAGAGCTTCAGTTGATCCACAAGCTTTATCACTGTCTCAGAATACACACACAGACACACAGACACACACACACATAAAAACCTCCAATACCCCTACTGCAACACACACACACACACACACACAAATGTAAATGTCCTCATCACTGTAACTCCTCACCCCAGACTGGAAGCAGAAGAAGGAGAAGGCCAGTGGTGCCGTGTCCCTGGACTGCTACCGGGGCCTGGCCGAGGTGGCCATCCGCTGCATGTGCGAGCTCATGGTGGCCCTGCCCCACTTCAACTTCCACAACAACATCATCGTCATGGTGGTGCCGCACATGAATGACCCTGTGCGCAAGGTCAGAACCCAAGCCACAGTCCACACGGGAGGAGGGGGGTGGGGGGTTACAAGCTAGATGCTCGCTAGGGTTAGGTGTAGGGGTGGGCGATATATATCGTCTGCGATAATATCGTGATTGTTGTTTTAACGATGTGCAAATTGACATTATTGAGTATTTAAATTACTTATGGGAAAAAAACACTCGAAATCACGCACGGAAGACTCCTACATTCCCAGGAGGTAGGCTATGCGGGAGAAGTGCAGCAGAGCAAGTGTCACGTGATCACTAGTGGGTCACAACGTTGTCCCACGCAGCCTAATGTTTATTTTGTGCAGCGAGAGCAAAGATTAACAATCTTTGGCGAGAGTAGCCTACTTGGGATTTTATGCGGCTACTTCTGTTCAAGTAGCATTGATAAGACAGTCACGTTTTTTCCTACACGGTATTATATGGAGAGAAAACATTAGCCTTTGAGTATTTTAATAGTCAGTTGTAAACAAATAACTATTCTCATGTAACTCTTTTGTAAATGGACTGAAGTTTGCTCTAAATATCTACGTTTACCGATTATGCTAACCGTTAGCATCTCTATGGGATTTCTCATATACATTAGCCATAAGCTAACGCATTAGTTTCTATTCTGTAACTTGGAAAGCTAGCCTACGTGATTGCTCTAAAACAAAACATAGAAGGAAATAACTGAGATGTAAGCTACTCTGTTGGTCTGCTCTTAGTTTTACAGTGAATCCTATGTAAAGGTTTGAAAGGAACTTCAGCTTCAGACTTTCTCTTGGGAAACTGTTAGGCCTATTCATCTTCTCTAATGTAGCTGGCTAGACCATGTCATTGCCACACACACAAGTGGGGGCAGAATTGGAAATGTGTCATAGAGTGACAATGCATTGGTTGATTAAGTTAAAAAGTCACAGGTTAGGTTATTGGTTATTATTGTAGGCCTAATGATGCTATTCATAAATAATGGGCTGTAAAGTAACTCAGACTTTAACAAAAAATTTTTTTAAAGGATATCGACTAATTATCATTATCGTCAAAATCACAAAAAATATCGAGATATTATTTTTTGTCCATATCGCCCACCCCTAGTTAGGTGTGTGAGGTCCAGATTTGTGCATGCGTCTAGATTTGGGGCTGGGTGTGTGAGGTATAGGTAGTTCCTTAAAGGATATAAATTATATTTCTGCGTGTTGTGCGTGCGTGATGCTGATGTAGAAACTTTTGAAGCTGTTAATCTGTGATGCAACACATTTTTATATTGTGTTTATGCCTGTGTGCGTGTAGGTGAATGAAATGTGTTCCGATGCAGTGAAGAAACTTCTGAGGCAGGATAAGCTAGGAGAAGCCTCTCTGGCCTTGGTTAAGGTCATGTCCGGCATCATCAAGAGCAGGAACTACCACGTCAAACCAGAGGTACACACACACACACACACACACACACACACACTCACTCACTCACTCACTCACCCCCCCCCCATCTCTCTTTATGTATTTCAAAGAAGATCTCCCTTTTCACCGGGGGGACCCAGGTTTGAGTCTGACCCGGGGTCTAACCCCATCTGACACTCCCACTCGCTTCCTGTCGTTCTCATCACTGTCACAAGGCATAAAAAGCCCCCAAAAATTAGCCTGACGAGCCAGACCCACATCGATTGGCACCATTGGCAGTTTTCAATCCGAGGGGCGGGATAAACAGTTGTCTTTCAAAACGGTTGTCTTTCAAATTGCCTCTGCACACAATAGGATAGCGCTAGTAGGACAGGATAGTCCCATGCATTTTCCCACCAGCGGAGCTAGTTGATCAAAGTTTTGCCAACTTAAAAAAAAATCTTAACTCGAGTCGTGCTGTTCGCCAGCAGCAGCATCCATCTTCTTTGTTTTCAAGTAGCAGGGAATTCATGCGGAACCGTCGCAACTCTGCCGTCATTATGTTAAGCCTGCCCACCGACTCTATACACAATGTGATTGGCCTGAGTGAAGTTACATTTCCAGCTTGCAAGCCAACGGAGAGTTGCTAGAATACCCTGGCAGGCAAATTACATTTGCTGCCGCTAGGGTGCGTCTAGATTTCTAGGCGACTCAAATATGTTTTTTTTTAAAAGATGTCCATTTTTACAACACACACAGAGCTGAAAACGTTTCCCTCTTTTTTGCGTTTGCTCCCTCCTTCACTCTCTTACTCTTTTTATCTTTCTGTCCGGGATAAACCGTTGTCTTTCAAAACAGTTGTCTTTCAAATTCCCTCTGCACACAATAGGATAGCGCTACAACTCATGAGTCCCATGCGTTTTCCCACCAGCGGAGCTAGTTGATCAAACGTGCCAACTTAAAAAAGCTTGAGTTGCGCTGTTCGCCAGCAGCAGAATTCATTTTTTTTATCTTTCTGTCCTCTCCCCTCTTGTTGCCCCCCCCCCCCCCCCCCCCTCTCTCTCTTGCGGCTGCAGATGCTGAAGACTCTGCTGTGTCTGCGCATAAAAGAGGTGGAGATGAAGAAGGACTCTGAGGACCTGAAGCCCAAGCAGAAGTTCATGACCTACCAGGAGAAGAAGAAGAACCTGTCCAGGATGCAGAGAAAGGTACGGGACATGAGCATGGCAGTACGAGCTGGCTTTTAAAAATGTTAGCAGTTCTCAGTAACTTCCACCAAACTTCACCCCTGTGTAAGCTCTCCTGCCTCTCTTAAGTATGTGGGGGTACATGAAATATAATTGGTAGACATGGCTTCCTGTCTCTTTTGGTGTTTCCTGATTGGCTAATACAGATAGACTTGCCAATCATCAAGTCCCCAGAGGACTTCCAATGCTCCAAAAAGTATTTTGCAGGAACTTTAAGTGTGTGTGTGTGTGTGTGTGTGTGTGGGAGGAGGGACGAACCCAGAGGGAATGAATGAATGAATGAGTGGGTGGGTGCGTGTCAATCATTTTCATTGCCATTGAAATGTGTGTGTCTGTGTGTTTCCCAGTGGAAGAAAGCCGAGGAGAAGCTTCAGAAAGAGCTGCTGGAAGCAGAGGCCTCTGAGAGCACAGGCAGGAAGCTCAAACTGGTGAGGCGCTCTTCTCTCAACACCGCAACTGTGATCTGCAACACTGCACTGCAGGCAGACACTGTTTTACTCTAAACACAATAACATTATTAAACACCTGACCGTTCAATCTGACCTTTTGCCCTATTATTATGACCACTCCTAGCACTAGCGCAGCACGCTCAGTCATATAGGCTTTGTCAGTGTTTTTTTATTTTGATTTCACTGATTTTTGACAATTCGACAATTCCCAGGACAGATTGTTGCGGAGTTGTCTTAGTGAGAATGAGTGTGGCTTTAGAACACATATACTTTTGTAATATACACACACGTCATTGTGCAGCCTAGGGGAGAGCTTGTAAGACTTGCGGTGTCCAAGGAATTGCAGTAGTAAAAGTGAAGTGTCTTGTGTGCCGCCTCCTCTGTGTCTGACTCTGTGTGTCCCTTTGTGTTCTCCCCACAGCACACAGAGACGCTGAATATCGTCTTCCTCATCTACTTCAGAATCCTGAAGAAAGCCCAGAAGTCTGTGTTGCTCCCTGCTGTTCTGGAGGGGCTGGCTAAGTAAGGCTCAGGACCGTTTGTTTGTGTTGATTTATGTAGTATGTCTCCGTCTGTCTGTATTTACTGTATATAAGATGCATTTTCTGCTATTTAACCTCAGGTTAGTGCTTCTATAGAGCAATGAATTGGGGCGCCGTTAGCGCTTCGGACTTGTAACCGGAGGGTTGCCGGTTCGAAACCTGACCAGTAGGAACGGCTGAAGTGCCCTTGAGAAAGGCACCTAACCCCTCACTGCTCCCCGAGCGCCGCTGTTGATGCAGGCAGCTCTCTGCGTCGGGATTAGTGTGTGCTTTACCTCACTGTGTGCTGAGTGTGTTTCACTAATGGATTGGGATAAATGCAGAGACCAAATTTAAAAAAAGTATATATACTTTTTTATATATATATATATATATATATATATATATAACTATACTTATACATTAGCCAGTCTGGTGAAAGTCATGGTGGTGGTGTAGTGGTTAGGTATCAGGCCTGGGAACACCAGATGGCTGTGTGTTCAATCCCAGGGTCTCCCATTGTTGAGCTCCAGGGAGACTGTGTTGGTAGTTAATTCACTAGAAGTAGCAATAAATGACTAATAATCTAATGTAATGTCATGCCTGTTTATTCATCCCTAATGTTCTCCTTTCAGGTTTGCTCATTTGATTAACCTGGAGTTCTTTGATGACTTGTTGGCAGTGCTTCACAATCTCATCCTCTCTGGGGTAAGTCCACTCCCAGTCCATCATAACACAACACACCCACCGACATCTGAAACGTTTCTTACTTGCTGCAGCCATTTATTAGAAACAAGACGTCCTCAAACAAGACGTCCTCAGAGTGACCTTGTAGAGAAGTCAGGGTGACATTCATTTAATGTGAACATTCGTTATGAATTAGTCATGTTATGGCCGAGGATCCGCAGATCCGTTATTGTCCGCAGCCCCTATTATGGTCTGTGGAGGCATGAGTGGTTACTATGCACTCAGTAATGTGGGGTCACTGGGAGAGTCACTTTGTTTTTATTCAGCAGTGGTCCTCAGGTGGCTTGGTCAGTCAGAATCAGGGTCCCCACCCAGCTCTTAATCAAGAGGTTGTTCTTTTCATGTCAAGTTGTACTGTAGCCATGTAAAGCTCTATCTCCTTGTTGTGGTTGTACACATATGTGTCTTAGGTAGTACTTAAACATGTGGATCACTCATTTGCCTTGGAAAGTAGTCATGGAAATGACTAGGTATTTAGCAGCAACTCTCTCAGAATTGGACTGAGGGACTGAGTGTTTAGGCTATTAGCACAGTGGCCTGGGGAGAGAGGCAGGATGGTAATCGACACTTTCATGCCACGACTTTGCATAAAAAAATCAACTAGGAAGTGGTGCCTGATTTGGTTCTTTTTGAAATCCCACCCAGGATCTGTCCAATCGTGAGAGCCTTCACTGTATCCAGACTGCCTTCCATATCCTCTCAGGTCAAGGTTAGTGATGTTTTTTCCCCCCATCAAACGAACATTATGTCCTGACAACTTCAGTGCGCAGACATTTAACCACAAATTGACCCTTCTTCTATGTCATATGTAAATAAAGGACATGTAGTCCTCATCTATTGATAATACGTTGAGTACATTCTGATGCCAAAAAAAGACCAGCAGCTTTTGTGAGAAGGAAGGTGAATATGTGTACTGTACACACTGGTATGGCAGGGAGACTGGATACTGTGGAAACTGGAGCAGTGCTTTACCTGGTCTAGCTGGAGGTTGGTTGCTAGTGGAGGTTTCAGGTGTCTGCTTTGTTGTGTGTTCCACCAGGTGATGTGCTTAACATTGACCCGCTGAAATTCTACGCGCACCTGTACAAAACCCTGCTCGCCCTCAGCGCAGGTGAGTCGCGTGTCTGCCGCCTGGCCTGCAGGCGTTTCTCTGACCGCTCTGTGGAACTATGACGGTGCTGTTTATATGTATTGTATTCCACTCCAACTGGTACTTCAACTTTTGCCTGGCTGGTTGTTCTTTGTACACCAGTCATGAACTTAGTATCACTGTGCGGGTATAATCCCCGTGGTTTCATGTGTTTATGATAAAAAAACAGGAAGTCCTACATTTTTGAAGTTCTTATTGATGAATGACCTGATAAGTGACTTTTTAAAGTTTTAGTGACTGTTGTTAAATGAGCAGGATTATGGTGTCTAATGCATTTGTGTGTTTTGTGTATATGCATGTTTTTAACTGTGTATTTGTATGGTGTGTGTGTTTTTAACTGTGTATTTGTATGGTGTGTGTGTTTTTGTCTGTGTGTGTGATATTCCCACAGCTCGTTTTAATGAGGAAGCGGGGATCGTGCTGCAGTGTCTGGACGTCATGCTGACCAAGCGTCGTAAGCAGGTGACCCTGCAGCGCGCCCAGGCCTTCCTCAAGCGCCTCAGCACCCTCAGCCTCCACCTGCTGCCCGACGCCACCATCGGAGTCCTCTCCGCCAACCGCACCATCATGCATGTGAGGAGACACACACACACACACACACACACACACACACACACACACACACACACACACCTTACATACATAGAATTATTTACAGTGTATGACATGTGCATGTCACTGTTCAACAGTGTCACTGCTAAAGAATGATCAAATAAGTGATGAATTGCTTGTGATTGACTAATTGTTGGTATTTTTTGTATCTGTGCGTGTGTGCGTGCGTGCTGTAGGCCTTCCCTAAGAGTGACATCATGCTGGATAATGAGATGCAGGGCAGTGGCACGTACCTGCCTGAACTTGATGAGCCGGAGTACTGCAATCCACAGAACACATCACTCTGGGAGCTGCACACACTGAAGGTGTGTACACGTACGCACACACACACACACAAGTGTAGTGTGTAACGTGGTGGATAAGGAGTCAGGTTTGCATGTTGCAGCCTGAAAAGTTGTGGCCCTGCTATTAATTGACATCTGTAAGTGGCTCTGGATAAGTGTCAGCCAGAGAAATGGATGACAGCTGTTGGGAGAAAATGTTCATGTGTGTGTTTGGGATAGTGCAGTGGGCAGTGTGTGTGTTTGGGATAGTGCAGTGGGCAGTGCAGATAGAGCAGTGTGTGTGTTTGGGATAGTGCAGTGGGCAGTGTGCCATTCCTCCTCGTGGACCATCCACACCTTTTATATATCGGTGTATCGCAATTACTTAAAAATTGTGGAGTTGGTCTGTGTGTATGTTTTTGTTTGTTTGTGTGTGTGTGTCTGTCTTTCATTATTGTTGTAGTCAGTGATAATGGGTGTATTTCTGAGACATGGCTGACTGAATGTGTGTGTGTGTGTATTTTGTGATACTGCATGAATGGAGGGAAAACACAAGTCAGTGTGTCCATAGATAACAACAACAACAGTAGAGGGTGAGGAGGCACAGAATGTTCTAGAGATAAAATAACGACAACAACCTAAAACCCTCGAGAGGCTCCACATGGAGATACAACACAGAGAAATATTAATACTCCAGTAGACATCTAGTCAGTCAGTGACAACGTCATTAAATCTATATAATAATAAAATAGTTGAAACAAAATGTTACACAAGAGATACATCTTTACACTATCTTAAATGAAAATGTTACGCTTTATTTTAGATCAGTAACCTTTATATGTGAGAAGCCAACTGTGTGTTTGTGTGTGTGTGTGTTGTAGCGTCACTACCACCCTGTGGTGAGGAAGTTTGCTGCTCATCTGATGAAGGGCGCTCCGAGTGAGGGTGCTGGGTCTCTCGGCGCGGATCTGAGCCGCAGGTAGGTTGGCCTTGCAAACTTCCCAATGGAATGGACATAAGTTAACCGACAGTCCTGAAGAGGTGTATTTGATCGGCCTTTGAGTTAAAATGTTTTTTATTTTATATTTTGCTGGAATTTAAGAGTGAAATGTAGTAAGACGTCACCCTTCGTCATTTTTGTATACACTTTATTTAAACCACAGGCAGTTTGTAGTTCAGCTATGAAAGTTGCTGCTGTTCATTTTGAACTCTTCCCTGTCCAGGTTGCCCGTGGAGCTGTTTGAGGATTACAGTGTGAAGGACATGACCTTTAACCCCCCAGTGAGTGCACCCGGCTCAAAGAAAAAGGTTAGTCTCAACAGATGGATTTAGAGTATTCATTCCAATACTCTTACGTGTGTTAACATTGTATTGACAATACCTTAATATAATGATATGTAAAAATGATATTTAAAATGTAATGTTTTACACCTTAATTGAAAAATCTGATCGTGTTTTGTGTATAATGTGTACCTTGAGTTGTTTATGTATGAATGAAATCTATTGTGTTCATTTGAAGCTAGGTGGTTAAATTAAGAGTTCATGTTTTTACTTGAATCCAATTCATCTCGGAAGTGGCTAGAGATGGCTGGGTTTGATAATGACGTCTCAGTGCATGACGGATCTTTTTGTGTTGTTTTTAGGATCACTTCACCATCGGCCATGCTTTTATTAACACGGAACTAAAGACACAGATCGACCAAGTTCTAGAGGCGGAACTGGACCTCACAACATTGAACTTTGCAGAACATCTAAGTTCAAGTGAACAAATATAAGGACTCTTATTGTACATGCTGCTCGGAATGTTTTCTTTTCTATAAAATCTATCATAATAAAACCCATGTACAGGTTTTAACTGTGTGTCCCTAAAATATCTATTTAACTTAACAATGGATGATGCCAACCGAAATTCTTAATTACCTCTTGAGTTTCTTTTTTTTTTACCTCAGGTGCTTAACTAGGTAAAGCACACAAAACACCCAGTAAAAGATCAAATAAAGTCTTTGTAAGGTAGTCAACTCAATGAGCGGTCAGTGTTTTCAGCTGTAATTGAAAACAAATCTAACTGTATGAACAAACTACATATTTAACCTTTACATTGTGGACAGGAGAAAACAATGGACTTTGACAAATGAAAATGGCAAACGACTATTTCATTTCTAGTTCGTAACTGCTTTTAATTAATCGAGCTGTTCAATAAATGTTTCAAGTAAATGGGAAAGTAGTCAAACAGTTGACAGCACAAGAACAACAAATAAAAAGAACATTCACAGGATGAACGTACAAGTGCTCCAACCGCATCAGCAATGCCAGCACAATACAACACACACACACAGAGTTACTGTATGTAGCTGGTCCACTAAGCTCTCGATACAGTGAAATTATATTAAATATCTCAAATACATGAACTCTAAAAGCAGAGGCTAATTAGCTTTAAATAAAAATCTCGTAACACTTCAGCATACATCGGCCCCGTGTCTCGGAGCGTCTACATGAAATGTTGAGTATTTCTCCGCTGATTGTTCCATAGTATTTATTACTTTAAAACGAGTATAAAAGATAAAGAGCGGAGCGATCGCACTCTGAACAGGTGAATGCAGGGACCCACTAAAAAGTAGAAAAATAAATAAGTTGCACATTACTTTCCAACGGTTTTACACTGAACAGCTATAAAACATGACAAGCCAACCTGGGCAAAAACAGGAAATAAATATTTAAAATAGCAAAATTGTTTTGCTGTAGTAGTGTAGAACACTTGAAATAAAGAACGTTGGAAAGGAAAAAAAAGGAACCTCCTTCACCATGAGAGCACTTCTCAAAGCAACTCTTGGTCATTGGTTGGTTTTACATGATAAAAAAGGATAATTCTAAATATAACATACAAGAGCAACATGTTGCTAAATTAAGCAGCCAATCTGCTATTAACATCTGAAATACAAGCACTGTGGTATAATCAGCGGTTTCTGACCCTGGCATTTGCCATCACTTCTTTTAGCACTTTCAATAGTGTCTGATCACTGACCGCTTTCCAATGAATTATGGCATGTTTGTGTCACATGCCTAAAAAGAAAGGCAAGATCATGTTACCAAAGTGCTTGTGATTCTTCTAGACCTCTATAAGCGATCTCAGGTGCTCCTGAGACCATACCACTGGACTTAAGTCCATAAGAAAAACAACATAAATAAAAGACAGGAGACAGATAAAACCATAAACAGAAATAAGCTGTGCTTTGCTTATCCTAAAATGGACTAAAAATGGAATAAAACTCAAAAAAAAAAAAACTCTTAAGAAACAGGAAGGAACACACAGTGGCCATGAAAATGAGAGGCCATCCTAATGGCTATAATCTTATATATCAACTGACCATGTTTCTGTCTTAACTTTTGTTGGACCCACTTAAAACATCATTCATATATATATATAAAAAATATATATATATTTATATATTCACTCATCCTTTTTCCATTCACTGCTATCTTTTCTTGTGCTCTCCTACATTCAAGAATGTTATCTAACCAACTTAGATGATTAAAATTGATTGATTAAAATTATATCCTTCAAACATGCCTATATTATAACGATAAAAGAACACCTCGCAGGAAAAGTTCTGAATTACTTTGAGGACATTTTTAAAACTAAATTGAATATTTCAATAAAGGAAATATACTGAATATTTTCTCCTAAATAAATTGATTGTTCAAAGGTGCAACAATGCTCATGGATGCCAGCACAATCCTCACTGACAATGAAATAAGTAATTTTTAAATTCATCAAATATAATTTTAACCAAAACTGGAGTAACCTAAAAGATTTTAGTATCACTCATCAATTTTGTGCAAAAAGCACTCACAGTAATAAACACTGACATCTCATCCACACAATCTATTCCACTTGATTCACTTAAATACTTATTATCCTCAAAAGGGACTAGATACATTTACATTTTTTAAATATTTTACTTTAAAAGTTAATATACAGACCTTTAACATAGAGCAATGTCACTGCAAAGCACTGAGCATTACTGACAAAGAAGAAGGGAGGTTCCGATGGGAGCCTAAACTGGACAAGAGTCCGGTCAGCTGGTTTTTGGGTCGCATGTCAAGCAGACCACCCAGAAACTTCATGGGGTGGGTGGCTTGTGAAATGACAGCAATGTGACGAAGCAGAAGCTACAATAAAAAGCAAATCAAGAAATCCCAGCTATTTCATTGGTGGGTAGCCCCACGAGGGGGCGAGAACTGTCCCACTGAAAGAGTCGCCATCAGCTTTGACTCTGCTCTTCAGATGCCGCTGGCGGCGAAGAGAATCACCTGATGCTCATTTTTCGGAGTTCGACAACTCACTTCGACTCTGCGGTACAGCCAGTTCCGAGCCACAACTGGAGCATCCCCTCACAGCTGGAGACAGCATCACCCAGCCTGTTGTTGCCGTCGGCGACGTCAAGGAAACAAATGTGCAATGTGATTGGCCGGCGAGGGCGGAGCTCATTTGTGCAGCTTCCAGTTCCACAGCAGTGGGAGGGACCAGGGGGAAGGGCCTGGGCCGCTAACAGGGAGCCTGCGATTGGTGGACAGTGTGGCGGCCGGCCCTTTTGACCAGCCCCCTGTGTTGATCCACACCCTCAGCTGCTCCGGGAGCACACCTGGGAAGAGAGGGTAGAGAGAGATTTGCGTCAACACTGTGTGTGTGTGTGTGTGTGTGTGTGTGTGTGTGTGTGTGTGTGTGTGTGTGTGTGTGTGTTGGGCTTATGAAGCCTGCTGTGAGCGTATGGGGTCTATGAAGCCTGCTATGAGCGTATGGGATCTATGAAGCCTGCTGTGCGGTCACTGTGTACCAGCAGTAAGTGAAGGCATGTCCACACACATGTGCAGTGTTAGGGTAAAGGAGCAGTTGCCATGCTGCTGTTAAACACACAACTCTTCACACTTTAACTCCATAAGATTGTTCCTTGTAGCTTCTATGAAAGTTTTAACAATTACAAAAAAAAAAAAAGACTTGCAATGTTTCAAACCATGCATTACAAAACCATGAATATGACTTTCTACCTCAATCAGCCTTTAAATGAGACTGCAGCACTAAAAGTTGCCCCTCAGAGGATCATGAAGAGAGAGGAGAGGAGAGGAGAGGAGAGACAGGAGGAGGAGCAGGAGGGTGGAGTGTTAACCATTACAGGTGCTCGTACCTTGCAGGGGGGTGGCAGGCTGCTGACAGGTGCTTGTGCATGCTGTTACATACACACAGACACACACACACACATACGTACACGTACACACACACATACACACACACACACACACACACACACACACACACACACACACACACTGAAACAGATGCAGGTGGGGTGGGTGGCTGGTCTCCGAGGCTCTCACTCGGAGAGCTCGGCCCAGCTGGGCGTGCCTGCAGAGCGGTCCTCCTTACTGTAGGGGGCGCTGCTGCTGCTACTCTCATGAGCCAGGCTCCGGCTGCGGCCCGTCAGTTTCCAAAACTCGCTCGCAAGCGACAGACCCCGACGCTTGTCCTCACGCACCTGACACTGACACACACACACACACACACACACACACACACACACACGCAGCAGAGAGAGAAACCTGGTAAATATGGGCCTTTAAATCTTATGGATATTACTAAGGGGAGGAATGTGTGTGTGTGTGTGTGTGTAAATATTGTACATGTATTCTGCATCTCGTGTTTTTGCTATGTTTGAATGTCTACATGTAAGAATATCTGCACAGTTTGGTGCCAGTAGAAATGTGTGTGTGTGTGTGTGTCACCTGTTCTTTGAGCTTGAGGATGAACCTGCCCGCTCCTCTCCAGTGGCTCTGGGTCTGGTACACACACTCGGTCTCAGGCAGCACGCGCTGGCTGGCTTTGCCCCCCGCTGCCTTCTTGCCCCCAGTCTCCTTGCTCACTTCCTCCAGGAGTACGTAGTCCCCAGGGTTGGGGTTGCTCAGGATACTGTACGAGTATTTGGCCTTGCTCAGAGCCTACGGAGGGGGAAAAGGGTCAAAACTGTGTTCAAATACTGTCCATCACCAGATTGACATTTTGAGCTGTGTTCTTGACAGTGTGTTTGTGTCGGTGTCCATGGAGTTTAATTGTGTCTGTGTCCATGGTCCATGGTTATAGTGTGTGTGTGTGTGTGTGTGTGTGTGTGTGTGTGTGTGTTGGAGGGTGCCTGTACCTGGCGGATGATGTCCTGAGCCGTGCTGTGCCGCGGTGCTTTGATGACCGTGTGTGGCTGCTCGGGCGAGACATCGTGCACCTGCACGAAGAACATCTCCTCCTCTCCGCTCTTCACCTCCTGTGATCCCTCCATCTCCCCGTTCTTCTCATTCAGCTCCTGTTGAGGACACCCACCCACGTCTGTTACTACCCTGTCTCCAGCACAGCTTCATGACCTTGCACTGGGAAACCACTAGGGGCACATGTGAGCAACATTCATTGAGCATTAGTGCGCCCCCTGGCTGTCCACCTCATAAAGTACACCTGGCAAACATGCCACTCTAGTCCTTGAACAAGAGTGCAAACATATCCATTGATTGTTACAAAGTATGGATTAGTAGGGAAATAATTGCTCTTTCGTTTCCGGCTGTACAGAATTTTTTTTTCCACTAAATAACGTAACGTAATAATAATAAAAAAATAAAAAAATAAATAAATCACCGATATTAAAGTGATTAAAGTGATTATTAAACAATAAAAGATAAATTTCTGGCGTTGATTAGTGTGCAGCTAGAGCAGTACCTCTTCTTGCGTTCTGAGCCAGAGTCTTCCTATGCATCCCTCCTCTGGGGGCCAGCTGTTCACCACCCGCACCACCTCCTCTTCAGACGCTAGGGGGCGCCAGCGAGACAGCCTCCTGCCGTCGCCCTTCTCCTTGGACAGAGGAACCCTCTCCTCAGACAGGAAGTAGCCCACACTGGAGTCCGAGTCCGAATCCGAGTCAGTGTTGTGGTCTGCGGGGGAACTGGCCAGAAGCTGGAGAAAGAAAGACACAGACACACACAGACACACACACACACACACACACGAAAGCATGCACACACACAGTTAATCATAACTACATACGTTCCACTACTACAGTGTGTACTACAGTGTATAACATACGTTCCACTACTACAGTGTGTACTACAGTGTATAACATACACTTGCACTGCAGTCAATACTGTTTGGGTCGAGAGAAACTCTGACCAATACCAATGGAATTCAGACAGTGTCCAGCTTCACACAGGAAGCCATTGACACACACAGAGCTCTAGGACTTCCCACACGATCACAAAGGACGGGGGTGGGAGGCTCAATCTGACCTCAACAGTCTAAATTCATAGAAACGTCAAACCCCCTCAGTTATAATCAGTTATGTGGATCAAAACCATGTCCCTGTCAACTCCGAGATGAAGTCCAGGAGCCCTATAGGTGCTCTGGTCAGTGTCTGTACGCCACAGCTGAAGGGGATTGTTGTCATGCTGACCTCTATATAAATATGGGGTATTTCATCTGTTTTTCATCAGGCAGAATACTCGTACTCAGTGTGTGTGTGTGTGTGTATGTGTGTGTGTATGCTGTGCCTGTGTGTATTTGAGAGTGTATGAGTGAATGTAGGAGAGAGAAAGATTGATTATGTGTGTGTGTGTGTGTAAAGGAGAGAGATTGATCGTGTGTGTGTGTAAAGGAGAGAGATTGATCGTGTGTGTGTGTATATGTGTGTGTGTGTAAAGGAGAGATTGATTGTGTGTGTGTGTCCTTCCTTGTATGGTTTAGTTCTCCATCCGTCTCACCATGTGTATGATCTGTTTGGCTGTGGTGTGTTCCCTCACGGTCACCACAGTAAAGGACTCTTCACCTGGAGCTCCGTGAACGGTCACCTTGTACTGGACAGCAGCTCGCCGCTCCTCAGTGCTGAACAGCTACAGGGGACACACAGGAGGGGCAGCACAGTTTAATGCCTAAGCCAAACACGCACGCACGCACGCACGCACGCACGCACGCACGCACGCACACACACGCACACTTTTTATTATGTCTACACATAAATTCTGCATTCATGCTTGCGACCCCACTACATCAGTTCTACCCCTTTTGCTCAAACGAGAAATATCAAATAACTAAAAACAAAAACTGAAACAAGTTCTTTTAAACCTGGAATCTTTTCATGGCACTTGGGAATTCCCACTGACATGTCCTTTTCAACGCAACACAAAACTGTCCAAGAATCTATTCTTCAGCCATCCCCCATGTGAACGTATCAGATACCAACGTGTCTGTGGACACTGGATCCCCGGCTCTGGCTGTTAATCTCGGAGTCCATCAGCTGATTCGCTCCAGCACCATGACACCTCACTAATGTCTCCTCGGTCACTCTGGTCCAGCCCACCCCCACTCTACCTCTCTCTCCGTCACATCCCCATCTCTCTATCCTTTATCCACCCTGCGTCACTGTCCGGCTCCATACCATCTCCTTTTTTAGAGAAAGAACAGACGGGCCGGCGTGCGATGGCCAGTGGACTGTTTGGAAGAGCTTCTCCGTACGCCTCCTTTTACAAACAAAAGAAATATCTCCACTGTTTTCTTAGCCCTGTGGCTCACTTCCTCCTGTCTGATGGCCTGCACTGGACGGGCGCTATCTGGTCAGTTACTGGGTCTGACCGCTGTTCACAGACGGCGTGGGCGGGTGCTTGTGACAATGGCACAATGAATGAGTTTATTTAGGTTTAAAGAGAGAAGCTTGTTATGGGAAATGCTTGTCTTAACTGGCGCTCAGCGAGCAAGGTCAGGAATGAGATTAGTAAGCTACAGGATAAACTGATGACTGGCTGATATGCAGCCTGCGGTGTGTGATGAGCAAACACACACACACACACGCACACACACACACACCGTGGGCAGCTTGGGAATGTGGGCTGATGAGCTAAAGCACATGCGCGCACGCAAGCACACACACACGCAAGCACACAAACACGCACACACACGCACACGCACACTCTGACACACATTCAGACACAGACACAAACAAGAAATACTTCTTGAGATTGTGTCAGTATTTCACACCACCAGGGGGTGCTACTGAGCCACTCACCATAGTAGCAGGGAGCCCAGGAGCCATGCCTCCGCTGGAGACAGAGGACACAGCGCCCCCTGTGGTGACACCAGGAACTGCGGCTGCTCCAGCACTCTCCTCCACTCTGCGGCTGAAGATGAAAAGGCTGCTGACCTCCAGACACTCGTTGTGCTGGTTCCTCAGGGGCAGGTGCCTGTAGCCTGGGCACATTAGAGACAGAGCCACATTATACACGGCAAAGTGATTAATAAAATAAAATAAAATAATAATGTACTTAAAGTTAACTGCTGGTCAATTAACTAACAAATGCAACAGTCTGTAATATTACTTGAGGTCGGAATTTGACGTACTAGCCGCTTAAACTAGTAAATGACCAATAATGACCCCAGACTCTCCCCCTCTTTCTATTAATGCATATATTGATGGGTGGACACATAAACAGAGGGTCAGGATGAGCACTATAATAAAGTTTACATTTCATTTATCTCAGCATGAGAACATCCCAGATAGCAAGAGGCTGGCGGACCACTGGCGGTCCATTGGGGGCATAGCTGGCGGTCCGCTGGCATTTTGCTCATCGGTTCTCTGGTGGGTTGCAGACAAATTGCCCAATATTTTGCCACTATTGGTCTAAAATCTTTTTCATTTGTTCAGTTATACTCCATATATGATTTTATTCATTTTTCTTAATATTCATGACAAGTTAGCGGTCCGCTATCTGCCAATCTGATTTTGCTATCTGGGATGTGATGTAAAAGAATGGAGTGAGGGCAGTCAGTGTCCGGCGGCGCTGCCTCACCGGTCTTGAGCGCGCGGAGCGGCAGGATGCGCTGGGCGGTGACCTGCGAGCTGTTGTTCTCCACCACGGCCAGTCGCAGGAAAGCCAGGTCCTCGCAGTGGACGGCCAGCGTGAAGCTCTCGCTCCACATGGGGTTGAGCGGGTTGCGGTGGATGGGCTTGGTGCGGAAGTGGACGCAGTCGCACGGCGCGCCCAGCACCTCCAGCTCCACGCACGGGCTGCCCGCCGCGTTCCCCGGGCACACGTTCTGACCCGACACCACCTGCACCACACACACAGGCAGGGCTTGGACATGTCTGGACGTTTTTCAACTTTGTAACTTTGAGAAACAGTGTAGGCTGTGTAGCTGTAGGTAGTGTGTGTGTGTGTGTGTGTGTAACCCTGTATAAGTTCTAACCATGATGATGTAGGTGTGTGTGTGTGTGTATCCCTGTATACGTTCTAACCGTAATGGTGTAGGTGGCGTGTGTGTGCGTGCGTGCGTGCGTGCGTGCGTGCGTGCGTGCGTGCGTGCGTGCGTGTAACCCTGTATAAGTTCTAACCATGATGCTGTAGGTGGTGTGTGTGTGTGTGTATGTGTATGTGTAACCCTGTATAAGTTCTAACCGTGACGGTGTAAGTGGTGTGTGTGTGTGTGTGTGTGTGTGTGTGTAACCCTGTATAAGTTCTAACTGTGACGGTGTGTGTGTGTGTGTGTGTGTGTGTGTGTGTGTAACCCTGTATAAGTTCTAACCGTGATGGTGTAAGTGGTGTGTGTGTGTGTGTGTGACCCTGTATAAGTTCTAACCGTGATGGTGTAGGTGGTGTGTGTGTGTGTAACCCTGTATAAGTTCTAACCGTGATGGTGTAGGTGGTGGGCTCCATGCCCTCGGTGTCCCTCTCCATGGGGTAGAAGTTCTGATAGAGGGGGCAGCTGCGCTCCCACAGCACGGGCGGCTTCAGCACGTAGCCACAGTGGCCGTTGGCCTCGAACAGGGCCGTGTTCAACTGCAGGGGCAGATCTGAGGGACACAGGCACAGCAGGGAGGAGATGCGGTCAGAACAGGCCTGCAAACTGCCCTGTAAGATTCCCACATGATCCTGGTTTCCCATAAGCTCCTTTTCCCCTTTATTTCTGTTTCTTTCTTCCGTATGCATCACACAAGTGTGGGGGGAGATGGGAGAGCCGGGATGGTGATGACTCTCAGAAGATGCAGACATGTATAATGCCTATATGTGTGTATCACGCAAGTCACAAGGAGGTGGGAACAGGAGAAACTGCACTGGTTACAAGATGCCCTCAACATGCATACTGTGAAGACATGGATCACTAAAGTCAGCGGAGATGGTGCTGGCTACAAGACGCCGCCCAATTATCACTCACTTCTGAGGGTCTCAGGGGACTACATGAAACGGCTTTTCAATATATTCATGATCCATATGATGGTTGGTTATGGCAGTGGATATAGGGCACTAATAGAGTACCGAAGCCATGACGTTGCGTGGCCAAGGCATCAATTTCACTGGATCTAAACAAATCAATCTACCATTAGAAATCACCATAGCGTTGGCTTTCTTAATCTATTTCAATAATTTTACAACGTTTCTAAGACGTTAGTATATTTTTTTTACACTGTAGGAATCACATACTACAACATATATTCATACCAACACAATCAAATTCGTGACTACAGAGTTTTATTTTAATATGGGTTTCCTCCGTAAAAGAGACCTGCATGTAACTTCACAGCATGCGGTTAAAATCCTCACGGACGTGTTTTGGCTTTATTTTTTGGGCAAAAAACGTCGCTCTTAACAGCCGCCAGTCTTTGAGAAGACGTGAAATATCCACTGGAATTTTGTTTCCTTCTATTACACCTGCCAGGGAATCCGTGTTATGTGGCTAAGCTGCTGCCTAGCAGGTAAAACACGTTTAAATGGATATATTTATTTTTATTAGCTAGAAATGATGCCACATGTCTACATTCAATGCTATTTATGCCACTTCGAAAGTTTGTTTAGATCCAGTGATTCTGCCGTCATGGAAACGCTACGTCACACTTCGGGACTATTAAATCAGATTTAAAGATAACACCTAGAAACTGACACCTAGAACTGGGGGCCTCTGTGTTACGAGTGTTAGATTAAGTGTTAGACTGAGTGTTAGATTGAAATATCAGAGACCCACACATAACCGCCACACTCTCTCACACACACACACACACACACACACACACACACACACACACACACACACACACACACAAAGTGATCTAGGATGTGCACGCACAAGAACACACACACACACACACACACACACACACACACACACACATACGCTCACCGTCGGTCTGGTAGTTGAGGGCCACCAGCTGAATGCCGTGCAGCCAGAAGGGCAGGGGGTTGAAGTTGGCCGAGTCGATGCGCGTGGCGGCCGGGTAGGTGCGCAGCAGCTGGCAGCACGTGTGCTGGAGCAGCGCGCGCGAGTGCCGGCGGCACAGCCGCTTGGCCGCGTTCTCGTTCACCGACGAGATGTGGTAGCAGCGCGGCGTGCGGATGATGGAGCTCAGCGAGGCCGGGGGGGGCGTCGGCGCCGAGACGGCGGCCGGCGGGGGGGTGGGGAGCGCCGCCGAGAGGGGAGGGAACGAGGGGCACTGACCAGGGGAGGAAGAGGAGGAGGACGACGACGGTGCCTGCTGCTGCTGATGATGATGATGAGGTAGCTGAGGTGAGTCCTCGCCACCACTGGAGCGAGAGCTGCCCTCGGACATGCCTGTGTATGCAAACACACACACACACACACACACACACACACACACACACACACACACACACACACACACACGTGGATGAGCAATGAGCAGTTACATTTCCACACTCACAAGAACACATTAAGCAGAGTAAAAAAGTGAGTAACACTAACAATGAGTTTCTAGAGGCTGCCATTTAAATCCCCACTGAGTGAATATGAACACACTTAAGTCTTATAAACACTTTTTAGTGGTTCTCAGGCCCAGTCCCCTGGTCAGCCATGATCCTGTTCTCCTTGACAGGTCAGTAGCATAAAGCTTGAGGTTATACTTCCCTTGATCCACAAAGAGCAGGACATTTACATGGCATTTTTACAAGCTAGATGAGGCTTGTAAATGATTAGGGGACAGCTTTCCCAGGCTGTGTGTGTGTGTGTGTGTGTGTGTGTGTGTGTGTGTGTGTGTGTTCCGTCCGGCAGCGGATCTGTTTACGTCTCTAAGACACGAGGGTTTGTGTATGTAATAAAAGCTGTGAGAGCCTCTCTCTCGATAGTGTGTGTATCTAAGAGTGTGTGTTTTGTCTTTGTCAGCGTGTGAGTGAGTATATGTGTGTGTCTAAGAGTGTGTGTGTGTGTGTGTGTGTGTGTACTGTGTATGTGTGTTTGACCTATAGTGTATGAGTATATGTGTAAGCAGGTGAGTGCATTGGATGCTCCTAAAGGAGTAAGAGTGTGTGGGTTACTGGGTAGACCTCAGGGCTGAAGCTGAAGATACCTTTTCCTAAGGGCAGGAGTAAGGGGCTTACACACAGCCCCCACTGTGTGTGTGTGTGTGTGTGTGTGTGTGTGTGTGTGTGTGTGTGTGTGTGTGTGTGTGTGTGTGTGTGTGTGTGCTCCTGGAATTCTGGAAATTTGTGACTGTTTCGTGATATAGTTGACAAAAGAGCTATTTTTTCTCTCTCTCTGTGTGTGTGTGTGCGTGTGTGTGGTGTCTCTCTCTCTGTGTGTGTGTGTGTATGTGTGTGTTCGTTTCAGAGCTCCTACCTTTCCCAGAAGGCCGCGGGGCAGCCATGGGCTGACTCCCAAAGATGGACTTCCTACACTTCCTCTCCTTCCCCCTGCTAGAGCCCATGGGAGACAGCGACGACAGGCCTGGTTCCCACACACACATAATGAAATACACATGCACACACGCACACACACACACACACACACACACACACACACACAGAAGAGGACTGTTAAGTAAAGGTTGCACAGTCTTCACACATCCCTCCCGTATGCTGGTTTCTCTCTATCTTGTTTGCGTAGCTTCCTGGTGGTTACACTGTGAGGTCTGACTTCCCCAGACCACCTAGAGCTCTCTTCTGTTCTCACTCCAACACCAACCGTAACCTTGACCTCATAAACTCCTCCTGACACACACACACACACACACACACATCCATCATCAGCCCACACTGGAATCTGACAGCATTTTTAGAGAGCATGCACACACACGCGCACACACACACACGCACAACTTTGAAGTTGGCAATAGCCAATGAATTACAAGTTTCTCTCACACATACAATCGTAGTACATTTTAGTTCAGTGGACGGCAGAGACACACACACACACACACACCTGGGAATTTGACGGCCTGGCAGTAGATGATGAGATCGGAGAGTTCCTGGGCGATCTGCCGACTCTCCTTCTTATTCTGTGGCAGATAGAACTCCTCCCCCAGCTCTAGATCAAACACCTGCTGCACACACACACACACTTTAGATTTATTCTACAGCCCCCATCCAAAAGACAAAATCTTTACATTACACCTACATTTACTTCTGATTTATTTTACACAACTATAATCTCAATGTTAATACTTTTACAGGACTAACAGGACCATCATTGGCTTGATCCAATCTCTTTAGACATTGTACACATTGTACTCCAGAAGACCTCCAACACACCGGCCTTTCCACACACAGACCCCATCCATTGCCCCCCCCCCTGCCTCTACTGAAGGGGAAAGCCCTTCTCACTGGTGCTCAGCTAGCAGAGCATTATCTGCAGGAGAGTGAGTGGGCGGCTACACACCTTCCCTTTGCTGTGGCTGCTCTCAGCCTTTCGGACCCTCTTCTCCCGCACCTCCTCAGCGGCCTCGCCCGGCGGCTTGTCCCCCGTAGGCCGGCCCTCAGGCTTATCGTCCAGGATGTTGTCTGCAAGAAAAGAAAAGAAGAGTCTATTTTCAGAAAAACAAAAACAAAAACAAAAAACCTCACAAATTCCTGTGTCTTAGAGTCCCACTCCACAATAATGCACTCCTCTGTCCAGCAGAGCCCCTGGCAAGGCCTCGGACTGGACGCAGACTTGTCCTTTCTCAGTGTGTGTCAGCAGCTGGATATGGAGTGAGGATGCGGCGGAGCAAAGGGCAAAGGGAAGGAGAAAGAGAGGAGGGAAAGAGAAGGATTAGGAGAGAGAGAGAGAGAGAAGGGGAATAGAGATGGAAAGAATGAAAAGAAAGAAAAGGGTACAGGTGATGTTGAGAGTGAGAGAGGAAAGGAAAGAATGTAGTAGGGATGGGGTGTGTGTGTGTGTCTGTGTGTGAGAGTGTGAGCAGGAGAGAGAGAGAGAGAGAGAGAGAGAGAGAAAGAGATAGAGAGAGAGAGAGAGAGAGAGAGTCAGCTGTGTGAGTTGGCATGTGTGTGTGCTGGTTCCCCAGATCAGATCAGATGTGTGTGCTGAAGGGGTGTGCGGGCCGGCCAGACTGGAGCAGGCAGGAGTGGATCTCTGCAGCAGAGCCCTAATGGCTTCCTGTGGCCTGAGCCTATGAAGTGTACTAAAGTAAATAAACAGATGAACGAGCACTTCTTTCTCTCTCTCTTTCTCCCTCTCGCTCTCTCTCTCTCATACACACAGGAAAAGGGTGTGTGTGTGTGTGTGTGTGTGTGTGTGTGTGTGTGTGTGTGTGGTTCAAATTGGGAGCAGAGCAGAGGGCCTGAGAAACCAGATGGTTCAGTGTGTGTGTGTGTGTGTCTGTCTGTACTTTCCCTTGCACACTCCTTGCATCTCTAACACACAAACACACACACACACACACACACACACACACAATGTCCTGACGTCTTATTGTTCTTAATATGTTCTCATTATATGCATCCTCCACAATACATTTATACTTTTCGACTTCTCTACCACTTTCACTCTACACACACACACACACACACACACACACACACACACACACACACACTCTCTCTCTCCCACTGTTTCCATTTCTTGCACACAGACTCAACAATTATACACAGACACTTAATTCAAGTCTAACAAAGCCCTTCACAAGCCGACAGTACGCCCTCCCACACAAACGCTACACTGCTGATGGCCAAATTCAGTTCAGCTCAGCAGGGTCTGTTCTGTGCACGGCAAACTGCAAGGTTGGTTTACAGAGACAATAACTGAAGTGAATCTGACCACAGAATAAATACCACAACAACACAATCTGTGGGGCCCTAAAGAGACTACTACAGAGCTACTGGTACACATGCACGGACACGCACACACACAATCTAACACAAACTAAAACACACACGCAAGCACTGGTCCAAATGCAAAGACACTTGTTCTACGAGACACTGGCGCACGCACACACAAACAACTATCCGAATACAGACTCGATGGCCAACACATGACTAATACACACACACACACACACACACAGCAGTTTTACCTTCCTGGCCACAAGAAGCTGGAGGCGCTGTGAGCACATCAGCTGGGGGGGGGGTGAAGGGTGGGGGTAGAAGAAGTAGGAAAGGAGAGCGGGAGTGTGTGAGAGAGAGAAGAGTAAGGGAGGGAGGGAGAGATAGAGATACAAGAGAAAATGTAGAGAAAAAAGACAAGAGTTAAAAATTGGACAGGATACATTTGGTTTCTGTCATTCTGGGGGGAGCAAAGTGAAATATGTTCGGCAGACAGCTGTTGACAACTTAAGTGCAGTTGTGTGATAGAGCGAAGGCTTCCTCAGACCTCATCCTGGACATCAATCCTGGACAACTGAGTTGTAATGGTGCTATGACCCTAAACCCCCATCAACCTGTCACTACAGAAAAACCTGGAAAGATTCTTGGTGTGACAACCAGGGTTCTATATATAAAGATCTCTCAATAGGTCTTCAGAAAATGAAAAGGAAAGTAGAAGGTTAAGGCTAAGACAAGAACTCGCTTTAATACATTTGAGTCAAAAAAGTTAAAAGGCTTTAGAGTTAAGGAATCAGTGATCCAAAACAGACGTTAAGTCCTGTGTGAAAAAGTGGGCTTCTCTCTGTTATCTGCCGTGACACAGTAAACCAGACTTTTCACGCCATTCTGGAAGTCTGGTTTTTATCGCGTTTCAACACCATTCAGCGCCTCCAGCCCCGTTCACAAACAGCTGAGCACATGAGCGAGCCAGGTTAGAGCGAGGACAGATCTCAGGCTAGATACTCAGAGAGTCTGTGCCATAACTACAGACACAGCACACTGGTGGGTCACAATAACTACAGACAGCACACTGGTGGTTTATAATAACTACAGACAGCACACTGGTGGGTTACAATGTCCTTAAAACAGCCTCAATAAAAATGTCCTTAGTCCTTCCAGAATTGAGAAATTGCATACAATTCTATATCATCTTGATTGTTCTCATTGTTACATACACCTTACTAACTTCAGCACCCCAACCCTAGCATCTCAGTGCATCTTTGTCCAAAATGTACTAACACAATGTACACCACGCTACACTACCTACGGTCATTTCAAATGCACCGTGACCTTAAGCAGGACTGTCCTATAAGTGGGAAAGGAGTGGACAGTAACTGGACCTGGAACTAAGTGTGGGAGTGTGAAAGAGGAAGAGGAGGAGGAGGAGGAGGTGGCCATTGAGTGTGAGTGAGGAGGAGTGTTTCTCACCATCAGACAGGGACTCGTAGTCGTAGTCGTACTCGTCTTCCTCCTCCTCCTCTTCCTCAGGGGTGTTGCCCAGGGGGCCGCTGCTGCTGGACGTGCCGTTACTGGCCTGTGCCTGCATGCCCAGCTGAGCCAGCTGATGGGCCTGAGGGAGGATCACCACACACACACACACACACACACAGACAGACAGACACAGACACACAAAGTTAGTGACACATTAGATATCGGAGTATAATCATACACCCTCACATACATAAATAAACCTCAGAACACAAATACAAGCACACACACACACAGCCCTAAACACACAAGTCGAAATGCAAATGCATGTTGTTGTGTTTCGACTTGTGTGTTTATGTTCCTGTGCAGTGATACGAGTGCACCTGACCTTCTGTTTGAGGATGTCGACGGGCGCCTGGTGGGCCTTGAGCTTCTTGTTCTTCAGCAGGATCTTGCCCTTGAGCTGCAGCGGAGAGGGCAGCAGAGGGTCGTCGGAGAAATCGCTCTCAAACAGGAAGCGCGTCACCAGCTTCTCCCCAAACACCGTCTGCAACGAGGAAAAGAACAAACGTCACGCCACACTGCACTCCACTCTTTTTTTAGTAGACACTCGCTGTTGGTTCGCAGGAAATGGGGAAAATGTATACCACGGGCATTCAACTAAATGAGGTTTGAATGTGAGGTTTACTAAAACCTCACATTCAAGCATTTAATTAGCGGCTAGGAACAAGGGATATGCAGAAATAAGATCGCTGCATGATCATGAGATGCACCTTGAAGATCTCCGCCATTTTGCGCTGCTGAGGTAAGGAGCAGTGATTCTCGATGGACAGGATCACCGGCATCTCGGAGTTGACAAACGCTGTCCGGTTTATCGCCTCCACCACATCCTGCATCCAACAACATCAACATCATCAGCCAAACACACAAACACCCTCCAGCCCTGCTCACCACTCATCTCCAGCCTATTACTTATCATCAGGATCCTTGGAAGCACATTTAAAAGGCTCCTGATGAGGAAGCACTTATTATGATGATGGTTATTATCATAGTTTCATTTTCATTTGTTCATGTTTATGTATTTATTTATTTATAAGGACAACATGCATAACATAACATCTGAATAAATCTGCCACTGTCAGCCAACTGGCTAATTTTCAAACGTAATCTTCTGGCGAGATGTTTGGAAAACACTTGTTGTAACAAAGTGGTAAATTATGGTGATTATGCGTGAGTGTATGTGTGAGTGCATGTGTGTGTGTATTATGGGATTTTCGTTTTCATACAGCTCGAGGCCTAGGTTGGAGAGAGAAGAGTTCCTACCTTGAAGGGGATTTTGGTGGTGAGGGTGTGGCCATGGTAGATGACTGGCAGTCCATCGTCTCCATCCCAGCAGTCCAACTCCACACTGCGACAGCCCTGCAGCAACACCTGCAACGTTCCCACAACATACCAGCAACATTACAACTCCACACTGCGACAGCCCTGCAGCAACACCTGCAACGTTCCCACAACATACCAGCAACATTACAACTCCACACTGCGACAGCCCTACAGCAACACCTGCAACGTTCCCACAACATACCAGCAACATTACAACCCACTCACATTATCTTACAATGGAATGCCATGCATTCATTTGAGAAAAATACAATTCCACCAACTACACACAATAGTACAAAACATAATTTCACATATCCCCAGGGGCCAGGAATAAACCTTTTAGGCTTCTACTTTAAGGACTAGAGCAAATCTTCTTCTAGAACCTTTTCGTTATTCGCTCTTAACGCTCTTAACCTCTGAAAAGTTCCGCGACACAAGCCCAGAACTCCCGCCTCCCAAACCACCACCTCGCTCCACCCTTGTGTACAGATCTTGGCTGGGCTCCCACCTGAGAGTAAAGCTCCACGGAGGACTCTCCCTTGAGCTGGTGGCCGGTGAGGTAGGTGTTGTGGGAGGACTCGATGTAGTAGAAGGACAGCGGGTACTGCAGCTCCTCTGGGTTCACCTCCGACTCCTCCAGCTTAGAGGCAAAGTTATCCTTGTCCATGAGGAACCTAAGGACGATGGCACAGTGTCAACCATGTTAGCCTGATACACTGCAATACAATAGAATCCAACATGAGGAGTAACAATGATGGAGATTGTGATGTAATCAATATCAATCAATAATGACAGTAATCAATATGAAATGTACATACGGACTAACTACATAGTGGACAGTAGTTACACCTTAAGTGGACGAGATGGCCAATATGTACACTTACTGTGGACCACTATTAACATGTAATTAACAAACCACCAGTATTAGTACTGTATGTAATTAATAACAGCCATTCAATTGGAAAAGGTTTCTAGACGATTTTCATTAAAATGGAAACGTACCTGGCAAAGCCCTCAAAGGACATCCAACCCATCTGCCGCATACTTGCTGAAGGTTCAAATTTCTTCATGGGAAGATAGAGAGAGATTAATATGCTTGTTCAGTCCACTACATATCTTTCACTCCTATGATATACTGTAGCTAATCTATATTCACTAACCACTGATGGGTCAAATGCAGAGAGTTTCCTTCGCGATCAATGATAGTATCTTTTATCTAATTCAAATTCAATCTAGCATGAATACATTTTTTTACTCAGATCCAGGAAAAGGTGATTCTGGGAAATGTAGTTTTTTTCTGCTGACCTGAATCAGTCCTAGCAGCTGCTCGTAGGTGAGGTGTTCTCCCTGGCAGTTGACGAGGAAGTCGCTGAGCTGTGTGACGGACAGGCCGAGCACTCCGAGCGAGGCGTTCTCCACGCCCGTGCCGTTACTCATAATGCTGGCCGCCGCGATGGCGTCTGAGATCTGCTTCTGGTGGTCAGGCAACGGTTGCCGCGAGCGGATGAAGAGGCCCAAGTCGGAGCCATTTCGTGTAAGCAGGTCTACGGAGACGGAGAGGGGGGACATATGTGATCAAATCAATCATGGACTGCCATAAAGATCACCCAATCAATCCCAGTTAAACAAAAAAACAGATGAATGAACCTTTTCACTACCCTCACTACCATTCACCACAACTTAAAGTCAAACACAAAACAGTGCAATAAATAAGTCACTCTTCGCAAACATCAAAGGCTTGGTAGGTACAATACTGAGTCTCAATAATTATTTTAATAAATATCAAATCCAAATCAAAACCTGTCTGCATCCCTGCAGACAATCATCATCTGTCCACTCCTTTTGCTTACAACATTGTTTAAGGGTTATGATGATAAATTGGGCACCTTTTGGAGCAATGTTGCTTGGCAACCACATAACCGGCTAAATTTGCCTACTAATGATTCAAATATGCAAATATCAATGAGAATGTGCTAAAACAACAGCAGTCAGGAACACTGATCAGCAACACTGCTCAATAAGCTGCCTTGTGCATCAGCAGCTTATAGCTGAGTCTCATTGCAGTGCTACATTCTAAACCTCTATCTGGAACTGACCACTGATCAGCCCTCTCTTGAGAAATGAACATGTCATCAAAGTGAGACATTTCATTTATCTATTCGGAATCACATCAAGCAGTTGTAACTCAATTATAATTTCTGAAGTGTTTTTTGACAGGGGTTTTAAATCTCATCAGATCATTATGTCGGATGAGAGATTGCTGTGTTCCTGAATTAAACTGGAAACTGCATGGAGCCTGCACAGTATTTACATGCAAATGGAACCATTCAACAGACCCAAAGGCAGTGCACTTTTACTCATTAGCAACAACATTTACTCATTAGCCATTAGAGATTGATAGGCCAATCTCCACTTTTAGTAATGCAGCTGAAGAGATGGATAAAATAGAGGTGAATTGATCACACATGCTACTGTGAAGTTCATTTGGAGGTCCCCACCCTGCTAGTTGAGTTGGTCATCTAGAACACTCTAGAAGCCAGTTACTACATCTAACAGTGTCACTGCAGCTCCTCCTTTTGTCTGGTGACCAATATCACTCCTGTGCTGTGCTATATTGTACTCCAACTGTACCTAGGTCTGGTTGCTGTCCTGTGACCTTGTCCTCGACCTTGAGGTTTGTGTGGAGGGAGGGGGAGTCGGGGTCGGAGCGGGTGCAGGTGACGGCGTACGTGTCAAACAGCTCCTTCAGGTCCTTACGGCTGCGGATGCTAAACACCAAACACAATGATGACGGTAAGACAATACAAAGGACAAGGTCACAGTAAAACTGCAGAGAGAGAGAAGAGAGAGAGAGAGAGAGAGAGAGAGAGAGAGAGAGAGAGAAAGAGAGAGAAAAAGCGAGGGGGGTACACACAAATTCATAAAAACAATCACATCTATGCTATTTTCATCTCACACAGCTGTTCATTATAATGCTAAGATGCTAACTAAGCTATTCTCTGAGGATAGTGGTTTTGGAGGCCCATATGGGAGGCGAGGCTGGACTCATGTCATGTTCACACTAGTGTGTATTTACCTGAAGGACTTGAAGAGCTCCACAAACTCTACGAAGCTCATGGTGGTGTCGGAGCTCATGATGTTCTGGAAGCCCTTGAAGCAGTCCTTCCCCCGGCCATGCCACGACCTGCTGCCCCAGGCACTGACCACGCACACGCACACACACACACACACACACACACACACACACACACACACACACACACACACACACACAGACACACAGACACACGCACACACGCACAGACACACACACACACACACAGACACACGCACAGACACACACACACACAGACACACGCACAGACACACACACACACAGACACACACACACACACACACACAGACACACGCACAGACACACACACACACACACACACACACACACACACACACACAGACACACGCACAGACACACGCACACACGCGCACACACAAACAGTTTATTCTAGACCCAAGTTAATATGATATGTCCTCAGACACTACTTAATATTAACTTGAATCCTACATTACCTAAATTCAATTTCAATTCATATAGTATCAATTACAATTGACATTGCTACTTAACACTGATGTATGTGTATATTGACCAAAAGCGGAGAGGGTAGAGCCATGTTGGGGGCGGAGGGGGAAGGGGGAGGGGGTGCTCACCTCAGCTGACCCTTGGCGTTGCAGGCCATGATGGGAGAGGAGTGTGGACGAATGGGGTGGGAGGTGCTCGTGCCACCGGGAGATGGAGAGGAGGAGGAGGGAGATGAAGAGGAAAGAGAAGGACCAGGGGACTGGCATTTATTGGACAAGGAGAAGGGTCCGGGAAGACCAGAGACACTGTTGTCTTCTAAACACACACACACACACACACACAGACACAGATGATTACATAACAGAGTCGACCTTGAGCCATGCTCAAGCCATACAATGTTAAATTGTCAAACAATACTCAAAAAACAAACAACAACAAACAGTTGTTTTCGATTGAAGGCCAAGTGGAGACAATGGGGCAATTGTAGTGATTTTCTCTGCAGTATTAAGTGCCTTTGTGTCCCAGAGCTGTGCAGTTTCTTCACCTGTTTCCTCTGGGTCATGTCCGTCCGGCGTGTCGGACTCTCTCCTGTCCAGCGACTCCTTACAGCTGCGCGTCTTCCTTATGACCATTTCGTCATCCGTGCCCTCACCACTGTTTTCCTGGAGACCACAACAAACACAAGCACTCAGGACTGAGTGTGGGATTATGTGTCATGTTTCACCACTGAACGTATGAGGGGTGATTGTGTGTGTGTGTGTGTGTGTGTGTGTGTGGGTGTGTGTGTCCTCCCTGGAGAAAACACCAAACAGAGCCATTTGGCACATGACAGCTCATGTTCTGAGCCTCTGTGTGCTTTTATGGTGAATGCAACAGTGTTGGGGAAAAAGTATGGCTGTGACTATGCCTCTGCCTATTTCGACTAGTGTGCGAGTCGGTCTTTGGGTTGCATGTGTGAGTGTGTTTTTCTGTGTGTGTGTGTGTGTCTGTCCTCACCCTGACTAGCGGCTTCTTCTTCTTCTTGCTGACGGTGTTGATACCCAGTGGGCTGCTCCTCTGAGATCCGGCCTTGTCCCCGCCCCTTCCTAATGTGCCACTCCCACTGCCCGCATTCCACCGCCGCCCCCCAAACAGCTCGATGGCCTGGGCCAGTGTTGGGCCCTCACACCGACCATCCTCCTGCGCACACACACACACACACACACACACACACACACACACACACACACACACACACACACACACACACACACACACACACACACACACACACACATTATGCACAGTGATAAAGACAGATATGCACAATTAACCAAAACACACACAAAACAGGCTGATGCACTGGGCCTTTACCTGATAGAGGCTGATGTACTGGACCTATAGAGGCTGATGTAATGGGCCTATAAAGGCTGATGTACTGGACCTATAGAGGCTGATGTAATGGGCCTATAGAGGCTGATGTAATGGGCCTATAGAGGCTGATGTACTGGGCCTATAGAGGCTGATGTACTGGGCCTATAGAGGCTGATGTAATGGGCCTATAGAGGCTGATGTAATGGGCCTATAGAGGCTGATGTACTGGACCTATAGAGGCTGATGTAATGGGCCTATAGAGGCTGATGTACTGGGCCTTTACCTGATAGAGGCTGATGTATTGTCTGCGGAGCCACTGCAGCCGCTGGTCAGGGAAGCGCCTCATCCTCCTGGCGGCGGCGCAAAGAGCCTGGAGGCCCTCGTGCAGCATGCGGGCCGTGTGGCCCGGCGCCACCAGGTGCAGCAGCCGGTTGTCGGTGGTGCCGTGGCCGTGGAGCAGCGAGACGGCGTGCTCGCCACAGCTCAGCATGCTCAGCTTGTGCTGCGTGCACACGGCCACCACGTCGGCACCAGGGTGCCCGCGGAACACCGCCTTGACCGAGGCCAGGTCCAGCGCGCCCTCCGTCAGACCCATGCCAAGCGCGGCTATGCCGCCGCCTCCGCTGCTGTTGCTGCTGCCGCTCCCGCCGCTGGTTCCCGGGGCCTGGAGGGGGTCGGAGGCCTTGGCTCCAGGGAGGGAGCCGCCGCTGCGGGGCCGGCCCCAGACGAGGATGCCGTTGTCGGGCAGCAGGCGCAGCGAGCAGCGGGCGCTCAGCCGGCTTTCCTGCTCGTAGTGGATGACGGTGGCTCCGCGCAGCAGGAACTGATGGACCTCAGCGCGGAGCGACAGCACGTACCAGGGGATGAGCTCCGTGCCGTGGCCAAACGGGCCATGGGCGTCCTCGGGGATGACCAGCGGGTCAGTGCTGTTGTCTTCCTCGCCGTCGCTCTCAGCACCGCAGTGCTCCGAGCCTCCGATCTGGTCCTGACCTTCGACCTCGGCATCCGAGAGGTCACCAATGGAGAAACTGTTTCATGTGAATAGTTGGAGAGAGAGAGAGAGAGAGAGAGACAGACAAATAGTGAGAGGGATGAAGAAAAAAGGAAGAAAGAAAGAAAGAAAGAAAGAAAGAAAGTCTTCAAGCAATTTCATTACATTACATTACATTACATATCATGTGCATGTCACTTTAGACATAAAAGCCTAACATGCATGTCAACACCTGCTTTATGTAGCACCAGGCTTGTGAATTAGTGCAAACAAGCACATTTAATGCAGAACACTTATACCAGAGCCCTTACAGACCAGTCAGGCAGCTCTTCATTCCACTGCGAAGACATATTTATTATAGCAAACATGCTAGAGGATGTAGCATTAATGGATGCTCCCCACAATGCATTTGGCTGCTCTTAGGCAAATGTGGGGACAAAAAAAAAGTATCATGCATAGTCTTAGGCCATCTTATGAGGGATTGAGAGAGAGGACGCCAAGCCGACAGCAGAGAGACACAGGGAGAGAGAGAGAGAGAAAAAGAAAGAAAGAAAGAAAGAAAGAAAGAGAGAGAGAGAGAGAAGAGAGAGAGAGAGAGAGAGAGAGCATGTATGTGCACACAAAGACTTACACAACACGGTTTGAATGAGAGTTCTTCCTGGATGGGGTGAGAGAAAGCAGTGACAGAGGGAAGAGAGGAAGGGAAAGGGGAAGAGAAGAGAGAGAGATGGAAGGATAGATGGATAGGAGAGAGGAAGAGAGAAAGAAAGAGTGGCAAGGGTTAGAGACAGAGAGAGAGGGCGAGGAAGAGTGGAGAGAAAGGGGCAAAGGAGGGAGAGGATGAGAGAGAGGGGAGGAAGAGGATGAGAGAGAGGGGGTGGGGGTGGAAAGAGGGAGGAGAAGAAAGGTGGGTGAGAGAAAGTGATGGTGTTGCACAGGATCTTAGCTTGTGCAGGCGGAAGCACAAACGCTCTCACTCTGAGAGGCCACGAGACTGTCCGGAATCTCCGGCAGCCATTAATGTTAATTATGAGTGTGACTGGACTGGACTGGACTGGACTGTGTGTGTGTGTGTGTGTGTGTGTGTGTGTGTGTGTGTGTGTGTGTGTGTGTGTGTGTGTGTGTGTGTGTGTGACAGAAAAAGAGTTCTATTATGTGTCTTTCCGGCAAATGCATTGTGTGTGATTGTGTGTGTGTGTGTAGATATGTGTAACGAACATAGAGAGTATGTTCCTCCTCTATGGTGCACTGTATGTTTGTGTGCGTGCGTGTGTGTGTGTGTGTGTGTGTGTGCGTGTGTGCGTGAGTGCGTGTGTGTGTGTCTATGAGGATGTGTGCATGACTGTGTGTGTGTGAGGCTATGCTGATCTTCTGTCTTCCCTGACGACAAACAGAGCTAAGGCCCCCATGCATTTTTCCCCTCAGAAGACAAAAGTGCTCACGAGCTTCTCTTCCGGGAGTGTGTTTCCCATTCTGTCACAATTTACTGCCGGGCAACACGGCCCGCTTTATTTAGTAGCTGGCATTGTACATGGAAAATCTTGTCCTTACTCGAAAAAAAGAAGGAGAATAAAGAAAAGAAAACATAAGGGAAAATTGAGAGGTCTTCTCAGGACATCTGCCTAGACTATAAGGAAAAACAACAGTTTTGTCCAGCAATGTTTTTTGAGACACACACTGCTGACTTTCTGTTTCATGGGTCCGATAATAACACTTGCTCGGCTCACACTAAAACAATATCCTTGTAATGTTCCCTCAGGATTCTATCAAATCCATCGGACCAAACAGTCTGTGTAGTGAGGAAACTTTTACTTTACAGACAATAGACGTACAGTACAACTTAAAAAGAAAGTGAATTGGAAAAGCTACCTTGTGAACAATATGTCTTTTATTCCACACAGAGGAACCTCAACCTCAGAGATTCAAAAGGCCTTCACACTTGAAGTGGCACTGGACCTAATAGAGCTACTTAATAATGACCCTCAGATTTCCCACAAAGAGGAGGGCTGACCTCTACTGCCCCTACTGTCCTTATGTGCCTGTGGAGTACAAAGACCTCCATTTTCTCCCTGCCAATTAGTGCTCCTTCCTATTCATGGTCAGAATGGTACAGACTAGTTTGAACAAGAGAGACATTGAGTCATCAACTGTTTAAATACCTGCAACAACCTCAGAAAGAGTCATAGGAGATTGACGTACGGGTTTTTGTATCGGTCCTTGACAGAGTTGCAGCGTGAGGCCGGGCTGTCTGCGCCGCTGGCCGGGTCGCCGTCAGTGGTCATTGCCGTCTCCTCGCTCTCCAGGCTGCGGTGGCAGCTGCGGATGGTCTGCAGGATGTTGCTGACCGTGGCCTCCTTCTCAGCGCTGTGGAGGCCGTCGGGGCCGGCACGCTGCAGGAAGCTGGGCTGACCACTGTAGTCGGACACAAACTAGACGAGGACGAGAGAGACGTTAGTCCTCAAGAGTAACTCCAGAAACAAGCTGCTTTCCAGGGAGTTCAGACATCAATACATCCAAAAACTCTGCAGCTGGAACAGTTTGGACATTTTGACTTATTTTCCCTTTGACCTCTACGAAGACTAATGAAATCTTTTCCTTAATTCTAATTCCCCATCACCTACTACTTAAATCTCATTGTTATGACCTCAGAAATGACCTCTGGCCAAACCTGGTTCTGGACACTGGACTGGTCATGGGTACTGGACCTGCATGTGATGCGGGATGCTGCCACTGTGCTACGGCCCACACCCTCCCCAAATCTTTCCTTGTAACTTACTTTCCATCCTCGACCATATCCCTCTCCAACAGCTCCTCCATTCCCACACGTGCCCTGACCCTAAGCCTTTCCCTGACCCATCCCATGAATCCAACTTTAGCGTCTACTTCCTCTCTATGAACCCTCTCCTTCCTTTCTTCCTCACCTCCACGGTGTCCTCCTTGGGGTCCAGCGTGTGGCGGAGGCCGATGAGGCTGGCGGCTCCGTCCAGGGCGTCGCTGAGCTCCTTGAGGAAGACGCCACAGAAGGGCACCACCTTGCAGCCGGGGATGTGGAGCGCGCGGTGCACCGCCTTGCGGTACTCGGACGACGACTCGTGCTGGGCCATGGAGTCCTTCAGGCGCCGCATGCTCTCGATGTCCGCCTGGTCCATGAACTGCCACATCTTCAGGACTTTACGCGACCTGGAGGCATGGACAGGGTTGACCATTAAGGTGATGACACATGGGGCAATTTTTGAACCATGTTGCTGGGCAACCACATTGCCAGTTCCATGTTTTCTGATTGTATGATCATGACAATTTGCCTACTGATGACTACATTTCTCCAGACAAAAAATAAATAAATATTGCCCGAACAACAATACACTGCCTAGCAAAATTGCTCAAAACATTGCCTTGTGCATCATCGGCTCTATAGTATAATACAAATTATATAATACAGATTTACACAGTTAACAGAAACAACCACTAAACCAAATAATACATTATGTGTACAGTGCATATGCAACAGTTTATGTTAACATGTGATCAAACCAGCACCACTGAGTCCACCCAATGAAAACAATGGACATGATATAACAATGAATAACAAAGAAGGAATCTCTGAAGCACCACACCTGAGTCCAGCTAAGAACTCCATGACGGCGTTGTAGTTGCCGATGTTCCAGCAGCAGTCCGCCACGTGGACCATGTAAGAGAACACTTCACGCTTCTCCTCCATAGAGCCGGCCGTCAGAATCAACCACGTCACCCATGAGCTCACCTACATTACAAGACAGAACACGTACACCTTGCTACAATCACTGTGCTTTTGATTTGAAAAATGTGTCATCTAAAATTACTGAAATGTATTTAGTTTGACTAAATAGTGAGAAACTACCACACACACACACACACACACACACACACACACACACACACACACAGTACACACATAGCCAAGGATTCTTCATGTAGAGAAGCCTTTTAGTAGACCATATAGGTTTTTAAAAATTCAATTATGAAAACTTTCCTTGGCTTGTCTGAGGGGAAACTCAACCCATAATGCTGAGGAAAAATGGCAAATGAACCTGTTGACCAGAGTACATTGTTAGGGCCACACATTACTAAGAAGCGAGGAGAGCAATAGTTGCCAGCTATAACTTCAATCAGAAAGGCAATTTTATAAATTTCGCTCTGTCAATACACTTATGTTATTTTTAAAAGTCGGTCTTTCGTAGCGCGCCTGGCACCCAAAGTCCTTGGAACGGTCTCTGAAATTAGAGCGACTCATTTCCTGATTCAGCCTGGACGAGGAGGGACGGAAATACACAAACCCCCACCCCCCACCACCGTGCGACTGAAGGAGCAGTTGAAGTTGAGGTAGCAGGGCGCAGCTGGCCAGGCCAGTGGACACACAGACAGGCAGGCCCAGGTAAACACATTTATCTGGACTTAATTAAAACGGAGCGCTGCTTGATAATGCCCGCTCTGTTGCTCAGCTCTCAGACGCTCCCACTTCTTCATGATCTGGAACTGAGGCTGGTGTGATGTTGGGGGTAAATACTGGGTGAGTGTGAGTGAGCTCCATTGCACCCAGCTACGGGTGGTACGTGAGGTCAACCGATTCAACGTGGCTGAAGGTCGACATTTTAAAGTAGAGGTCAGAGTTTAGAGCTCAACAGTCAAACAAACCTTCAAGGAGACTTATTAATATACTGCAGATACTGTACGTCCTGAGATAATGTATTTTCACAGTACATTATATATTAGTCTCCCTCTGCACACTCTGATTCTACATCATCATGATCAGAGAGATACGTTATGACATGAGATAGATAACTAGATTAAAGGCTCACATTACCCCTCGGTTGTTCATCTCTACTACATGAAATCTCTCCGCCTTCTAGTACTAAGTCACCAGGGGATAGCTAAACATTTTGACCTTAACGTTTATCATCTGTTCCCACATGACATTAGAGCAGTAAATAAACATTCAATATAATGGTTTATACTGTGAGAGAGAGTAAACTGAAGTCCTTCTGTAGTTTGACAGTTCAGTTCATGACACTGATCAGTGCAAAAAAAAAAGGGAGAAAATCTCCTAATGTCCTCTGTGTATGAGAAAACAACAGTCCAGCTCATAACAGCCAGGAACATCAGGGAACAGCCTTAATCCATTTCCAGGAAAGTGTCCAAGGCTGATGTAACTTAAACACTGATACAGTAAACACTGGAGCGGGACTTTATCTGAGACGTGACGCATATAAATAAACATCTGTCTCTCTTCAGTGATCAGGGGATCACATCTTTTCATAAGATGACTCAGCAAACTATTGAATTACTCAATTCTGCCCTGACTAAGATTTATTATGTGTTTTTTTTTTTTTTTTTTTTTTTTTTTTTAATAGCAGCCACTGGTGGGGTTTGTGTTCATACAGTTGTCCAGCCTATCAGGGGGTTGATGGTTGGGGTGTCCTCAATGAAGTGTGAATGCTGATGCGTGAAAAGTTCCGACAGGGTAGCAACATGTTGTGGGTTAAAAGAGAAACCTTGGACAGCAAGACACATGGTGACACGCGAGACTTGAATTCAAGATTTGCATCTACAGGGATGAGGACATCCACACAACGGTTTTGTTCTGGGAAAAGACTGATTTTTTTTTAAAAAAGGAAAGATCTTGCTTCTGATACTGCTGTCTTTTATTCCCCTAAACATTTGACTACTACCCCACATCCAGGCTCTTTCTATCCATTCAAAAGCAAGGCCATAACATATTATAGCAAGTTGCCTTAAAACATTCACTAGGGCATCCAGAGCGTGTCTAGTGGGTAGGTGTCCAGTCTTGCTGTGCGTGTGAAAGACAGGTGGGGTAGTGGCTGCTGTGTGGGCGCGTGCGTGGGGGTCAGCTGACTCCCTGACCCTGAAAAGGAACACTATGAACGCGTGCATTCAGCACTCAGGGCCCTTTAGACACCCCCCCCCCCCCCCCCCGGTGGCTCCCCTCCACATGACTGAGCTCCACACACACACACACACACACACACACACACACACACACACACGGCATTCAGACACCAGCCACTCTCCCCAACAACCCAGCGACCCAGTCAACTTCACACATCACTGACTTCACTCCTCAGCCATGGTGGTGCTGCTAGACCATAAATAGTGGCAGAGCATGAACAAAAAAAAACAAAGAACATAAACCATAGGCAGTAGGCAGTAGGCTAGCAGTTGTAGTGGAGCTAGAACATAGCAAATATGGGCCATCCAGATCATTAAGTCAAGATGCTGTCTAGCCCCTGTAGTGGCAAGTGTTTTTCAACTAATATGTGGGTAGAATTGACTGTATTATTGCCAATGATCATTGCAACCAAGACGGAGGTCTAAAGCCCACTGTTTTGGGCACTTCTGTACAGAACCCTGCCGCTCTACTGGCATGACATCCAGCCACTTGTGTCCTGCACTACAACACTAAACACGCTTTCACTAGAGCATGCTTGGGTTCATTATTACCACTGATTTTAATATAACCAAAAGATAGATCAAGAATCAGAAGTTCTCTGAACACTGCTTCGGTCACCCCGTTAATGTCCCTGCTGTCCCTACTCCACGGACACTTCCTCCTCACAGTACACTCTAGTGCACTCACTCCAATACTTCATGTCCTCTAGCCCTCCTTCACGCTCTCCTGTCCTGTCCTGTCCTGTTCCCGCAGTGACAAACAAACTCACAGCCTCTCAGCTGCTCTGATGCCCCTCGCACTCGTTCAAACTGGTGGTCTCCTGTTTCAGCGAGGAGCACAGTCACACAGTCACACACACACACACATACACACACACACACACACACACACAGTCACACACACACACACACACACACACACACACACACACACACACACACACACACACACACACACACACACACACACACACACACACACACACACACACACACACACAGATATGAGCCCAGTGGCAGCACAGTCTGTCCAGTCCGATAACACCAGCACTTGCGTAAGAGTGACAGACACGCAGGAGGCACGCAAGGGACGTCTCCTCCGGGACAGTTTAACTGTCAATGAAGTTGGGGGCTAAAAGGAAGAGAGGACTTCAAAGAGCATTGCGGAGGGCCGCAACCCCACCCACCACCTCCTTCATCCCTTGGCCCCCTGACACCATGCCCCACCTCCACATCAAAGTCGGACACCAGACACCCTGTCTGCGTAAAAAGGTGCCGGTGCCGTGCCGTGCGTTTTGGCTTACAGTTCCAGCGGCGGTCGACGCACAGCGCTTGAGAGGAATTAAATAATGCTGTTGTGCAAATGGGTGACTGGGCTGGAGGGGTATGCGGCCCGGACATGCTGCATACTTGGCAGGGCCCGGGACATTCCACCACGGAGGCCTCTGGCAAGCCCCAGGCATAAATAACGGCAGGGATAAACTGTGTTTCACCAGCGCGAGCCACACTAATGACACACGGAAGGAGGTGGTGTGTGTGTGTGTGTGTGTGTGTGTGTGTGTGTGTGTGTGTGTGTGTGTGTGTGTGTGTGTGTGTGTGTGTGAGAGAGTAAAGGGGGACTGGAGAGTGTTTTGGGGGGTCGTGGATGGGGGTTTTGGAGGTGTATTAGTGAGGTGCCTAAGCGTCCCTTTCCACTGAGCGAGAGGCTCTGCAGCTCTAAGCCTGGTTCTGTTCACAACAGGCCTGTGAGATTAAACAGCCAATTTCCCAGACTGATACTGTGTGCTTGCCTCCCCTCACTGTGTGTGTGTGTGTGCCTGTGCCTGTGCGTGTGCATGTATACAGTATGTATGTGTATGTGTGTCTGTGTGCAAGTGTGCTTGTGTCTGTGTGTGTGTGTGTCTGTGTGTAAGTGTGTCTGTGCAAGTGTGTGTGTGTGTGCGTGTCTGTGTGCAAGTGTGCATGTGTGTAAGTGTGTCTGTGCAAGTTTCTGTGTGTGTGTGTGTGTGTGCGTGTGCGTGTGCGTGTGCGTGTGTGCGTGTGCGTGTGCGTGTGCGTGTGCGTGTGTGTGTGCGCGTGTGCGTGTGCGTGTGCGCAAGTGTGTGTGTGTGTGTGCGCAAGTGTGTGTGTGTGTGTGTGTGTGCGTGCGTGTGCGTGTGCGTGTGTGTGTGTCTTGTCCTCCTGATGTGTGTGCCTCACTTGAGAGCTGAGAGAACAGCTAGGTTAATCCTCTCTGATTAGACTAAATGAGGCCGAGAGGCTGATGGGACAGGCATCTCACTCATGTTTACCGGACCAGGAGCTGATCAGCACAGAGGAGAGAGGAGAGAGGAGCTGGCACAGTTCAATATGTGATTAAGCCCAGCTCAGAAAACCCACTAAATCAATCACTTCACAACCTCAGAGTCCAAAGAATCTGTTAACGAAACTGAAACTTTAATGAAACTCAAGGGTGGGAAATGGTATTAATTATGACCCAATATTAGTTCAGAGTTCATCTACAGTTCAGTTCTATTAGGGGTCACACAGACCCTCTGAAGCATGGCCACAGTGAACTGGGGTCGGTTATCAGATCTTCTCCAATAGGATACAGCGCAGGAATGGAAACAGAACAGGTAGAGAGAGAGAGTATGCTAATAACTGATTCTCTGAAACGAGGTGCCTTCACAGTCTTTGTTTGCGGGGTTACACCAAAACTACATAATTATGATTCTAACCGTAAATACCTGAAGGTAAGAAGGTAGCCCACACACAGCTCTTCACGATAAAGTAGGCTGACCTCAGTTTGACCTATTCATTATGGTCGTGCCAAACAAACATGCTAACAGTTCAGCTGAGTGGCCTTCATCACAACTCTTAGAGGATACTCCTACTAGCGTCCTAAGCCAACCGATGAGTTCAGCATGCGTGCTGTTTAGCTGGTCAAAGTTTCCGGAAACCATTTCCAGAACACTGGCCTGTGCAGATGTATCCCCACTAACACTCAATACTGCTAATAAGGCTGCTGGAAGACATTAAGCATGATTCAGCCAACATGACCACCCTGAAAGCCGGCAGAGAGATAGAGAGAGAGAGTGTGTGAGAGAGTGAGAGAGAGAGAGAGAGAGAGAGAGAGAGAGAAAACTGTGAATGAAACGGCACATCTGTAAATGACAGGTGCATTGGTGCACGCCAACCATGAATCGCCTGTCACATTACTGAACCCTCAATCACATACACGCCCCATAAACACACACGCCCACCAACATATACCAATGTCGTGTGTGTTAGCTCTTAGCTAAAACTGCTGAAACTGACATGGGAGCCAAGTTCAAATTTCTTCCAGAAGGAATAGATTTTCTGACAGCTACCGTAAACATGAAGGAAAATTCCAGAAAGCTGAATGACACACAGCACAGTAAGGAGCTATTCAGACATGCAACGTCACGAGAGCACATACTAGGATCATGGTTATCACTTCTTCACATTGGTTAATGGTGGAGACTGTTCTCCAGCGTATCACTCCTAAAGCAAGATGGGGACGGGAAAGTTCTGGAATTACAGTAAGAATTATAAACCCTTCAGTATGAGCAACACATTATAGGCCTGTGTCCTGGACATGGATGAAGCCTAGTCCTAGACTTAAAGCTCTCTTTCAGTGGAGATCTTCACTGAAGTTCTTTTTTATTCTCTGGCTTAAAATTAATATTCAGAAAAAGCGGCCCTATGTGACACAAACGACACACAATGACGTGGTTGTCTTGACTGTGTGACATCACCTAATATTTCCAGCACATTATCATGGCAGCTGATATCAGCACTTCTACAAGGTAATCAAACTTTATCACCTCATTTAAATGAGGTCCTCTGTGGCCCTTTATAATACATTTCTGACAGTAGTTACATGTCTAGCTGTATTAGCTTAACATGATGGGCATATAGTTGCTGTGTGGATAAATGGAGCAGTGCCTGAGACGCGGATATGGCAGAGGCACTGTGACGCAACAGAGCCGTTCCGCCGACGCAACGCAGACAATGTGTTCAAGCCTTAAGTCATATGAGATGATGGACGTTATCTTACATTATGCAATTTTCCTTTCCAATCATAGAAAGTATCGCATGTTTAATGTTGTTAAGTGAGTGTTGTACTTTGAGAGCAAAGATTAACCGAGTCAAATTCCTTGTTTACGCAAACCTGGCCAAAAAAGCTGATTCTGATAAAGGCACCCTTAACCTTGACCTTAACATAACGTTTCCCAAATCATTTTGATGGCATATAACCTCATAACATGACGAATGGCACTTCTGCTATTGTCTGAGCGGCCCTCTGTAGACGATTACCGACCTAGCAACTTTCTAGTTTCGGGTAGGAAACTGCACCCCCGAGGCAGCATACATGTATCCTTCGTGCTGCCTTCAACCAAAGATTCTTTATATATTAGAACGTCTCTGCTTCAACTCCCGCTGATTAAAGTCAACTGTCAGCATTCTGTGTTGCTATCATAGTAGGCCGTCCGAAACCAAATTCATAGACTTATCTTGATGCCTGCTACGGCAAGTGACTCGTTAGACAGTTGAAGACAGTTGGGAGCTGCCTTCCATTTCAGACACAGCCACTAAGTGCAGCACTACATCATGCTAGCATCTAATCCCATCTACAGGCACACATACAGTACACACACAAATAATGTCACTCAATCACTCATTCAAGAAGACTGATCCATCTATCCAATATAAACTTGGCCCTAGTTTGACCCCTGAAACAAACAAAAATCACTCACTCACTCACTCTCACTCTCTCTCTCTCTCTCTCACTCTCTCTCTCTCACTCTCTCTCACTCTCTCTCACTCTCTCTCACTCTCCTCCCTACCTCATTGAAGCGTGTGACCAGGTCCTCCAGGGCGCTCCTCTGCTGCCCCTCTCCACTGCTCTCCGTGGCGGGCATGGCGGGTGCCGAGAGCGAGGCCCTGAGATGCGGATGCCGCGGCAGGCACTCGGGACTGCCCAGCTGGCGCGTGAGCAGGCACAGGTAGTCGAGCGGGAAGACGCGGCGGTACAGGCGCCGCTCCTGCTCGGTCAGTGCAATGGCCACCTCCTCGGGGAAGGGCACCAGGTGGCGCAGCTCCGCCAGCTCCTTGCTGATGCCCGCCGCCACGCCGACCACACCCCCCACACCGCCGGGCAACAGCGAGCCCACACTCTGGGCCACGCCCGCACACAGCTGGCGCTCTGGGGGGGGGAGAGAGAGAGAGAGAGAGACAGAGAGACAGAGAGAGAGAGAGAGAGAGAGAGAGAGAGAGAGAGAGGAGGAAAAGGTGAGCTTTTACATAACATAGCGCACATGTTAAAACCCCATGGTACAGCCCATGCAGATACAGACGGAGGGACATAACTTGTCAGAGGGAAGGAGAGAAAATGAAGACGAGATTGATAGACAGATGAGAGAAACAAAAGACAAAGAAAGGAGGGAAAGGTGGGCTTTTGAAAGAAGAATAGAACACAGATACTAAATAGATCAGTGTCATTCCAAACTACTCCTATGCACCTTTTGAAGCTGGTTCTCTGAGAGAGAGCGGTGAACTTAGATGGATGGATGACAAGATCCATTCAGACAGACATACAGACATGCAGACAGAGGTAATGAGACATTAGAAACCGATATTCTGTAAACCAATTTAGAGCTAACCACAAGATATGCACAGGGACGGCTATCAAGAGGCAGCCCCTAGTCTGAAAGAGCTGCTGGAGAAATCACTCAGCTCCACTGAGCTCAGTCAGACTGACTACCCACACTCCCAGAGTCTATTCAGGGATGGAGGGATGGATGGATGGATGGAGGGAGGGAGGGATGTATAGAAACGGTATTAATCCTGAGGGAAATGTGGGCATATGGCTCTGATCTGGCCTTGTTTACATCACAGAGGGGTTTCATCATCACCCAGTGTGAGTCTAATGGAGTCTATGACAGACTCCAGGGCCTGAAGTCCAGTAAGAGAGAGTAGCGCAGATGGAGCCGTAGAGAGGTACTCATGCAATGCACAGTATGTCTGGTATGGCTGGCATGGGATGAAGCATTTAAGGCTCTGTAAACAACAAACCTGTAAGGCATAGACAAGACAAGCCCACCGTTTTACAGGAAAGAAATGCCTCCCACGTCCTTACTCATACTAAGTAGAGGTGTGAATATTAACTATTTTTGATCTGAATATATGACAGAGTTTTACAGTTAGGGGTATGGCTACAGTAATGTAAGCCTGAGTCAGTAAATAGAAAATGTATCAGGAAAGCAATAGAACTCTTTCTTATATTTTCAGTGTGTCCTCTCTCTCCACAAATGCTAGAAGTATTATGAATGTCCATCTCCACAGATTAACACTGCAGAGCAGTGGTCATTTGCTAAAGCAGCCCATGTGCTTTCATAACCTTGCATGATTCCGTGTGTGTTCATAATAACCTAATAGAGATAGCCTTATTCCAGTGCATATTAGGACATTCAAATATCCCTGCTTACACATAGACAGGCAAAAACCATATTAAGACCAAATCAGATCATTTTGTTTTCACGAGAATTTCAAATACTATAAGATAATTAATAGAGGATCTCATTTCTACTAAAACAAGGCGAGAAGAAGTATGTCCTCCTGGTAACGGCAGATTACCCTCCCAAACACACACACACACACACACACACACACACACACACACACACACACAGAGCCAGAACAGTATGTTTGTGTCATAGAGCAGGAACAGAGCAGTGCGGGGACATCATCAATTTCAGCAGCCTTTAACGCCTCTCTGGAGAGGATCACCACAAACTCAGCTCAGCACGCACGCACAATATGCACACTAGACACACACACACACACACACACACATTATCCACATCATCACAAACTCAGCTTGCACCTCTGCAGTGAAGCAGAGAACACACTCCACCTGGGTCACACAAGCACATCAGCAGCAGCAGCAGTAGCGAGAACAAGAACTTCTTAGAACCTAATAGAATCAAGCCCTAGGGTGAAGAGTAACAGCCCAAAAGAAAAACAGAATTAACCAGCAGAAACAGTTCACAGCCACTACCACAAATGTTTTTGTATTTTGATAAAAGCTACAGGTTTTCCAACTTCCCTACAATCACCCTTAAAAGATGAAGTAGGCTACATTTTGTCAGTATATATATATATATACACTGTATATATATATATCTTGATACATGATATATATATATATATATATCAATCAGTGGCTGTTGCTATTAAGAATACTTAATGTTGCATGACTATAAATTAGTGTGTAAATATATACTTGACTGAATTTCAGAAGCAAAAGAAGCTTCTATACAACATACAGTATACAAAATCTACAGTCCTGAAAATGCGCATCCTTTCAAAGAATATAACATGCTGGGCTATACCAGGGGTCAAGGCAGTTGTGTAGGTGGGGTGGCCATTTCCACCATGTTACTGCATAACTGAAGGGTTCTGTGGGCACTTGCATAATCAAAGCTCTTCTGTCTAAGACAATACGGATCTCCAGGATCACAAAGAGGCTGGGCCCACCACATCCCACCACAGACTCCCTCTCAGGAGGGCCTTGCTCTGCATGACAAACAGTGGGCTGGGACATCCAATAACACACACACACACACACACACACACACACACACACACACACAAGCATTTTAGAGACATCACTCTGACAGATTAATCCACCTCTGTGCAGACCCAGACCCACAAAGACACTCATAATTAGATGTGAGTCTCACACACACACACACACACACACAAACACTAACACACACATGGGGCCCGGTGATTGAAGCCAAATGAATTCCACCTTATTAATAAGCATGTGATTGTTTGCCATCTTTCCATGGTGAGGAGCCTAATGTTTATGCATGTCCACTCAGGACGCCTTGGGAGTGTGTGTGTGTGTGTGTGTGTGTGTGCGTGTGTGAGTGTGCATGTCCGTCTCACCGTGTATGCCCCTGTCTAGGGACACACACGGCTGTCCATGTGAATGTGAGTGTGTGTGTGTGTGTGTGAGTGGCCATCTCAGTGCAGATCCTGTTCTCAGACTCACCACTCGAGTGCACTTCCTGACATGCCTCCTAAGAGTAGCCACGGCTACATACATTTACCTATGGGTGCACCTGCACACACACACACACACACACACACACACACACACACACACACACACACACACACACACACACACCTGCCAAAGTGCCTCAGAGGGCTACAACTCATTTAAATGTATCTATTGCATTATCCATTACCCACCTATTAAATTACAATCTACCTTTTCTGTATTAGGTTTATCTAATCCAACTATGACTGGTCAATCAAGTAATGAGGCCAACTTTTCATTACACACACACACTTCTAGAGTAATTTGCTTGTCTCCTTCCTTACCACTGACTCTCATCTCATCTGTAGATGAGACCTCATCTCACTCACTATCTCATCTCATCTGTAACTCAGTGAGCATCTGACTGTCTCTTTTCACAGTCCCACTCTTGACATTGCCTCCTGAGGTGTATCCAGCTCCACAGCTACATTCACGGCTTTGCTATTAACACAGAAGCAACGATGCCATATCACAACAAGCCTATTCATTACCGTGCTCAAGTAGAGAGCTTAGGTCCATGCTGTGTAACCTCATCACCATTGACATGGCTAGGCTGAGAACTAGCCATCAAGGACGCTATAAAGTGTCTGGTAATTCCGACTAGAGGTTGTGTTTATGATTACTGTCAGAGGGAGAGCGGGGGAGAGGAGAAGAGAAGAGGTGGAGAACAGAAGAGGTGGAGAAGAGAAGAGGAGGAGAAGAGAAGAGAAGAGGTGGAGAAGAGAAGAGGAGGAGAAGAGAAGAGAAGAGGAGGAGAAGAGAAGAGGAGGAGAAGAGAAGAGGTGGAGAAGAGAAGAGGAGAAGAGAAGAGGAGGAGAAGAGAAGAGGAGGAGAAGAGAAGAGAAGAGGAGGAGAAGAGAAGAGGAGGAGAAGAGAAGAGAAGAGGAGGAGAAGAGAAGACGAGGAGAAGAGAAGAGGTGGAGAAGAGAAGAGGAGGAGAAGAGAAGAGGAGGAGAAGAGAAGAGAAGGAGAAGAGAAGAGGTGGAGAAGAGAAGAGGTGGAGAAGAGAAGAGGAGGAGAAGAGAAGAGAAGAGGAGGAGAAGAGAAGAGGTGGAGAAGAGAAGAGGAGGAGAAGAGAAGAGGAGGAGAAGAGAAGAGGTGGAGAAGAGAAGAGGTGGAGAAGAAAGGAAGAGAGCAGGAAATAGGTCTTTTGAAAGAAAGAGGAAAGAAGAGAGAATGCTGTTGACACTGGACACCTGCCACCATTCAAGCCACTATTTATGGTGTGTAGATTGACCTTGAGAATGAACTGTAGCAAATCACACACACACACACACACGTACACACACACACACACACACACACACACACGTACACACACACACACACACACGTACACACACACACAGACACAGACACAGACACAGACACACAGACACACACACACAAATCCGCAGACACATGCACCTGTCTAACAACAAACACTTTATGGATTTACATGCCATGGTAGCAACAAGAAAATGTATTGTAAAACATATGCAAAGGTGGTGACTCCAGATCTAGTCACCACAGCATTCATTTAAACACCTCTCTAGAAGTCCTCCATAAACACAGTGAAAACCCCTCTAACTAGACAAGTTCTATACTGAGCATCTGTGTCTTTATTTCAGTACTAGCCTAACAACTCAGCTGGTGCCTAAGGCATAACCTTGTCCAAATCAAAAATACAATAATACAGTGCATTAGTACAAATATTCTAATAACACTTTAATACAAGAACAGAGTAGGTTATTGTATAAATATTATTTTACTTCACAGAAATGGTCACTGGTTTCAATAACATTACAGGAGGTTAGCATCTGAAAGTTGCCAGCTTAGCCTAGTAACTGGCGGAAGAGAGTTTGGATTTAGCCCAGTTCTATCCTTGGCACGAGAGCACCTGTTTACCTAATCTTTAGCCCCTTCAGCCTCCTCCATTCAACATCACAGAGCAGCGCCCCGGAGCAGCTGTAGTAGACTAGCACTTAAAAATAAAACAGCCACCCATGCCAAACCAGCCATGTGAACAGGCAGTGGTCAAAACTCAACTACAGTGCAGCTTTGGAAGGGGGAACGATTGTCGCTAGCGGTAAAGTAAACACCAACCCGCACACGTGCACACAAACACAAAACAGCTGATCAGATTGATGGTTGTCAGGTGTCAAGTCCATTGACAGTGACACACACACACACGACATCGATGGCAAACCAGAGGTACGAATAAAAACAAAAGAAAAATCACAGTACTTACTGAGGAGCCTGTAGTCGGTTCGGTTTGAATGCTTCATGATTAGTGTGTGTGTGTGTGTGTGTGTGTGTGTGTGTGTGTGTGTGTTCTATGGTCTGAGAGCAGCACTGTTGCTGCCGGTGGCTCGACAGTTTACACCACACTGCTGAGACGCACACTCATTTCACTCTGAGCAGCTGCATCTGAGCGCCTCTCACTCGCTCTCTCTTACATACACACACACACACGGGCGTGCGCACACACTCACACACACATACACTGCACACACAGTGCACACATGCCCTTCCATGCTCCCGCGGTTCCATCACCCCCTGAGACTCGTGCGCACACACACGCACACGCACACACACACGCACACACACACGCACACACACCAGTATTGGGTTCCATGGGACATGACAGTTACAGGACAGAGCAGAGCCAAGTTCCAACTCAAAGCTCCAGCAGTAGGAAGTGAGGCTTGCGATCCTCACGAGCCCGTCCTGCCCATAGAGGACACACACACACACACACACACACACACACACACACAGTAAAAAGAGTAACACTGAAGCTCAGATTGCCTCATATGATTCCTGTCCTATCCACATAGATGGCTACAAAAGAGCTCCAGTCATCCAGTCAGGGTACATCTCAAGGTCTCATTTTTATACATTTAGATTTATCCAGTAAGCAGACATTAGTACTCAAACTGACTTACTGCACTAGTAAGGTGCGCAGTGTTTCCCGTATGTTCCCAATATGTTCTATCTGGGATAGCGGCTGTCATTGCCTCACAGTTAGCCTACTGCCTCAACAAAATGGATATGGACGAATGGGATAGACCCACTAATGAGGGCAGGCATCCAATTGCCTATGCTATGAGTATGCCTATGAGTCAGTAAGAGCAGTGGGAGATTTAGTACCCCCCCACAGAGCCTGACTATGGAGGAGAAATAGATGATCGAGAGAGAGATGCATCTGAGCCCACAGGAAACTATCGGTGGTGCTTATGTGGGGTTTGTGTCCCTATGTCCACTGACATGGAGAGCGTCTGCTGCCAGGAAATGAACCTTGGCACATCTCATCCAAAATAACAGATGTATCACGTCCAATCCGAGACTATATATGGAATATCACTCACCAGGAATTCCAAAACGGTTAAAAATTTCTAAACAGGCAAATTTATGAGCAGGGATGGATTACTGAACAGGCCTAATAGACCCAGGCCCAGGGGCCCAAGTGTTCAGGGATCCCTGAAGCTCAAACCTCTTCGTGAAGTCACTACTATGTTCTCCAGCCCTGATATCGGATTAGAGGCCCTCAGTCAAATAACATAGGTTATGTTATGTGATATGTCTTAATAGGGCCCCTCAATCATATAACATAAGTTATATTATTCACCCTGATATCTAAATGGGGCCCCTCATTCAAATAACATGGGTCACGCTATATGTGATAATCATGCTTTGTAATTGCCATATTTTTTCACAGCAAGATGCCTTAAATGTGTTGATGGTTATATTATAAGTCTCAATCTGTCATTTATTTGCACAAAACTTGCCAGAAGTCATAATTTAAGGGGTTATTGCCTTTTAGTACACCCAACTGCAACCCAGTTAGAGAATAAAATGGATGCCTATTTTTTCCACTTCATGCGAGTGGTTCTGTGCAGAAATACAAGACCAGTTGATGGTCATAATTTGTGTTTAAAAGGGGAAGTATAAGGCTACATACGTGTGTGCTATAATGTAGCAGAACTAGCGTGACCACCAACCAGACTCCAGACTGAAAAGGAGGACAAGTTATCTATAAAGTGAGGACAAATTGGACAAAATGAGGACACCCCCCAATGTTTGCTCATAGGCCTATTCCTGTTGAGTACCTGTAGCTAGCTGGGACATATCTGTGTATAGTGTGTGTATACTGTGTGAACTTTCTTCCCAACACCTTAAGAGTTGTGCTAGTAAGAAAAGAAAGCCAGCAGATCGGGCTTTTAGCTCGATTGTTAGCACGCTTGACTCCCGAATCCAAGATGCTGCTGTTTGTGGGTTCGAGTCCGAGCAAGTACAGGGCTGAGCCGTGCAAATCAGCACAAGGCATTGGTGCCATGACCCAGGTCAGGAGTGAGGTTTAGATATGAACACGCAATTTGTATTGAAAAGGGGAAGTGGGGGCTACATGTGTATTATAAAGTAGCAGAAATAGCACCACAACACAAATCTTTGGGCCATTCGCTCGACCCAGCATAACCTTGCAGCAAGTGCAGCAAGTGCCGCTTGCTATCTGTAAGCCCTGTCTTTTTTATTCAATGTATTTCATTTTTGAGTTTTTTATCCAAAAGTAATCCAAAAGTATTCAAATTATGTTCCATTATTTTTGCAATCCAATTATAACAATTATTATAATAAATGGATTACACTACTGATCACAAAAATTGGTGTGTAGTCTGTGCTCTGTAATGGATTACATTTCAAAGTAATCTGACCCAACACTGAACTGAGTGGTCTGTGTGTTGGTATCAGAAGCAACATTAAGTGATCCTTCCATTCCATCTTTCCCTTTTCCCAACATGTTTTCATTCCTTTCTACCTAGTAGCCTATCTGTCATTCATTAATTAATTCATTCATTCATTCTCTCGACCAAGGAAGTTCTTTTCTTTCTTTCTTTTTTCTTTCTTTCTTCGTAAAGTTTGTGTGTGTGTGTGTGTGTGTGTGTGTGTCTGTTTGTTTCTGATGGAACATGTCCTGTGCCTTCGACCCTGTTGGCCTCACCTCTCTGTTCCATACGCACCTGTTCTTTCCTTCTGGCGGCAGAATGGAGCTGTCGCCCAATATTTCAGTACGGACTTGGAGGGCCACAGAGAGATGGTAAACACTGTCGTCTGACTCATGCAAGGCAGCGCCACACGTACATTCACACATAAAACATACACACAAACACAAACACATACTGTACATGCAAAATCTGAGAGCAGGGCAGCATGCTTGAGATTATTTTTAGGGTTGGGGTGGGGGGTGTGGGGATCTTTTTATGTTCATTCTCCGCATGCTAAGCTAAACTGCGTCTGCAATCCTTGACCCAACTTTGACTTACGCTCTTACAGACCCTCCATTTATCAAAAACACAGCAAATAAGTATATATACTCTTCTGATCCCGTGAGGGAAATTTGGTCTCTGCATTTATCCCAATCCGTGAATTAGTGAAACACACACAGCACACAGTGTACACACAGTGAGGTGAAGCACACACTAATCCCGGCGCAGTGAGCTGCCTGCATCAACAGCGGCGCTCGGGGAGCAGTGAAGGGTTAGGTGCCTTGCTCAAGGGCACTTCAGCCGTGCCTAATGGTCGGGGTTCGAACCGGCAAGTGCTAACCAGTAGGCCACGGCTGCCCGCAATGCCCATCAGAGGCTTTAACAGTGAACCAAGCCAAGCCAAACGGGGCAATGTTGAGAAGAGCCAGATCTGACGCACGCGCGCGACGCGCACACGCGCACACGCACACACGCACACACGCACACACGCACACACACACACCTCCACCTGCCATCACTGCAAACTTCTGGAACATAAAAAAACATCTTTCTGAGGGGTGTTCAACTAGGTTAGAAAAACAAAACAATATCTCCTCATAAGCAGCATTTATGCAAACAAAAACAGAGGTTTCAAGTTGCTAGTCTCATGAGAGGTTATCATGTGATGAGAGTTCACCGTCCAGAGACATCCCATTGACAATATCGTCTAGAAGGGCATCAAAACATAAGCCTAAGACATTACATCTACATCAACAACACCTAACTTCCTCAATCGCCAGTGCTTCTATTATCAATACTCTTCTGAACTGTCTTAAAAAAAGGATTTGGACTGATTTTGAAAGGCCAAATGCCAACAATGGTACTTATTTATATAGTGCAAATAAGAATTGAAATAGTCTTAGGACAGGATGCTTCACAGGTGGCTATTCTCTTCAATAGAACAATGTTGATCCTCTGTTCCTGTTATTACTCTATTATCTGGAATTCTACTGAATTACTAAACCAATTCACCCCTCTGACTGATCAGCCGACGGTAATTTCAACTCCTCAGTCAAAACTTGACGGAAACAAATGCGACTCTAACACAGTATTTCACAGAGCCTGACATGGACCAGCTGCTTCAGACTCCTATTAATCATGGGACATGGCACTAGTGAGAGGTACATCAATTGCCCGTATTGAATGAAAGAACAGTTCAAACCCTCCTCTAAAACCGTACCATTTTTCAACCCCAGTGACAGCAGATAATGGAATCAACTGAGGTAGACCGGATACTCGCTCCTAATGCAGACGGCATAACGGCATTAAAGAGAGTTCCCATTTGATGACTTCATTTCCTGCCGTCCCCGCTGAGTATACCTTGTGAGGCCGAGTCTCCATTCTCTCTCTCTCTCTCTCTCTCTGTGTGTGTGTGTGTGTGTGTGTGTGTGTGTGTGTGTGTGTGGCAGAGTACGTCCTCGACCGACCCTCGGCTCTCTCACAGAGGTTAATGAAGTCCTTTGACATGGATAGAGATGAGAAGCACTTCTGAGACACTCAAGATCTACATCTCTCTCTCTCTCTCTCTCTCTCTGTGTGTGTGTGTGTGTGTGTGTAAGCCATGGCATCAAAAGCTTTGCAGCATCCTCAAATTGACCATGTAAAATCTCTTCATATGGATGAGGTTTTCACAGGGTCTCCCTGACCTGAAGAGCCTCTGCCTTATTATTCCAGTGCATGCCCATCTTAAGAAAGATGTACTTGCAAACACCTCCTTTGATTGATTTCTATTTTACTTTAAAGATCAAGAGTTGTGTAGCTCATCACTTAACAGTTTTAATTTTCTGTTCAATTGAATAGTAAACAACTAAATAGTAATATTATGTCATAAATTATTAAATATATTAATGCATCATGCTTTACATAGTTTAGTCACGGTCACAATTTATTCATTCATTCATTAATTCATTTATTTGGTGTCTTGTTCTCTTGATTTAGCCATTTACTACCATAACCATAACGTGAATCCAGTTTTGCTTTTTATTCAATCAGGACTTCAGTC
>NC_055980.1:6682344-6832344 GCF_018492685.1 Alosa sapidissima | reverse complement strand
GTCAATAGTGGAGTGGACTGAGCTGCATGTGGGTGAGCAAAGGCTACGCAGATACCGTTCCCAACACAAGGCTCGCACAATCGCGTTATAAGCCCCCAACGTCGTCTTCCAAGCAGCGCTGCATAGAAGGCACTAGGATTAGTCAAGGGTTATGGTTAGGGTCAGGTGCCTTGAAGTCCACGGTCGCGCAGCGCTGCCTTGAAGTTGATGGTGGAGGCTTAAAACACCATTGAGCGCAAGGCTCACAGACACTGAAGAACCCTCTCATAGTTTACACAAGCTATGCAGACGATGGGCCCCCGTTGGAAATACAAGACATGACTCGCACTTGCATCGTATTACAAAGATCTCAACAACACATTTTGCTACACAAGTATGTGTCAAGCCCTCCTTGCGTAGCTCAATGTGACTATACTAAAACTATGATTCAGCCCTTAATGTAACTACATTTACCATGACACATAAACGTTTAGGTCTCTTGCTGCCTATTTACTGCCTCTGCCTGAAGCACGGCAGAACCAGAGGTGTGTGCACACATAATAAATATGTGGATATTTTAACTCCACAATTTCGTTATCTGGATATTTTTTGAGAGGAAAACACCTAACAAAACACCTAACATGATGACATTGTTGTTATGTTACTGTTTATTCTAGAGATCACGGATCAAGTTCAAGTTGGGCTCTGTAAAGTACCTTCAGACATATATGATGGCTATTTATACATGTTGATATATTCAATAATAGATAACATACTGACTCATAAGTCATTCGTTTTGATCTGTAGCCCCCCCGCTGGACTGGACCCCCCGAAAGGAGGGTAGGGCAGACACAGTTTTCTGTGAATATCTCGAAAACCGTGGGGTTTAGGAGGACCTTTTTTTTTTTGTATGTTGATCTCAAGGGGCCATGTCTACCCATTCCATAACCACTCATTTCATGTATAGCGCCACCTAGTTAAACACAAAAAAGTAAAAATGAGGTGTTGTAATTGAAGGTATCTGTGACCTAACATAATCAAAACTGCACGAAATTGGAAGTGTAGGATCATTATGACACCCTCTGTATGCACGCCAAGTTTTGTGGAATTCCGCTCATGGGGGGCCACAAAATAAATTAATTTATGTTACTATACACCAACTGGCCTGTAGGTGGCCGGAGACAGTTTTCTGTGAATATCTCGAGAACAGTAGGGCCTAGGAGGTCCACCTTTTTTATGTATGTTGGTCTTAAGGGGGCATGTCAACCCATCCCATTACCACTTATTTCATGTATAGCGCCACCTAGTTAAAAATTAAAAAGCAAAAAATTAGGTGTTTTCATCACAATATCTCTGGCTGACAAGGTCAAAACTGCACGAAATTAAAAGTGTAGGATCATTATGACACCCTCCGAATGCATGCCAAGTTTTGTGTACTTTCGTTCATGGGGGGCCTTACAATAAAATAATTTATGTGTACATTTAGTGACGTACACCAACAAGGATTCCCGGGACACTGAAAGACCGGGGTACATGAAATTTGGTGGGCATGTACCCCCACATGGATAGCATGGAACCGTCATTTTTCATTTTTGATCTGTAGCCCCCCCGCTGGACTGGACCCCCCGAAAGGAGGGTAGGGCAGACACAGTTCTCTGTGAATATCTTGAGAACTGTAGGGCCTAGGATGACCATTTTTTTCCGTATGTTTGCCTCCAGGGGTCATGTTAACCCATTTCATGTGCACACATGTGCACAAACAGATACACACACACACACACACACACATTCACAGTAATTATACGTATGACACATACTCACACAGTAGACATATGTACGCTTGCATGCGCAGGCACATCCGCAGGCACGCACACAAGCACGCACACACACACACACACACACACACACACACACAACATAAACATAACACAAACAATCAAGAATTTCTCAGAATTATGAACAGGCAAAATGGAGGTGGGGGTTGTATAAAATGAATTTTACATGTGAAATCTATGAACTAATCATGTTTTGGTACTTGTTGTCTAGCAGATACCAGTGAGAATTGAGTGTGGATAATGCAATTTAGTGAGACAGTTAGAATCATATAGGCCTTTCAGCGTGATTTCTTTTTGTGGAAAAAATGTGCTGGACTGGGCGGCGGTCATATTTTGTACCGCTCTGCGGTACATCTAGTTCATCTTCAAGTCAGTGGTTCCTCCATTTTACAAATGCAAATGTCATGACTCACACTAGACACTTGTGTAATATTCAGACTACAGTTTAGTGAAAAGCAAAGTGAATAGCAAATCACTGACTACGTTTGAAGATGATAAAACATGAGCATAAATACATTTGGATTTTGTACCAAGTAGCACATAATGTCAAGGAATGCAAATCAAGAATGCAAGTCACACTGAGGGGAAAAACTAGAATATAGGCCAAGAGCCCAAATGCTGCTACAGGGGGGGGGGGGCAGTAATTAACCCAGTCTCTCTCTCTGCCTCTCTCAGGGAAGGGCTTCCTGTTTGTGATCAGAGGGATAAATGCCCAGTACTGATCTTACAGCCGTCCCCACGGGACTTGACCCAACCAATCTGCACGTTCACCAAACTGTGAGCCAAACCAGAGTGACCGCTGGGTGAGTTTGAAACATATCAAGAGGCATCCAGAAAGGTATAGAGAAACAACATTTAACCCTGTTTACACTATTCTACCCAACATGTACCTGCTATGCTATAAGCTTTTCTTCTGTGACTTCTATTTGAGCAGTGTGTGTTGGTGTTAATGTAATAACTGGACCGCTATAAGCAGGTACATGAATTCAGGCACTATGCACATGCACTTCACCACAACCACCATCACATTCCAATAGTGTTCACAAAAAAACTAAAATAAACCTTCAGTTTCAAACAGCATTATTTTCTTCTCCCTGGGGACATACAACAACGACCTTTACCTACAGTGCCCACCAGAGAGATTTAGTGCATGACAACAGCCATAGTGTCAACCTTTCCCACCAACAACAGCATTACAGGCAACCTAATCCATCATGCCATCATTACTCTCCTCAACAACCAGAGTCAGACAGGTGAAGCTGGACGCGTTGACCCGTGTGCTAATGGTGGACATTCTCAATGCCACTCTCCTGGCTTCCCAGTAGGACATCAGCTCTGGGAAGAGGACCCCCATCAGAGCGAAACCCAAACCTGAAGCATGTCGGAGGTAGGCTATATATCAGGCATAAAGAGAGAGAGAGAGAGAGAGAGAGAGAGAGAGAGAGAGAGAGAGAGAGAGAGAGAGAGAGAGAGGTGCAGAATTCTGCCATAAACTGACAAATGGGTGTCAGCTGCATGAACACACAAATACACAGCGCACTCAACATCCGACACGTGGGCTGTTCTGACACAGCATCAACAGAAATGATCTATTGGGACACGGGCACAACACCACAGAAATAGAAAATGATGATCACCTCCGCAAGCATCAGAAACCTAACCAAAAACTATTGAGTAACAGCATTTGTTTTTAAGCTTAGTTCAGTGACCTACACAGACAACGCACAGTAGAAGACCACAGTCTACAATCTAATTGTATCAATTGATCCCTCTAGATCTATTATCTCTCTGTAAAACATACTATCAAGTGGTCAGTGGTCAATGGTCAGAGGCAAAAGGCAACTTCCACTGACTGGGTAAATCACCTGTAGACAGTCTATACTTCAGCATATTGTACAGCATAAATATTCAAAGGCGAAAGACAAATGACTCTTCAAACAGGATAAAACAACTTGTTAGAATAACTTGGACATCACAGATCATAGCAACACGTTCTGGCATCTGGATCAAGTAATCATCAGCAAAGCAGTTTCATAGCACCACGGGCACTTTGTCTCCGATAGGCTCATCTGACGTCGCCCAACACATATGCCCCATACGGGCACCAGGCGAGTATGCCAAGCTGGCATCACCCCCTAATCTGTGAGCAATGGAGGGCTCTTACTGGCAGAGCTGAGGTTGCTGCCTGGCAGTTATGCTCCGGGCCGGACCAAACGGGGTGCTGACGGGGCTGCACTGTGCTGCCGCGGTAACAGAACACTGGTGCCAGCAGGTGAGCGGACTCTGGGTTGACGGCCTGGTTCTGTTTTAGGGGTCTGACCCCACAGAACCTTCTAGCACCTTCTAGGCTCCGTCATGTGCAGCTGTCACTCAGACACACTGACACACACACACAAATAAATAAATAAATAAATACAGGCAACACACACATACACTCTCACACACGGTGAAAAAAAACATAATAAACACACACATTTGCACAAATATACCCAAAGGGCTCTAAGAGTATATTTATCTTATAAAACCACACGTTGAACTTCTTGTCAACACACACACACACACACACACACACACACAGAAAACACACAGCCATGTGCATACCCACTCAGACACACAGACACCAAAGTGCCTTGGCATATGAACCAGAATATTTGTAAAGGGAAATGGCACAAGTGCGGTGTAGAGTTTCAACGGGGTGGGGGGGCAAACGGGGTGGGGGGGCAAATCCTGACCAAAGTTCAGTAACGCTAACATCCAGTGCAGTGTTACTGGAGGGGAGCCAGAGCTCAAACACACACACACACACATATTTGACTGACATCACGCTCTGCCATGCTGTCCTTTCGGAGAGCACAGATCATGCTCTGAATAAACAAATGACAATTCCAGCACCAAAGTCTCAAAGTGCCAGACCGTGTTCGGAGAGCACAGTGTGGCAGTTTACGAACGTGCCCTGAGTATATGTTTAGGGTATTAATGCATGGGACAATGTTACTGGGCAACCACATAACCAATCCCATGTATTCTGAGAGGATGATCATGAGGTTGCCTTATCGTCATACTAAAGAGTTGCCAGTCATCCTGCTAGCATCAGCTTTACTGCGTCAAGAGTGTCGTGTAGTGAAGATCCACACTGTTGCATTCTATTGATTAGCCTGCATTACTGCTTTTGAGCATTAGGAAGACTGTGGCTTCATATTCTGAGATGGACATTTTAAAGTACTTTATTTCAATTGCTTACTGGGTATACTTCTCCTTGGAGTGGTCTTTGATCTCCACATGCTTAAAAGGTGGCACAGATGGGGCAAAGCGCCTTCCCACCTCAATTTACCAAAAATGACAGAGGCTGCCTCGCCGCAGATTAGATTTGCCCACAGCTAAATGAAAGCAAATTACTTTTGTATTCGGTCAGCGGGAAAAGCCATTCCTGGCAAGTCCCGGTTCCCAGAATGGTCCGCAAAAGCATCCATTTGATAGCGCAGAAATTACTTCCTGTAGCGCAGTGTAATCAAGCAGAGAGGAGGGATCCCCAACAGCTTCAACAAGTTACAGCTGCAGCACACACATGGCCTTCTGACTAAAAGAAACATGTGCTGAGCCCTTCCCCAATCTGGTGCAAACAGCATTACTGTACCTTGTGTGTGTGTGTGTGTGTGTCTGTGTCTGTATGTGTCTGTGAGTGAGTGAGTGAATCAGTGAGTGATGTGTAAGTGTGTGTGTGTGTGTGTATGTATATGAGTGAGTGAGTGAGTGAGTGAGTGAGTGAGTGAGTGAGTGAGTGAGTGAGTGAGTGAGTGAGTGAGTGAATGCCTGTGTCTGTACCTTTTCTGTGTTCATGTGATTGAATGTCTGGTCTCTCTCAGACTAAATATTTGGTCCCTATTCTTTGTTCAGACAGCACTGGCCCGGACCCATCAAACATCAGTGGCTGCTGTTTGCACAGCCTGATATCTGAATGCCTTCAGCTGATAGTGAGGTCTCTTATCACAGCACAAAGAGCACTTATGTAAAGATTTGGAAAAGAATTAAAAGAATGCACAAACTTGTCTTTGGGTAATGCTCCTTAAATGGGTCTTTGCCATGTTTCAACTCTTTCAGACATGATAAGTTATATAAGAAATATTTAAACGTACATAGACATAGACTTACAGGGTAAACCATTTAGTTCTGTGTGTTGTATGTTACTTTGGCCAGCCAAAAGTTTCTATATTGCTGATGTTCCTGATGCAAATGCAATCATTTGTTGTTAATGATCTTAAAGAGAATTGGGAATATGTCCTAATCAGTGCAAATGACAAAATTCAAATGCCTAGGAACACTGTCCTCAGGTGCGGTTTCCAAAAGGGCAACTACATTTACCACCATCTTACAGTAATGACAAGCCTCAAACAGCTCTCTGTTTGCAGTAATAACAATGGTACTCTAATTCAGGTTCTTGAAAAAAAAACCCTTCTAGATCCATCTACCCACTTTGGTTTTTCACTTTGGTGTCGACTTTCAGGAGCCAAGCTTAGAGTAACAACTTAAGAGACTAGGAATTCCAATCATATAAATACCTCTGTGAGAGAGTGTACACACATACCATAGGGTAGGGGGCATACCGTAAAGACCATCACGGGCAGCCAGATTAAAATATAAATGACACTGCATTTAGTAGATTAACATTCCATTACCAATGAGCGCAGTGTTATGCTATGAAGTCCTTGAATTACCTTTATGTCATGAGCTGTTCATTTATTTCATGTGGGGAAGTGTTTTGTTTATGTGCAGTGCATTCTGGGTACATCCAGTAAATGTCTCGCTGAAGTGCTGGACCGATGACAGTTATATCAATTTGAGACATGAGCCCTCGCGCTTTTGAGCTCCCAAAGAATCGTCATTAGCTTAAGCCCAAGAATTCAGACTAAAAATAATAACACGATTACTGGCAGTGCCATTGCCATCTGGGAATTGCATATAGCCTACTGATGACCGCAAAGCACCTGCTCTGTGAAATCTAGACGTCTGCTCATATCTTAAACCACTTTACAACAAGGACAAAACTTGTACATCAGAATAAATAAATAATAACAATAATAATTTACTGTCATCATGACATCATCAGCCTATTTCTACCTGTTATACCCATCCTGCAGCATCAAGCCTCAGAAATGTAGGCTAATCTGTTGGAAAATCCCTCCAAGTAAATTTCAATTTCAATTAAATTTTATTTATAGAGCGCAAAAACATTACACGTCTCATGGCGCTTTACAGAGTGTTAGACAAGATGTTAGACAGAGTGTTAAATCTCAATGCCATATAGGAGTAACCTCTTTCTGATCCAAACTTCAATGTAAACATTTTGCATCAGACTCAAGAGAGTTAATATGTAATATTGTTTGCTGCTATAATCAGGTTACTGCTAACAGCTAGCATGAGATGTCTCATCTCTGTGATAACCACTCCGCCTTGACAAGTGTGAAAACTCGTGGAGATTTATGTGAAGCTTCAAGCTTGTAGAACAGATTTAACTGGATCACCCCTCTTCATCCAAACTGGAAATTCCTTAATCATGGGTGCAAACAAGCAGAATCATTTATTTTTACTTCTCAACTTACTCATGCTTTCACCTGCCCATGGCAGCCCACGGCCCACCCGTAGATTTCCCTCCATCCAAGTCTCTGAGCTCTCCAACAGAGAGGGAGAGTGGGAGTGAACACTATCTGGCCAAACATCACCGTCATGCCAATAGGAGTCAAGCTACAATCTCAGGCTTTTCAAACATTGTCAGAAACCCATATGACAGCTTTCACCTTCATTCTGTGTTATGTGTGAGTGTGTGAGTGTGTGTGTGTGTGTGTGTGTGTGTGTGTGACAACACTGGGGGTCTTTCCCACAATTCAAGTGGTCTACAGGGAATCTTAAATCCGTCTGAGCAACCGGCCTGAACAATGATTGCTGATAGTCTGACCTCTTTCAGTTCTCACTGCCAGCTCAACTGGAACCAAACTTGTGGTCTTAAGAAAGAACGTGGTCTCAAAAATACATCTCTTTACTATAACTGATGAGAAAATATCACGCCTTCATTGTTGACAGTACAGCTAAAGAATAGTCTCAAATTATAGCCATAATGGTACACAGAACTTCAACCCACAATGGAAAACGCCAACCTTTAGGACATTCGAACCCAAAGACAGTTATTTAACATTCATTAAATGTCCCTTGCAGCTATCAGCTTTGAAGTGGACGACAACCTCTATTCATAGCAATGAAAAAAAAAAAAAACATGAATTCATCAAGAACAAAAAAAATCACTCAGTCAACAAAACATCAGCAACACTGAAATAATCAAAACAAAGTCACATAGAACTTGGTTCCTCAGAGGATTAACCTTGTCCTTAAAGACACCCTCCCCAGTAACTTAGCCACAATTCCTGAATACTAACAATGAAGCACTGAAGTAACTGCGTTTATATCGACAGACACACAGTAGATAAACAAAACACACAATATACACACCTTGGACGTATGAAAATATTCCTCACGTCACCCCCTGCTGACATGGATTAGTGACGTGTGTATCTCAACTCTAAAATAGGCTCTGCAGCCTGACGCCGTCGCACAGATCCCTATTGGCAGGATCGAGTTGCTACAGCTACTGCCTTTCGGCTGACTGGGCCGCTGGACTCTGGAGGAAGCCAGTGCAGTCCACCCAGCGTCCCCTGCTCTGACCCGAGGGCACTCAGTGGGACTGGAAGGGCTGCTGGAGAAGTCTGGATGAGCCGTCTTGTCTGAGGTGTTGAGAGACTGCCTGCCTCTGTGTGGTGTGTGTGTGTGTGTTTGCTTATCTTAGAGTGTGTGTGTAGGAGTTAATGCGAGAAAGTGTGTGTACTTTTGAGTGTGAGAGAGAAAGAGTTGGTGTGTGTGTGTGTGCCATTTGGCAGTTGGTGTGTAGAAGGGACTCAGCTCCAGCTAATGATCTCTTGTTGAATTTCACACAGGGCTGTCCCACCAATCTAGCAACCAATATCCCCCCTACACACACACACACACACACACACCACACATACATAATCCTGTAAGCTGCTGCTGTGTGCTACAGCTGGTGTGTGCTACAGCTGGTGCGTGTGTATGTGTGTATGTGTGTGTAAGAGATTGCCAGGTAAATAGGCAGGTGAGAATGAGAGGGGACTCAGGCACAAGAACTGCCTTTCTGCACTCAATTCTCAGTCCACCAATGGCAACACTGAGCCCTGCAGACAGACTCAGGTGACGAGGAGGTCAGAGCAATATCAACGTGAAACGTGGCCCTAGTCAAGGTGAGATCACAGCGGAAGAAAAATTAAAATTTCAAATCACAGAAACTTCTACAATGGCCTTCGGTTAGGGTCCCTGCTGCATACTAGACTGGTGCGTGTGCGTGTGCGTGTGCGAGAGAGAGAGAGAGAGACCGAAACAGACATAGGCAGAAGGAGAAAAAAAGAATGTGTGTCAGAGACATAGAGAAACAAAATGTAGCGTGTGCACATTAGTGTGTGTGTGTGTGTGTGAGTGAGTGTGTGCGCGCTTTTGTGTGTGTGCATATGTGTGTGTGTGTGTGTGTGTGTGTGTGTGTGTCTCAGCCTGGAACCCATTACTGAAAACTAGGGGCTTCCCGCATGCCAGTGTTATCTCATCAGCTCCTTCTCATGAGATCACACTTCAGAAGTCTCTAAACCCACCCACCCACCAAAAAACCCACTTGATCGTGATGTCACTTGATCCACAACACGCACAGAACAGAGCGACATACACCCTAAAAACCCACTTGATCGTGATGTCACTTGATCCACAAGACGCACAGAACAGAGCGACATACACCCTAAAAACCACCGAGCATGTAAAGATGAATGTCATCATTTCATCGCCGTTCAGACGTCCCCACATGACCCGTTACAGCTACTTATGAAGCATTTCATCATTTCATCACATTCATTCAACTTCAAAGATTCATTTCATATGCTGTATGGCCATATGCATATGAATGCAACAAAGTAAGCTAGTTGGAGCACTGAGGTCAATTCATTTATAATATCACTCACAACAACCAGTGAATCATGTCAGGAATCAGGATGCATCAGCATAAACATAACACTGCAACGACCCAAGATAAACACAAGAGTTCTCTACTTACTCTAAAGGCTGGAAATCTGTGAAAGAGCTGTCAAAGCCAAGAGTGCAACCTCCTTTCAGTCATCCTGGAAAGTGTATGAACAAGAGCGAAAGAGAACACCGCTGAGGAGGTGTGTGTGTGTGACAAAGAGAGGGAGGGAGAGAGAGGAAGAGAGAGAGAGAGAGATGTAGAGAGAACGAGACGGCAGAGGAGGGCGTCTATAGTCATAGCCCAAGGGCTCCCATATTAGGCTGTGCGTTCTATTCTAAATAAGATCTTATCCTGCTAAAAAAGAGAACTTCCGGAAGATGGTCCCACACACACACACACACACACACACACAAGTCAACAGCGCAGGGCAGGGCAGACAGCAGAGACCTGCACACATCATGGCAATGCAAATTGGCAGCTTAAAAGCCGTCCTAAACTACTGACTCAAAGACTGTCGTCACTTGTGCACTTGCAAATGCTGAAATACCGATCATGCAAATGCACCACAATTCCCAGTTTTCACTTTATGACTTTATGGCACTTCCATCTTATCTCAACACCTAATCATGTAAATCACCTCAATAACGGTTAAGATACACGTGCCATTAGAACAAGCCTCTGAACATGTACGGTTTCAATAATTAAAAAAAAAAAAAAAATCTAATCAAAAGAGTGTGCACGTAATGGACCTTACAGATCACAGCATGCGTCCATTCCATGTTGCATGTATTTTAATGAGTCAATTGGGGAACCGTTGAGCCAAGATGGCTGGCTGTAATGAGCTCATTAGCAGTGGCATGGGGGAAGGTGACGATCCCTTTCACCCAGGGGCCACTGACTACGCTCATCCAGCCCAGCCACCCACAACAACCACCAGGAGAGATGCTGTTGCCATGAGAACGCCTTACACAGCCTCACGCCTCGTTCACACCAGATGCGTGGCGTACATGTGTTCCATCTGCGTTCAGTCAGTACTGTGTTGCAATTGTGTGTGTGTGTACCTGTGTGTGTGTGTGTGTGTACCTGTGTGTGTACCTGTGTGTGTGTGTGTGTACCTGTGTGTGTGTGTGTGTACCTCTGTGTGTGTGTGTGTGTGTGTGTGTGTGTGTGTGTGTGTGTGTGTATTCCTCTCTGCTGTGAAGCTTCTCCTATCTTTCATTGGATCTTTTCACTGGACCGCTTCTGACACGCTGGTCTCCACTATTCTCTTGCCGGCTCACGGTTGCAGTGCGGCTTGAGCCGCGTCTGAGACGTGTGTGTAGCGGAGGCCGTGCTGCTGAAACTGTAACCTGTTCACATGGGTGGCGAAAGTTAAACGGACAGGTAAGGCAGCTATCACACACACCACACATCTGGTGTGAATGAGGCATCACATAAGAAAAAGGATGCGGATGCAAAAACTGAATAAAGGAACACACATCCTCTCTCTCTCTCTTGTATACACACGCAAATCCACAAACATTGCAAAACCAGTCTATTCCAGATAACACACATACATGCTCATATCTAGACACACATGTAGACACCTGCTCATAAATACACAATCTTATCTTAACAGATATAATAAACATCTTAACAGATATAATAAACTGCACAGGGAACTACTAGACAAGATTACAGACAACCTCAATCTTCTCTTTTCCTCAAAAGCGCAACCCTCCTCAGTGACTGGACTGTACACACCTCTCTCTCTGACCAATACCGGTGACCCCCTCAAACACACGCACACACACACACACACATACACATACACAAACACACACACACACACCTCTCTTTCCCTTGCATGGTGAGCAGTTTCTCTGAACACTGATCCAGCCAACGTAAACGTGATTGAAAGCACCCATTCAGCCAGAAAAATAATAATCCATTCTGTTCCCTAGCTGCCACACATCAAAGTGTCTCATGTGAATAGAGAGATTTGGGGCTCCGCTTACATGCCACACACCTTTGATATGCTTATTTCCAGTGCTTACCAAGCAGGTCATTTGAAACATGGTGTGTGTGTGGGTGTGTGTGTGTGTGTGTGTGCATGAGTGTGAGTGTGTGTGTGTGTGTGTGTGTGTGTGTGTGTGTCCCTGTGTCAGCAGCACATGGTGTGACTTCATTTTGGGCTAATTTCCTGCAGCAGACCGTCTCTAGGCTGCGGAGTGCTCAGTGCCCACCCGCTAAGCTGATTGCTCACAGAACCACTACTGCCCCCTGTTGGATTGTTCTGGTAATACTAGTAGCGAAGGGATTGGTGCACTTTGAAGGCTGTGGCCCCCGTTTTTTTTTTGCTTTCAAAACCACAGACTTGAGGCATAAATCAAGGCATATTGTTGGTTGTCATGAAACAGCTTACAGAAGATCCAAACAACACACAGTGGTCTTCATACAGCTGGGAAAAACAGCACAGCATTTACGCGTTAACATACACACAGCCATGCTGAACACTCCTATTCCTTACCTTAGACGTTTCATTTTTCTATTAATTCAGTGTAAAATAGATAGATAGACAGATAGACAGACAGACAGACAGATAGATAGATAGATAGATAGATAGATAGATAGATACTTTATTGCCACACAACAATGTCGGTGGTGAGGAGTCTTTTAAAGAAAAGAACCCAATGATTTATCTTAGATGAAATATAGTGGAGTAAAACATTTAATTTAGTAAAACAGTAATTTACACTGATCATCGTGATTAGGTACAATAACCATTCTCCCTAACTGCTCTTGATCTTTGATTAGGACACATTTGGTGATGACATCAGCTACTACTAAGATGATTGAAAGGCCTTTTCCACATAAACCTCATCTAGTGAACAAAGGAGAAAATTCTCACATGAAGGAGAAGGATAATGGCTTTACTGGAAGTGTGTGTGTGAGTGAGAGTGCTCTGGATTTTTCTCTGTGGTCATGAGGTCTCGGTTTTAAAATCACCCCCTCTCTTGCCGTGTGGAATGCAGCGTTTTCGTTCGCCGCCACATGTTCACCGGCTTTCTCACACGACATGCCTGTTACATGCTCGCGCCATGGCCCGGGGGGGGGGGTAATGACACATTACACCAGACCCCCTCTTCTCCTGTTGCATCAGCACAGAGCTATCTGGCCAACAACATCCACATAATCAACCGGGTTCTGTGCCAGACCAATACGCCACACTTTTACCACCACTCGGGTCCACTAGGGGGCAGTGCAGAGCAGCCTGACATCCACAATGTTTGCTGTCACAACTACTGTTGTATTTGGTCATCATTACTACTGGTGTATTCTAGGAAAAAAGTTTAAAAAAAAAGACAAAAAAAACAATTTGTCAAAGTACCCAATACCTAGAGGAGCCACACTATTCTTACAAACCTCCACAACAACGTAAAATATTACAGATTTGGAAACCTGTGTTCCACACAATCTGTGCAGGATAGAGTCTCAGAGTCCGGCTTCGTCCATGGGGGTGGCTAGTGACTACATGTGACAATACACTTCACTGTGACCTAAACAATGGCAAAATCACTAACACATGTGTGCGCATACTGGTGCATTGTTTGTTGACAATGAAGAAAAAAAAAAAACGGTTTGGCAAAACTAACAGAGCACTCTGGGGTGGGGGGGTCACAGAGGGGGCAGGCACGGGGGTCATGCGGTCACGCACCCCTCGCCTGGATCTTGTGTTGTATTTTATATATAAGGAGCCCACACACACACACACAAACACACACATCAACCTAAAAACACACACACACAGACACACACATCAAATGACCCTCAACTCCCCCAGTGAGCCCAAACAACCCACCCACCACCACTCCTAACACACATACACATATACAAACACACGCACACACACACACTTATACGGAAGGAGAGTTGGCCCCTCTCCACTTTCCCATGGCGATGGCCAAGAAGCTCTGGTGGTGGCGTGCCTATCCAAGCTCAAGGTTCATTGACAGGACATCAGAAAAAAACCCACTCTCTTACTTCACAAAACAGTCAGGTCAGTAAACAACTGTGTCCGTCCAGCCCAACCGCTCTACCGTCAAACAGCAGGAGAAATAATCATATAATTGCATTTTGTAACTGCTGTGAGCTCAGCGGGACCTCACCCAATGACCAGAGAGCAGTCTAGGTAATGCCACACTCTTTCAAGTGTGGCAGTCACACCCTCTCCACTTCCTCTGATAGGCTACTAAATGAGCCAAGCTGTTTTTAGTTTTTCCTTACTTTGTTAGAGTACATACAAGCACGCGTCTGCTGAAGTACTGCGATTAGTTCCCACAGGGACAATAACGTGGGGATGGATGGGGGTGTAAAACAGCTGGACGTGACTGCTAGGAACAGTACGGGTCACGTCAGGTTCACTATAAAATGCTCCACTTCCAAAACAATAACTGCTGACACAGCATAACAGTGATATTCCCATGTATATCTTATGTATTTTTACATAATTTAGAGGACGCTTTGGATGTTTACTGAAAAGGCAAATTTCCCTTAAACATTAGAAAATCCATCCAATTAGCTATCTTGCAAACCACTTTTACAGAAATCTATCCAATTACATAGCCAGCGGTCAGATTCTGTGAAGGCAAGTTAATGCTTTTGTAGCTATCCAACTACATATTATCTATGGACATTTTCTATACTGTAATTATAAACAAACAGACATCCCTATACATTTACCAGGAAAACTATTAAGAAGTTGCTTGAGCCTTCTATAGAGATCTCCAGCTGGGAGCATATTGCAGGAACCAGCTTGACTTTCCCACACGAAAACGGCCCTTGTTCCAGATAGCTTTAGGACACAGGAGAATCTGGCTGGTTAAGAGACACCGTGTTACGGGCCTAATCTGCTGTGGTTCAGCTTGGGCCTGAATGCAGCAGGTCATGCAACATTCCTCCTAAATAGTGCCAACTTCAACTTCACAGGGGGTGAGAGGAGGGAGACAGGGGGAGGGGGAGAGAGGGAGGGAGGGGGAGAGAGAGAGAGAAAGAAAAAGAAAGAAAGAGACAGAGAGAGAGAGCATCACTTGCCAGGCAAAGAAGGTCAAAAAGGGCCACCAGCTACCAATGCCCAACTCTCACTGAGTGACTGAGGCAAGATTTACAGTCAGAGACACCCATCTCAGTTACTCTTCCTGTTCACTTCATGATGACATCTAGCCTGGGTGTTCCCATGCTGCCTTGCGCGCGATTTGATTCACGCTGCTAAGGCAGCCTGGAGACCATGGAGCAAATTTTCGCCTGAGATAGGGAACCAATCACAGAACAGGTGGGAAAGCAAGACGATGATGAGCTATGCACAGACGCATTTGATAGACATCCGTGGCACCCAATAAACGGATCTGGGCATTTTTTTCAAATACGAGAAAATGAACGTTTGGTTCCCAGACCACGTCTCATTGAGAAGTGGTGGCGCTAGCCAGGCTAGGGGACATCAGCTACTGAGATGATTGAAAGGCCTTGTCCACATAAACCTCATCTAGAGAACAAAGGAGAGAAAATTATCACATGAAGGAGAAGGATAATGGCTTTACTGGAAGTGTGTGTGTGTGTGTGTGTGTGTGTGTGTGTGTGTGTGTGTGTGTGTGTGTGTGTGTGGTTAACAACCAGATACAGGTCACATTTCACAACCAATATGTCCTGAACCCCATGGTTCACATATGGTAGTTCATAACCAATCAGTTCTGGGAACTCCAAAGTACTAAATTATGTTTGAGGAGTACATTTGCTGTCATTAAGATAACACACGTTTGATTCCTGTGCTCCCGTTTCATGCTTGTGTGTGCTTAGTGTTTCTTTGTTCTTTTGCATGTCAGTCTCTTCATGGGTGCATCTTTCTAGAGTTGTGTACTGTGTACTGTGTGTGTGTACGTGTGTGTGTGTGTGTGTGTGTGTGTGTGGAAAGACGGCTTCCTACTTCAACACACCAATCCCACAGGTAAACATACCAGTGGCCAGCACAGATTCTTTCATCAAAGCCCGTCATGTGTAAAACCTCGTCTGCACACTCAGTTAAAATTACCATGCGACTGGCCAGCCACCCATGGCCATGGGCTAAGTAACAGCCAAACAAAACTTGAACTTGCAGACAACAGTGACCCTGGCTCCATCCTTAATGGCCACACGATGAAAGGGTTCAGGGTGCTTTTTTGGTGGGTGGATGTTGAGAATGTGTCTGATGTTTGCTGTTCACTTTCAGGGGGATGTTAGCCAATAACAGCCTGGCCTCCACCACCACGAGGGAGAGGAATGCTGTTCTGTGTGTGGAGATAAGCTGGCTGAGCTACAGACAGAGAGGAATGGAGAAAGAAAGAGAAAATAAACTGAGAAACTCAGATATCAAAGAAAGAAAGAAAGAAAGAAAGAGAAAGAAAGAAAGAAATCCATTCCTATGGTTAATCCACCACCTGAGATGTCCTCCCGGCCGATTAACTTCCTACGGTCCAGCGAACTTCACCTTCCAAATCCCCCCACTACCCACATCATGCTCTTTTCCTAATACCAAAACAAACAAACCCGGAGAGGAAAAACAGACATTCCATGAACCATCACATCAAATCATATACACATACAGATTTAATTTCCTCTTGTATAAGAAACCAAATCAAGGAGACAAACAGAAGGGGTCACCTACGGTCAGTGACTTATACTTAGTCTATATTGTATGTGCTGTATATTTACAGATGCTCTATCAATATTGCATCTACAGCACAGAAATGGGGGGCTACACCTTGGCATGGTTGACTAAGCAAGCAGTGAACTAATTGCTAAGACGTAATAACAGAATGTATTGCATTTACCCGCTGTTTGACAGAGGACAGAGGACGAAGCATCTGGCATGAAACATCTGGTACAACAGACCAAGCAAAGGGCAAACACCACAGAGCATGTTCAAACACGTTTTAAGAGCCACAGGCAGAAATTAAGTCTGCATGGCCGTGGCGTGGCGTGATTAAGACAAAGCTCCGACAGACGACACCCATAAAGCATTGCTGCAACAAGCGGAGAGGAAACTGGCTTTGCAGATTAATTTCTCGGCATAACAAACAATAGACACGTCACTCTGCGCCAGGGCCAACGCAAAGCCAGGCAGAGCCGTACAAATTACGATGACGAGTGAAACAGGAACACTTTATCTTATGCTAACTGCATTTTAATCTTAGCTGAAAGAAGAGACATTCATAAGGAAATTGGGCAAAGAATTCCTAGTGTGGAAAAGTTACAGATCGCAGACGCAATTCTTTGTGGACTGAGAAGTCGGGGAACAAGTTAGAGGGCAAAAGACCAATTCAATCCATAATGAGGTGGTAAATAGAAGATAACGTCCAAGTTCACTGTGGCTATAGTGCTGATGGTTTATTGGAGGGTGAGGGAGAGTTCAGTTGAGAGAGAGAAGGCACAGCTGACGCCTACAGAGGCCTGACTCGGGGGTTGTTTCACTTGAAACTCCGTCTGTTTCTATTTTTCCTCCTCTATTTGTCAAACATCACTCTTTCCAAAATCTCCATCCCCTAACCCAACTTCTTTCTGATATACTGATATCAGTTTTAGATTTCCTTTAAATCCTAAAAAAGATGTTTAAAGTATCAAATCTTCAACAATGCACACCTTCACTGGTGATGGTAAGCCTAAGTATGTCCAGAGACGGTTTCTAAAGGATCTTTGGTATGTCTATGCAGGACAATCGTCGGCCCGTTCAAGTGAGCCGTCTGTTGCCACAGTAACAGCACAGGGAGGCATTCTAATGACGGCCTGTGTCAATGAGCCCTTTTATTTATGAAGCCAAGACAAGAGCAAAGGGGTGATGCAAGCCAAATTCAATTGTCACAAAGAGACCATAAAACCTAAAGCCCCAGTCAGCAGACGTCGAAGAAAGTCGAAGAACACACACATACACACACACACAAAGCCAGAGAAAGGCAGACATGGAGACAGAGGTTTTCTCTGCTCCATCAAGGCATTCTGAGAATTAACAGGGTCATGATTGACCAAAGCAGACAGCCAGTGGTTTCTCAAAGCCCACAGGAAACATTCAGAGTCTGCTTCTGCTATACTGCTTGGCCCCCATGCACGCTGGAGAACTAATCAGCTATTGCCAGTTACATCCAGGTCTCTTCAAACACTGGAGTATGCTGGTAGTGGAGTACTGTAGATCTGTAGCTTCTTAAAAACAACTAACCAAAACCAGGTAGGTTTTGTCAACTAGGTTTGTTTCCTTCTGAAACAATCTGCTATTAACCCTAAAAAGACAAATGGTCTCTGAATTTTGCTAAAACTTCATAAAGATTCCATTATCAATTTGGGATGGCATGAATCAATTCAGGATGAACTGTGGTGATGAACTGCAAAAAACGGCACACATCCTGGAACAATGTGAATCAAGTGTCCTGTGTCCAATTTGCAAAATGAGGATTTAATGGCTGGAACAGAGCAGTGTGAAACAGAAACACTGCTCAAAGCCAGCTGGGGTCCTGGTCTCACCAAAGACCAGAGTGCTGCTAATCAATTTCTCACAGCATTAGGCTGTGGTAAAGACACACACACACACACACACACACACACACACACACACACACACACACACACACCTCTTCGCCACAAGAAAATCCAACAGTATGAGAAGATGGAAACTTGAGTCAAACCACAACTTTGGTTGATCCCCTGCGCAAAACAGCCGAGTGAAAGGACAACATGAATATTTGTGAACTGTGCTGCACACACGGGTTCACTAGGCCAAAGGCAGCCGTTTTCCAGCGTGCATTCCCAGGAGCCCCACGGGTATACTTCTGCACACCCCTAAACTTCCTGTAAATCTCCGTCATGCTCACATAAATCCCAAAAGCAAACCAAAGGAACTGAATCTCTTGTTTTCGCTACTGTACATCCACTCATTCGACACAGAGCACTTATTAGTAAATAATCATCATATAGTTATTCACATAGTGCACTAAGTGGTGAAGGAGTGGATGTTCCAAACATGAGATGTTTATGTCATTTGTAATGTTTGTAAGTTAAAGGAGGAGTCCTTGTAGCAACATTGTTGATTGACTGGAACAGTGTATATCGATGCTTGTTTGTTTGTATTCTTTATAGGCGTGTTTGCTGTTTACTGAGCCCTGGCTCAGTAAACGACCAAGACCAAGTACAAAGTACGAAGTTCAAAGCATACAACAGAGAACAGAGGACCATAAAGAGGAATGAGCTGAATTTGACAAAAAGTGTGTTGGATTAATGGAGGACTGTGCCTTTAAGGCTTTAGTTAAAACAATACGTTTCCCTTCATGGATCAGTAAAGTACACAGTCCAATCCAATCCTACTTGGCCTTAAATCACTGGGAATTTTTTCACTATTCGAGCTGCCTTGTGTCTTCAACATGTGGTCCTACTCTTCTATGGACATTCCAGCCCTGAGTTATGGATGTGCTACATTTCCATGCTGAGGAAACTGGCATTACACATGCATGCGACCCACATGGAAAAAAACACAAGCACGCTAGCCAGGACAGAGGAGGCTTTCTCTTCACATGTTCACACCAGTGTGAGAGCTGAGGCGCCCTTACCTGTGAGAGTCTGCGGCCAGGGTAGCTGAGGAGGGCCTTCGAGACCTGAAGATGAACCAGCAGAAGGGCCGCCTCGCGTCCCGGAGAAGTCTCCAGAAGTGTGGTCCGCTGGGTCTGTTCACAAACAGTGTCGCACACTGCCTTAGAGATGTGACCCGATAGCAGAGTCCTCATGACTGTCCTGGCGCCCGGGCAGACCGTCCTCTGGACTCTCTGGTTGTTCTTCTGGTACCTCCGCACCAGGAAGGTGGAACGCTCCCTCTTCTGCCGCACGAACTCGCTGTCCGACACGGCTCCTCCGTCGCTGTCACGGTCACCCCCGTAGGTCACCAGGGGAGACGAGCTATGGGCCTTCAGGAGGCACTTGGGTCGGGGCCGGCCGTCCAGACGCTCCAAATGCTCCAAACTGGAGTAGCCGTTCTTCAGGCAGTGCCCGCAGCGGATGTTGGCCCTAGAACCCAGCCCGCCTTCGGTCGTCCGGTTGAAGACAGAGGCGAGAGGTCCGCGGGAGACCCACTGCGGTGAGGCCATGGGCAGACTGCTCCTCCTCACCCCCAGCCGGCCGGCTGGCATGACCTCATCCAGCTGCCCGGCTGCCCGGCCATCGTCCAGCTGGCACAGAGAGCCAGTGGAGCCGCTCAACCCAGATGCCGCCCCACTGACGTGGACACAGTCAGAGGAAAACTCCCCAAGCGGCAGACCGTCAGATGGCTGCCGTCTGTCAGGCAGCGATGATGATGATGATGATGATGATGATGGCGATGAAGACGCCCTGTAGGCTGCAGGACTGCCTGCTGGACATCCTGCCTGCTCCGAGTTACTTGCCCTCCTTTGCCCCTTACCATGAGGCCTTTCCACCCTTTCCCCAGAGGTGGCACTACCACTCGTTTGGTGTTCTGTGTGCCCAATACAAAACGAGTGTCCTGGTGTATTAGCAGTCAACTTCCCTGGTCTACAGAGAAGGCACCGTCCAGCAGGAGGACTTATTGGGGACAGTGAACCCTTCCTCTGTCTGGTGGCTGCAGTGCCCTGGTGTGAACAGCAGGGCGGCGATGTGGGACTTCCATACACGGGAGGGACCCAGCTGCGAGTGCGCCTGTGGCTATTTCGGTCCGCAGGGGCCATGGCGGGTGGCCGCTTCCCCTGACTCTTGCCACCGACCGCTGCTGCGTCCAGCTCCCCCGAGGCCATGGCAACAATTAGAATTCCAGCGTGTTTGTGACTCCTCCAACCGTCCTTCATATCACAGTGAATCTGTGCCAGATGATCCGTCAGTCATGAGTGGACACACCCAAAGCACTGAGAGACCGGCAGGAATTACAGGTCCAAGGCGCAGGGTTCTGACTCACTGTAGATCAGGGCCTGAAAAGGCAGATAGATTGAGAGAGAAAGAGATAGGTATATAAACAGATACAGAAAGAGAGAGAGAGAGAGAGAGAGAGAGAGAGAGAGAGAGAGAGAGAGAGAGAGAGAAAAAGAAAGAGAGAGAAGGGGGATAGAGGAAGTTCACATTAGACAATGACAATAACAACGCGCAACATTCACAAGCATGATTCATTGATTGCTGTCAAAATCACCTGATTTGTCATGTCATTCACTTGGACTCTTCGGAGAACGATAAGGTTTCAGAAGGTTACTGAAAGTTTAACATGGACGTGCCTTTGTGTGGGCTTGTATTTAGGCTATTAAGGAGGTTTACCATCAACACCTCCATTGCTCTTCACAGACTGATTGAAGTCAAGGATGCGTGATGTTTTCATAAAACACAATGCACATGCCCTCAAGGTCTGGTCCAGCAGCAATGTTTTGTCCATCAACTTCTCATTTATTTGTAGTTTAACAACGCATCCAATGCTGACAATTATCCCCTTATCTGCAAGACCAGAATTGCATTTACACACACCTATATATATATATTCACACACCGTAAGCATTTTAGCCATCAACAACTTCATTGCATTGCAACAACTTCACTTGACTGCTTCATTGCATGCTATTCAAATGAATCATTTGGTTGACATGATAAAACACACCATAAAAGCAGATGGGTTTGTTGTCACAGTGGCATGGACTCATCAAAGGCTCTCTCTCTCATGTTCTTTCGCCTCTCCCACTGCATAAAAATCAAACCCATGTGGGGGCGACACGAGAGGAATCCAAGGCCTCACAAGGGGGCACGGATGAGTTTGGATAGAGGGAGGGGGTAAAAAGATGAAGGGAAAGGGAAGATGGGGGGGGGGGGGGGGGCAGCTGACTCTGAGATCATTCAAACTAGTGCAGCTGATTCTAGGATCAACTGAACTAGTGAAGGTCTGCGCTAGAGTTCCCCCCAGTTCCCACACCCACACAATTGCAGGCAGGCTGTAAATCTGTGAGTCTGAATGGTGTCACCTCTGTCTACTGTTATTGAGTCTATTGTTATTAGCCTTTTTAAAGTGTTTTAATTGTCAGGATAAAAGTTTCTACCACCTAATTTAAACGTATTGTTGTATCTACAACTCTTTACAGACATTGAAGTTCTACAATTCAAAATCTTTCGGACAAAGGGAACATATTGCTCCCCCTGCAATGCATTAATTGTTGATGGGAAGATTGGGGTCTATTGCACATTTTGGAAATAGGCTATTGTATGTGAAATATTGAGCTCTTAATAAACCTAATAAAAACACACATGGTTGCATAAATGACTTGACAGTCGCATCATATATCACATGACTTCCTCATTCTTGTACCTGACACAGTTGAATATAACTACTTAGCCTAGCCTAGCTATTGATTAGAATTGTTGCATTGGCATTCCGCTGAGCTGCAGACACTGCCTCCGCCTCCCCCACTCACACCCACATTCCCATGAACACATCCATGATTCACTCGGCATAGACAGGTCAGACGAGAGAAAATAAGGCAACCACACAACACAGGACAACCACAAATTTAATGACCTTGCCATCAAGGCATTTCCCCACAGTACAATATGATTTGAATGCTCAACTGAACAAGGTCCCATTATTTTCACCATTTCAACCATGACAACACAGAAGTTCACTCATGGAGGGACGCTGTAAGTATGATGTCCCTGTAGAGAACCGTCTACTAAAGAACCCACACATCCCCTCCCTGTTCTCAGTTTGAACTATAATAGAACCACAACTGCACCAGCACCACTATAGTATTTTTCAGTGCAAATCACTAACTACGACAAACCTTTCATTTGAATGACTCAGTGTTTGAAAGGTGCTATGAAGGCTATGAAGACCTTCCCTTTCCTATCCATTTTGAGTCAGTTTAATGTTGACAAGTTAGTCACAACTACACTTCTGTACAACAAATCTCTGCTGCAATTTCTGCTGTCTCTCTTAGGTATGTAAATGGAGGGTGCCAAAGTATGCAGAGTAATGTTTGGCTATGCACAAGTCCAGTGTATTTCTATGGATTCTACTGAAGCACACTCATCAAAAACTAAAGCTTAAGTCAGCTAAATCTGACTGATAAGACAGGGATAAACTTCGGACATGGACCACCGAAAAAAACATATTTTTATTCCCCATAGCCTGCAAGACCAGAATGTCACCAAGTGCAAAGAGGAGGAAGAGGAGGAGGAGGGAAAGCAAGGGAGGTTAAAGATAACAACACTCATAGCAGATGTGAGAAGTCAGAGGAGCAGAGGAGAAGAGAGGGTGTGTTGTAGGAAGACATAGTTGCAACTGGTCGTTACGGTCACCGCCACATTCCCATCCCACACAAGGGGATGCTGAAAACTCTTTAACTAACCCAAACATTCCTCCATCATCATTGCAACATTCATATGAACTGACAAGAATTTGTGACTTATCATAATGAAAGTTAGTGTCACATGTCATGAACTCATGGTAATTAGTGAGTCAACATTATAAAAGCCAGGACGTAGGAAAACACAGGAATTTGAGAATAAAAATAATGAAAGTTAGCAAGAAATCTCAGAAGTTGATATCATGCCTCCACAAACCAGCTTCTCACAAGTCAGTGTTGATAAAAAAAACAACACCACACACTTGCCCAGGTCTGATATCCACACAGCTGCTCTTGAACAATGTTTGCACAAAGTCTTGTCAGCAACAGAGATTATAGTCCACCGGGTCACAAACCAATAGGGATAACTTTTCACCCAGAGACCAGCAGACTGATAACGTGTAGATTACTGACACAGATGCAGGTAAATCTGGGTAAAGTAAATCTAAGGGACAGAGAGAGAAGGGTGCGACACCACATGTTGCATTGCCAGATCAGTCAAATATTCTCGTTTGGCCACCTGCTGTTAAACCTGGGTGTGTCGAACGCGTCCTCATTTCACAACAACAGTAAAACTTTGGTCACGTTCAGTTCGGCAGGAAACAGCAATTCTTGAGGTTTAGAGGATAAGATCAAAATAAAAGTAGACGCGAATCAGTGACCTCCAATCAAAACTCATAACACACTAGGCCGATGTAGATGTCACAATAACTGCCCAATGAAGATTAAAGTAACAATGGCCTGGATGGAGTAAATGTCATGAAGTCAAGACAAAGACAACAGTCAGGGATAAATAAGATCACAAATAATTAAGTGACTTAAGGGTCAGCAGTCTAATAAGTCTCCCTCTCCATTAGAGCTGCATTTCAGAGTTATAATGAAGTGCAGAATAACATGTTAAGCTTATCATTTCTGGGGTGGCCTTACGTCATGACGGTCGAAGTAGAGGTAAGTAATTTTCCTGATGCAAACATCTGATTTCAAAGAATAAGATTACTAAGTAATGACATACAAATTCTTTTCCACACGATGTCTTGCAGCATCATTTCTCTGTGGTTTATTCAAATTACAGGATCACTTCTTGAAGCTTCACAGTCCCAGATGTTTGGTCAAGAAGTCAGGTAAGGTTACATTAAAGCTCTTGAGGCAAAACAGCTTCAGAGAAAACAATGATCTCACAAAGTGCTTACGTTCAAGGTCTTCATATCTGTCTACACAGCCTCTCTGTCTTTCTGGAGGTAAACTGCTAACTGTGAAAAACAGCAATCACAATGACTACCCATTCAATGATACTGTTATCCCAACCAGTCATGGCCTTGTAATAGTATACACCTCCACACTCAGCAGTGGTGGTTAAGAAAAACGAAACAATGATACAGTGCAAATTCCCTTTTCTTGGAAAAACTCGGAGACCATATGGAACTGATTAGTTGACATCAGGCTGCACAGGAGGATACATAAACTCTGCTGTGTTAGCCGGAGAGACACTTAAGACTGCTGAGAACACACTTGGAACCGTCCACTCCACACAAAGAAGGCAGGAAAGAAAGACCCCAGAACATTGGCTACAAGGAATTCACCAACAGATAACACCATCAAGAACAGAAGCATGTTTAGAACCAAACTGGGTTGCAACAAGCATACAATGACAACATAACTTGCACTATAAACAGAGTTGGAAAAGATTTTGGTTTGCAGTGTAAGTTTGGCCAAAGCACAGAGCTATGCTATATTATCTGGCATCTCTAAATCTTCACAAACTGAATCAATTAAAATGACAGGGACTAGTACAATGTGTACAACCATCACTGCCAGGGATGTAGTGGTTAAATAAGAGGTGGGTAAACTATGAATTATGTGATCTCGGTGAGGTGGACTGCGCCATGCAGTATCTGATTTTTTAAAAAGGCATTCAGAACATGTTTGATGATGGTGGAGGTTATGCCCAATGTTTATAACAATATCAGTGGTATTAAATGCTTCCTAGCATCCTGAGACCCAATCCATAGACCTATGTCCTCTGTAGTGGACATAAGTTCTAGATGCATACCCCTTTACCCCTTTGAGCTATTCTATCAATTCCTGTGCTCTTTTAAAGAGGACATCCTGGACTTTCTAATAATATATCATGTGATTGGCTGGGTTGCTGGGAACCTCCTCTTTCTTGTTCTCAAAAATGGTTGACATCAAAACAAGCACATTTTATGGAAGGAGGAGAGATAAGTCAAATAGTGTCTTCTTATTAAGCATTCATTATGATGGCAATATATGGTCTTGTTAATGAAAATGTCAGGAATCATATGATTAATTTTGAAAGAAGTTAAGTTATTTACATTTTGAAATAATAGTGACTTTATGAATGTCCATTATAATGGACACCAGGACCAAAATATTTAGTTTTTTTTGGAAAATTTAGGAGATCATTTGTATAGGATGAATGAGGGGGGGTCAGATTTGGAGCTCTCAGGTGATTGAGTGAAACAGAGATGAGGACTATGAACCTGTGCCTCAAGAAGATAGCGAGGAAGAGTAAGACTAAAAAATGAATTATCGCAGATGAAAGAAAAACATGAAAATTAAATGAACAATCCAGAAAAAATAAATACAACTGTCCAAAAAGGCAAATAAAGTAGTCTAGAAGGATAAATAACCTTTTCCCTTATGTTTGGTTAAGTTTACCCTTAATTTAATACCACTAAAAGCATAATTTGTCCATTTTTGTCTATTTTCATGGCTACCTTTTCATACTAAAACGATTATTTTGTCCACCACAGGGGACATGCTATAACATTTTAAATAAAAATACATTTTTAAAAAATAAAAATTGTAAGATGTTTTTTTTTAATCCTAAATAGAAAGGAAATCACTACAAAAAAGAAATTGGACACTTTTTTTTCTTGGTTCTCAGGAGGCTAGAGTGTACATTTTGTGAATGTGGATAATACAGTGTGATTTTTGAATCTTAAAAGTTGCAATTAGTAAATAAACTCTTTTGAGAGGTGGATAAACTCTAATAGGAGGTGGATAAACTATTTCTGAAATTTCAAAGGTGGATAAACTGTGTTTACTTTAGCCTCCTCCACTACATCCCTGATCACTGCGACCCAGACAGGGACAGGGACACTAGACTGTTTTAGATCACAAAACAGCACAAAATCCCACAAGCACAAATCAACACAGAGACACACAACACAGTGTTGAAAACAGACCACTGTGCAAACAGACATGGGACACCACAGGAAACAGACACAGACAGACAACAGCAGAGCTTCAGGCACAGTATGCGTGCAATGCAGTTTACCCTATCAGAAACATCAAGGGAACAAGTGCACTCACATAGGCATGGCAAAAGTCGTGTTTTCATTATGGTACTGTGTGGCACGTCGCGAGGCAGTTGAGAATGTGTCCATTGGTAGAACACTGAACTTGCCCGTGTTAAAGAATTCTGAACATTTAACGAAAGACATTACAAGATCCAAGGTAGGCTACGATCACTTGAACCTAAGCACTTGTTCCCAAAGACAATGCAACACCACTGAAGATGATCCACCCCATCCGTTGAACTGGTAATTTGTTTCACGAGGGAAACGTTTGGAAATTAGATAAGCAAACAAACGCACGGGGCGAATAGGCTACAATATTACCAAAAGTTGGTTGGTGAATGTGTTTAGCAATATGCTAACTTTGTTTCATTAATATCGATTTCGGAGGCAGCGTCAAGTGTAGGCTATATCTATGTGACTAAACTTACGCTAGACTACTTTACATCTGACTGGAGATTCACCAACATCAGCAGCAACAATGGTTTGTTTCGACTGCATTTGTACAAACACTACAGAGAGGTATTAAATGAAGTTTACTAACTTGCACGTGACAAAGCGCGCGAACTAGAAAAACCGAAAACAAGAACATACTCACTTGCTTGGTTAAGATACAATTCAGGCATTCCATTCCACACACTGCTACAACCGGCTACTACGAAACTCCGATGGGTCCTTGAGATCAGAAGCCCTCCGCATTGTTCGAGTTTAGTGTTTACAGTAATTAAATGTGTCCGATCACTGCGATATAAACTAACGCCATGACTTTTTAACTTGAAAAGCACGGTTTGGTGCACATTTGCTGAACTCGACTAGCCTGCACTGAAACTGGCAAGTGAGGGACTAGCCTGGTGAATGCGAGTGAGTGCAACCGTACGCGAGAATGAGGTGTCACATCATTGGAATGTCTGAGGCAACCCCCGGTGTCCATACTAGACTCAACGCGTGCAATGTAGGGAGGTTCTCTAGCATCGCAACTCGTCCTAAATTGCAATTAATAAAAGTTAATCTTGAAGTGCTCAGTGTGTAATGAACGCATCAGGCTATTCTCCATGAACTCATATAGTGCGTTTTAATAGATATAGGGCCCTTGCGCATGCAAGACACTTATAATATAGAGTGATACTGTCTGAAGTAAATTCACATAACTTCCCATAACACAATAACCTTCTCTATGTCTAGCTAAGGACTTAAACTAGGCTATAGGCCTACGGCCAGTTGATTTTGTTTGCCAAAAATACAAATGACAAAAACAGGATTGGGTGTTCATCAGCCTGTTTTCATAGGCTATGCCATACAGTTTTTATTTAGGTTTTCACATTTTGTTTAAATCATTATAGGCTATTCTCGAGATTAATTTAGGATGTAGGAAACTGCTTTGCTCTGACAACCTATTCTGTTTCAGACTATTATGTGGTGCACATTGGGATTTCAGACCCAAACCAGGTTATTTCTAAATATGTATGGGGAAAACTTTCAGGGTGTCATATTTCTTAGGCATCTGTCTGTAGCCTATAAAATGTTGAAGGTTTTTTTTAAAGCATCTTGGCATGCTCACTGTTTTCATTCTAATAAGTGATCTTAATGCAGTGTGGCAGGGGAACCTCTATTTCCATGGGATGGCATTACTTTGGCCAAACAATATTTTCCCGCAATGAGGTTTTAATTAATATAGTAGTCTAATATTAATAGTCTATAACATTTCTGTATGCTTTCAGTATTAATGGTGGGAACTGGCAGCATTTTGAGTTCATATGGTGCAATTGTGATATTTAGAAAAGACTAGAATCTAGTTTGGTCCCCAAACTTTTTCTTCCGAGGGCCAGCTCACTATGCCTGGCTCTAAGAGAGGGCCAGAGACTCGGAGTATATCAACCATAAATAGCTTAGTGCTGTGAACAACAGCATTCTACCTTAGTTGAATATTCCATTATTCCATAGGCTACTGCAATTTAATACCATTGCTAGCTGTGTTTATGTTGCCACCATGCCATATCAGTGTAAAATGTAGCTCAAATGAAATAATACTAATAAAAAGACTCTGTTTCTTTGCATACATAGCTCAAGTTGTGAACAAGCAATATCCTACAAATAATTTAAAGTTATCAAACTATGACAGTTTTATGAAGTGCTGGCAAACACATCTGAAATGACCACCATTCTAACTTTCACTCACCTGATGAGAACTTTGAACTCTGTATAAACATTTGAACGTGTGAATAAAAAATAGAAATAATTATTCCAGAAAGTCCCAGAAATATGACTTGAATAGAAGTTAGTTAGTTATTAACAAATAATTGATAAACGTTTAGAATACTTTGAGCACTGATGCAGTCAGCATAGGCCTCTTACATTGTTTGCAGGTAGGCCTACATTTCATTCCGTTTTTGATGTTTTCGAGTATTACATGTGTACTGTTAAGACTCGCCATAGAGAATGAATGGGGAAATTACGGAGGTTATAGTTTGACGATGTCGTACTCCCGTGCGGGCCAGATGCTATATACCACGGACATGTTTTGGGGGGGCCACCCAAAATGAGTTGGCGGGCCGTAGTTTGGGGACCACAGGACTAGATTCAACTTTACTGGTATGGAGTTGAGCCTTAAGTGTTCATATCCCTCCATCTTGGTTTATAAATATGGTATTGCTCAAACTATCTGGGGATCCCTAAAGGAACCCTGCCTGTGATTGATAGCTTTGTTCAAAGCCTATAGAGAACAAGGTGAAACCACTGCATGAGCTTGCCTGAATCGCTGATATAAACAGATCAATAGCATTCCCTTTGGAGCTGTGTGTGTGATTGACATCCCTATATATGAAACTCACACAGATCTGGTGGCACCGAGTGTCAGTCACACTGTTGAAAATATGTGAGCGTGAAAGTTACATTTCCAAAGGTAGGTTATCTGTGTGAAGCTATACCTGTGAAAAACGTGTGTGGAATATATCTGTCATAGTGGCTCTCACTGCAGTGATAAGGCTTCCTTGACATCACTGCAATGATAATAAGGTTTGGTCGGTGGTGGGATGACATCTCATCTCATCATGAATATGCTGCATTTCTTTTTTCCCAGTGAATGCCACAGGCTTTTCTGCCTTGTGTGGCCTGTGACATGGGCATGGCGAAGACACATATTTAGATAAGGTCTCTTTGCAACCAGTCACAGCAACAGTGAAAAGATTGTGATCTGTTTCCGGTGTTAGAACTGCCAAGTGGACAGAGATAGGGCCTCTGTGCATGTGTGTGAGTACAGATAGATACCATCAATCATTACCTGTATGTTGACACCAAGCCTGGAACATCAGGCACACGATTCTCCCCCTATCAAAACCAATAAACACGAATGGAAATGTTTTCAATCAACATTTGTTCTACTACAACTACTAAACCTACACCAGTCTATCGGGTCATGCAGCTAAATGTTATGAAAGGAAGCTGTGCCAACAACAGTACTGTAATTCTTTTATAAGTGTCTTGCGCCCCCTAATGGAACTTACTTACTAATGAATTCTCACTTCATGGTGTCGAAGAGAATAGAAATTCTCATCCATGCACGCATGCACACATACACACAGAATAGTTTTATCTGAAGAGAATAGAACCATGATTGGGTTATGGAGCTCAGAATTTTCACCTCCTGGTAACCGGAAAAAGGAAAAGAAAACACACCAAACACACATGCAGAGACAAACAATGTGTTGGGCTCAATAAAAGTAACCAAGTACCAAGATAGTTTAATTATGGAGCTCAGAAATTTTACTTCATGGTAACCTGAAAAAATAAAACACATGCACATCCACAAATACACACCCTTTCTCTCTGTCACGCACACACACACACACACCGACAGCAGAATGTTTTGGTTGAATGGGAGTTGCCAGGATGGCTTAATTAAATCGGAGCCTCCGAGGTCCAGGCTCCCCGCAGGCAGTTCTCCAGTGTGTTATGCACAACTACGCTATCATTTTGCACACTCATGCTGAGGTTGCCTCAGCCAGATCGCGCTTGTTTGAGAACATCCATGTCCACTTTGTTTCTCCAGTAGATTAGGCCGCTTTTGTAAATAAACCACAGAGGCTCACCGAACTGTGCAAACCATCTGTAGTGTAGTCTTATGAGAGGGCTGGACTGCAGATGTGACTTAGACAAGAAACCCTGAGATGGCACCATGTGACTCCTGTGCTCTATGGAAACCCTAGAGATTATCGGATTATGGATTATGGGGAAGGTATTAAAGAATTTTAATTATGTGCCTATTTGATATGTTTCAAAGGTAAAAGACTGAACTGGTTCATCTGCAGGTAGAGTGTAGTTGTCCAATGGGAAGAATGTCAATTTGTCCTTGATGTTTCTGAAATAGTAATTTTATCCCTGAAATAGCCGCAGTCATATTATCTTCCCTCGGGAGAGAACATGCCGCCCCCCCCCCCCCCCTTCTCACAACAATGACAACTAACAGCCTAATAGGTGTAAAATTAACTGCAGACATTTTTTTTTATTAAAATAAATAAGAATGTACATACTAGATGGATGGATTTGAGATTGTAATGTTACAGCATGATCTTCAAGGCAACATGAAAATAAGTCATTGGATCAGAGCAATGCTAAGATCCAATGAACCGGTACCTTTAACACTGTTACTCATATACAATCACATGACACATTCACAGGTCCAAGTATTGTTTATCACTTTGGACAAATCAGTGTTACTCTCAATAAATACTCAATCCTGTGACTCATATAAATAGTGTGCTGTACAACTTATTCATCTTGTTTTTGAGGTACAAAGCAATGCCCCAACGGAACTGACCTATACCAGCTGACTGACCTATCACAGGTGACTGCTGTTTTCCATGTCCAATCAGAAGTAGGACACACATCCAACCTAGACACTCCAAGAGGAGTTGCGTGTTTCAGTCCATTTCTGTCATCAGCACATGTTGTGCCCTGGCTATCTAAATTAATTCAAGCTCTACATTTTTCCATACATGATAATGCTGATGGCAAAAAAGCAGCAAAATTATGAAATAAGCTACAATAAATATCACTAATGTTTTCAGAACAGAGTAAGGACATAATAAAATGTTAAAACTTGTGCTTAGAAACCTTGGCACTGGTTGAGAAGACAGAACCAGCTTTGCAGAAGCTAAGTGCAACAGATTCTTATTGCTGCCAAGAAGCTAAGGCCACGGTGGTGTGTGCACCAAACATATTCCTGTTTGATTACCAAGCAGGGCAGCGGACCTGAATGTCTTCTCGAGACAGTAAACGGTTAGAAAAGTGCAAACGATGTAATTCAAGATCTCTCTCTCTCTCGCTCTCTCTCTCTCTTAAAACAAAGTCTCAATCAATCACACAGTTCACTAAAAAGCGGTCCCATTTCATATATAAAAATATCAGTAAGGGATTACCTGATTGGTTTGAAATATTAAAGTAAAATTACAGACTGAGGACTACAAAGTGCTTACTTTAAAATGTGCACAGAGCAGAGTAGGCTATTTGATTTGTACTACAGACCAGTAAACAGTAATGTATAGTTTATCTCTATTGCCTCTTTGGTACAGACGAAGTTTAGGTGATCACCTTTTCTGTAGCAGAATCAAATGGAACAGACAGACACAGGAGTTGTTATGTAAAAAGTGTCTAAAGAATGTTCGCATCAGGTCTTCCTGCTACTGCTGATCCACTTCCTCAACGCCACGCCACTGGTGCTACTGACCACACAGAGAGCGCCCCCTAGACTCCACCAGGTGGGCTTGCGGTTGAGGAAGAGGAACTGGAAGATGAAGGCCAGCACCACGTCTGTTGTCCGCATAAGCGCCACCGGCCCAGCCTTCTCCACCTGTAGGGCCTTGGTGAGGAACGTCTGGCCAGCCATGCCGAGCACAGCGATGAGCATCATAAGCCAGCGGTCGACGCCACACGCCGGCAAGCTCCACTCGCCCAGCACGAAGAGCGCGATCACGCACTCAGCCAGCCCGATGACGGCGTAGTACCACACCGACAGGTAGTAGTGCACACTCTTGCCCATCTTACGCAGGATCACCATGGTGCAGGCGGCGCCCACCGCCCCGGCGAAGGCCGCGATGGTGCCCTTGATGTGGTTGTGGTAGTCGCCCTCCAGGCCAGCCACGCGCTCGCCGAACAGGAAGGGCGGCCGCGCGATGAGCACCACGCCGGTGAGCGTGAACGCTGTGAAGACCACGTCCCAGACAGTGCAGCGCTCCTTGAGGAAGATCCAGGCGAGGATTGCGGTGAAGACGGGGTTGCTGAACATGATGACGGTGGCGTCGGCGAGGGGCATCTGCTGCACAGAGTAGAAGAGCAGGATCATGGCGCTGGAGCCCAGGAAACCGCGCAGGATCAGGTAGATGCGCATGTCCCGGGGACCTAGGAAACCCGTGCTGAGAATCGACACAAAGACACACACCGCTAAGACTCATGGGTAATATTCGTAGACACTTCAGCACAGTGACAATATGTTCAATTGTGACCTGTACACTGGCTGAAACACATCTATCTGTTTGTATAGCTTTTTACTCTTTTCTCGCAATAATCTACAATGCACAGTGCTTTCAAATGTTCCCAATGCCTAGTAATAACAACTTATTGGTCACACCCACAGATAAGGTACCTACTTCCACTGCAATACATTGAGATGTTTATCTACAATTGGCAGTTAAAAACCTGTGTGGCTTCATATTTTTGTCCGTTGGCAGCCCTCCACAGGGAAGTGTCAGGGAAAGAGATGTTATGATCCACTGACTCATCCTCATTGTGGTGCAACTGGGGGGCCACTGTCACCTTTAGTCTATTTAGGCTAAAGTCCACTGACTAAATATAATTTACTGTGTACTGAGCCTATCTACTTGAATAGGCATTATTTGAATAGTATTCTATAGTTATCTACTTGAATAGGCATTATTTGAATAGTAATTCAATAGTTATCTATTAAGGAAAACAATATCATCAAGCCGAAAGCTGGTATCCTCCAACGTCTAAATCTGTTGCATTAACATGCACTTACAGTGCTTTTCTTCAGAGCAACTAAACAGTTAAAGCAGATCCTGCACTCCATGACCCCTTGGGGCACACCAAATAAGTGGGTGTTGTGGTACACCCTTCTCAATTACAGAACAAGAAAACACGCTGAGGAACATTTTCAAAAATAGTTCATAGAATGCAACTTTCTCACATAGGACCAAAAAAAGGAAACAGTTTGGGTCCTTTGGCTTGTTTGAGAACTCCTTCACAGCCTGAGAGCCCATAGAGGCTGAACATTCTATGAAGCTGAACAATGTGAATGACAGAGAACTCTGAATCAAATCACTACATATTATCATTTTATATATATATATATGTGTGTGTGTGTGTGTGTTCTGGGAAAACCCTACACATGGTGCAATCTTACCAACTTATGATTCCGATACCATCCTAGCAACATCCAAGATTTGGGGAGGATGGTCTCCAGGATGTTGCTAGGGGACAGTGTCCAGAATGTTGCCAGGATGGTATCAGAATCTTAAATTGGCGAAATTTCACCAGAGTCAATTTACAGTGTGAGTATCCTTTACCACTCTGACTTTCTCTTGCGTCGTAATGACTTTTAGTGCAAGATTATCCTTTGGAGGTTCTAGCCAAGAACAAATAGTGAGGACTCAGATCAGTGTCTTACTTGTAGTAGATCATCAGCGGTATGACAAACACCATCTGGAAGAAGCAGCGAATGGCACTGATCTCCACCGCATGCACTCCCTCAATCTTCTTGACGAGGAGGGCCACGATGGAGAAGAACACAGAGGCTAGCAGAGCATAGAGCAGCCCCAGTCCTGGGCATGGAGCTTTCTTATCCTCCACTACAAACAAGCACAGAAAGGACAGTCCATAACGTTGACTTTAACTCCACACTCACTCACATATTTTCTTTCTCTCAGTGAATAGTCGATAACAAAAAAAAAAAAACTGGTTGTGGGACATTGGACCGTCTCTTCAAAGTGATGATCAGAGTAGACTTGCACTTACACGTTAAGACTAACCGCTTTCTTCCTATTTTGTAAACATCAAGTAAAAGTAGCTTTAATGAGAACAATCGAATAACTCAAGTTAGAGACCCACGTCTGTTTTTTTTTGTTTTGTTTTTTTACAAAAACCCTCTACATTGCCTTTGTGTTTGATTGAAGGATGGTGCAAAGTCAAGATGACATGACAACAGTGATTGGGTGATGGGTTTTATGTTGGGCTGGCCCCATAAAGAACACAATAAAGATGAAATGGCTTAATGTCCTGCTTCAATGTACATCAAGACTACACAGAGTTACTACCTGCAGGTGAGTTGGCCTTTTCGCACAATATGCCCGTTCAGGTCATGTCCATGCCCAGAGAGACAAAGTGACCATTTTTACCCCACTAGGAACAGGACTGAGCACATTCAACATGAGCCCTGGAACACAACACATTTCCATCAATCAAGACTTAGTAGGTCTGTAACCTGAGCTAAGCAAGCCATGCTTAAAGTCTACAATGAAGTGTTTTTGTTATGTCTACATTATGTGCGTTCATTTAAACTTATCTTTCAAGGCAAAATACGCTTGTTTATTTGGGCAGTTTCCAATGTTTTGTCTCTCTCTCTAGGGTTAGGGTACATGATGAAAAAATGCACCGTCATCCTCCTCCTGGAGTTTAAGTTCGTATGGCTAGCATCTACAGCTCAGAAGATCCAGTTGATTACCACTAGGTTAACCTATAGCTGAAGCTATTGAGATAGCCTCTGCAGTCTGTAGCCTACAATGGTGTCGATCAATCGTCCTAAGAGTACATATTTATTAGTGACTGTGCCTATTACAAAACGTGCGCAACGCAACAAGTTGCGCACTGTCACCAGATCCAAACTCCACCTTGATAAAAAAAATATTTGAGGGCAAGGAGTAACGTTCATACAGCGGCCGCTTACTTCAACAGGAAATCATCATCAGTGATACTGTATAGTCAATAATTTAGTCATTTAAACTCCATTGGCAAATGTAAACGTAAAATGATGCAAGAGGCCAACTACTGTGATCAGCCGGGGAAACACGTTGTCGATTCTGAATTAAGTAACGATAGTCAATATTAGGCAAGCAGCTGTACCTTTACGATCGGGGTTTCCGCTGCCACCGGTGCTATTATCATCAACGTCGTCTTTCCCGCAACATAGGAGCGGACATCCTCGCTTCGGAGGGCTGCCATTCACGCACCGTCTGTCCGGGGCCATCTCGCTGTCATCTTCATCCCTGTCGTTATTCTGGATTTGATTTGGAGGGTGTAATCTGTCTGTAAAATGTTCATCATCGTCGCTGGCGTCGCCGTCAACTTTCTGAAATACAACACGAATGTCCCCCTCTCTACTCGGGACAACGGATAAAACTCCGTCATCATGACTCGTTACCGAACCGTTACTGCATCTGTAGTCGCCCATTTTAAGATGCAACAGGTGAGCATACCGTGGCCAAATGCCTCACCTCCTTTGGTCCCTGAGGAATAATGCCTGAAGTTAAATAATTAACCTTCGACGTTACTGGCCAGCAGGTGTGAAACAACCACAAGGGGGAGAGCGCCGCTAAGCAACAGCTTGAGCGACAGTCCAACAGTGTCGTGAGTTTGGACGACTATAACGTTTCACGAAGTGTTTCCCCCTTCTTATTCAGCCGTCAACTGCATAGTCCAATAAGTCCTTTCAGGACTTTTCTTTTTATGTCATTACATCACCGATGTCATTTTCTGATGATTTAACTGTAATGTTAACATGTAAAGTTAATGCAGTTTCATTGGATTATAATATGGCATAACCTATACATGTGTAAATGTTCGAATATGATCGTTTTTGTGATTTTAGCCGACTCATGACGCATTAGATTAAGACTAGAAGTAGGTTAGAATACTTGGATCACGAATGCAACGTTCTCATTGCATGGCCTAGCCTACATTGCGTAGAGAGAGAATAGAACCGCTATTATGATTTTACTGAAGAAGTTTATTAGCGCTATGCACAATTTACAAACAAGCAAGATCACAAATGAAAACCCTCACACGTGGCAAGTTCTGATAACACAATTACTAATTACATTTCTGTTATGTAGGCTATTGCTTTTCAAGGGTTATGTATTTAAAAGGCTTTTTAAAATGTAACATCACATATTGTGTTTTTCTCTTCTAAAATGGTCCCTTGATGTCATACAAAAGTGGTTGCTATAAATTACTTTATTCATTGTAAAAATTGTAAACATTTTATTTGGCAATTGATTTTAAGTTAAGGGTTAATGAAAAGATTTAAACGTTTTGTTTCTTTATTTAAATCCTCAGTAAACATTCTAGCACATGTTTGGGGAGCTCGTAATTTTAGAGAATACACAGACAATGGCTTTTGTTTAAAGGAGAGAAAAGAGGAAAAGTGAAAAGTGCAGAACAGTTGGTGACAACAGAGTAGGATACAAAGGATGTTTCTAGCAAGGCATTCATCTGAGGGGGGCTGTTTTTTTTTTTTTATTAGCGCGGGCTATATCATGCACTTAGTCTGTCTCTGTCAGTATTTGTCGGTTACTGCATTTTGTCCTCCACTTATGCTCATAGCCTGTCTTGTGAGTCGGCACCCCCAACATTAGTTACTCAGATCTATGATCAGATGCTCATAAATCTGGCTTTTCCCTTTAAAGCTGGATGCCAACAGGAACTCCTTGTTGTCAATGGACACCAAGGCAAAGGCCCGGGGGGCCTGGATGTTCAGCTCCTGGAAGTGGACAAACTGGCCCTTCTTGGAGTCCCACTGGTAGACCTGTGTGAGGGAGTAGTCGCTGCCCAGAATGGCGTACTGCCAGCTCCCGATGACCACAGGCTGGAAGACCATGGAGCCTCGCGAGGGCATGGTCTGCAGCTCCACAAACATGTTGCCATCCCAGCGCATGACCTTGGAGTCACCGATGAAACGCGTTAGGCAGATGTAGAGGTCGCCCTTGACATGAAAGTGCTTAACAGCGTACACGTCCTCCATCTCGGGGATGTCGGTGCGCCGGTCAAACTGCTTCAGACCCTTGTTCCACTGGTAGATGACAGGTCGCTGGGAACTGCTGGAGAGAATCAGGTGTGGTTTGCCCACGATGTCCAGGTACTCCACGTCGGTATCGCGGTACCACGGGTGGAGTGACTGGTGGGAGTAGAAGCCGTTGCCGTTCCACTTGTAGACAGTGGTGGAGCCGGCCTTGGAACTGTCGGCAATCACGAAGAAGGACTCTCCGTCGATGCGAAAGGTCTCAATGTCATTGGGCTTGCGGATCTTCAGTATGTCGATGTCCTGGATCTTAATGAACTTGTTGGCTGATACGTCCCGCTTGTAGATGTGGGAACCGCCAAACAGCTGGGCCACGATGATGAAGAGCTGGTTGTCGATAACTAAAGGTTTGCACACAACTGTGGATGTGCCTGGATGGGGGAAAAAGGGAACATGCACATATTGGTTTGAATTAAAGATAAATACTGAAAAACTGAAAGAAAAGTGGATCCACAGACTTAGATATTTCCATCCATAGGCCTATTTCTCACATAGGCTACTAAATATCCCAGTTGCAAACTGACTAAAACCAAATTATAAGTTTATTGAATACTTCTGCACAAGAAAGAAACAGACAGAAAGAATAATAACAGACAGATAACTGTGAGAAATCATACTGCAAAGTTTCACTCAGCTATCAACCAGTCCAGACACTGTAACTTTTCAAATCCTGACTTCCAAATCCATGACAACAAAGCATATCGCCATCTAGTGGTGAATAACAGCAACACAGCAAAGCCTTCATCTTGCTCCAGAAAGAAAACCCCAGTTGCCCCAGAGTCACTTACTCTCAATGCTGTCATATGTCCGGAAGACCATCTCTACATGGTCCCATTCCAGGAAACTGCATGTTCCAGTGAAGGGTTGAGCAAACACAACATATTGATCATTTCCAAACGTGAAGGCCTCCACGGAAATGGATTCAAATTTAAGAGGCTGGTGAGAGGCAAACTCTGAAAACAAACACAGGCAAGAGTAAACTAGTTTTAGTGTGTCACACTGGAGATGAGAGAAAACATGTTTTTGCATGTCATTTTTAGACAAGAGGGACTTTTGTGTAATGCACTGTCAATGCATGTGCAATATATCAGTATATGACCAAATATATGTGAGAATGCAAACAAACGTTTCAGTTTATTGCACTGCCAATCATTTTCAGCCTCCAGGGCCGTTTATAGAGAATGTATTACATAATATTCAGTAGTTTGTTATGATTCGTGGCACATAAGTGCAGTGCTGCTGCAGCAGCAGCTTACCTGCTGTGATACAGTCAAACGACTGGGGCACGAGGTCATTGATCTTTTTCCCTTTGTAGAGGGGAGGCCCTGCACAGAAGATCTGATCCACTGTGGCATTTGTGCTGTACATCCACTCCACCAGCCATTTGAGCTTGCATTCACAGTGAAACAGGTTTCCTCTCAGATCCCTGTGTCATACATTATCATAAATAACAGACAGTGAACAGTGACTGTATCCATCTCAAACAGGTATGTTTTGCATCAAAATAACGGCATAAGGCATACATCACCTAAAACCAGCATGTTTAAAAGTAAAATATGCAGTAACCTAATCCTTGACTGTATTCTGTGTTAGTCAATTTTTATGAAGGTTTTCTCAACAGCTTTGTGTGTCTTCAGTGTTTTTAGAAGTAATTTCAGTACTATATTAGAGCTACTCACACTTTTGTTAAGGCATCCATACCCTTGAACACATCTTTTGGCAGTGACTCTAGGTTATTGTAGGCAAGGCTCCTGCACGAAAAGCATAAATCAAACAGAGTGTGGTGAAACGCATGATAATCTGTGTCCTGATTGCTGTGCCACATATTTCTCTTGGCACTGATAACACACGTCATGCATTCCAACTGGGAGATTCACTCTTGTCATGTCAAACAATATCTTGATTGTTTTGAAGAGCTGAATAGTTCAGAATGTTTATGATCCATAATGATATTGACTATATACAGCGTATAACTAGCTTCCATGAACAGTTTAGTTTAGTTGTCTTCATTTTGTTACAGTTCCTGCCAGAAGCACTAAGTGAACAACATTTCCAAGCTGACATGATATATATTCAATGGCGATGATTTAAGAGGGAGTTACTAGGCATGAATGCAATAAGGTAAGCAAATAAAGCAAACAGTTCTCTCAGATGACAACATGACAAGAGGAGAGAAAATACAACACCTAATCACTCTGACAACAAGGGTTATCCCCTATGTGTACCCATCAAGTCTTGTTATATGCTATATGAATGTAAATATTTGAACACTTACAGGTGTGTTAGCGACTTCAGACCACGGAATGCAAAAGGTGATATTGAATCAATTTTGTTGTTTTCAATGAACCTACAATGAGACAATTATCATTAAAAAAAACATGCACACAATATGAGCATAGACAATAGTGAATTGTTATTAAGAGGTGATGCAAACTCACAAGTATTCAAGGTGGGGCAATCCCAGGAATGCATCTTCATCAATGGAATCAAATGAGTTGGCTGTGAACAAGCTGCAAAAAAAGACAATTCAACAATTATGATCAATTATGCACTTTAAAACCATGACTTGTCACTCAAACATTTCTGTCTGTGAAAACAAGCACTGGCACAACAAAAGACATTATTCATCCAAACGCCTGGAGCAAAGATGTCTTCGGTCACTCTCAGGATTACAATTGCTGTTGAATGATCATGTAAGTCATGAGTGGGCATGTGAGATTTTTTGGAGCATCAGTGATTTTAGCTCAACAAGTCTCAACCTTATTTGTGCATGTCTACAACTGTAATATGGCAATTGTGCCTAGATGTACAATGTTGCTATGAGCTACAAGGCTAGGGTGTTAATGAAAATGAAAACTCTGCCTCTGGCTGTAAAATTAGAGTTTACCCTGCATGCATGCATGCTATGTTTACACACAACCACTTTCATTTGTTGTTTTCGAATCCAGACACTTGCAAACTCTCTTAGAATGTTTGGTGTGTTCTGTCCAAAGCTCTAATGGACAAGGCCATGTATCCCCGTGGATAAGTGTATTGCATACTTTTCACGCCCGTTTGAAGGGTCTTTGTGCGTAGACAGGCAGAGGAGCTCCGGGCCAATGGCCTATTGTGCTCCCCTGGAGAAAAACAGGGTGCATTTATTCGGTGCAAACCTTTCACCCTGTAAAGTACGGCGATCAAAGCGCTATTATGAGATAGCCATAAATGAAGATGACAAAGAACGAAACTCACAGGAGCTGAAGAGCAGGCGTGTGCAAGAAGCTTCCCCCTGCAATCTCTGTGAATCCCGATTTCACAAAAGATCTGTGATTGAAATCGAAAGAAACATTGCACAGGATTAGTTATGGCCTACCCTTGAACAACAATTAACAGTTTGTATGTGAGCCAAAGCACTGAGAAAAAAACATAAATGATTAGATAATAGGCTAATAAACAAATAAGAGACATCACTTACAGTGACACCACGTCAGGTGGGAAACTGTGGGGAACCGATCGTATGTTTTCACATAAGGCATTATCTTTGGTGCATGTGCAAGATGCGGGGCATTTGGGCTGCTTCGGTCTCCTGCCCTCCGTCAGAAGCAGTAGAGTACCGATCCACAGCAGGAGAGCGCAGCCTCTCACGGTTTTGTTTGTGTATCCCATCCTGTAGCTAACCACGCGTTGGTCACAACCGCTGGGATCGAATATTCCTGAGCATGAACCTGGTGTCCGCCGTGGGAGAGTGTTTTTATAGATCCTCCTTTTCTGTCTCTTGAATTAGTGGCTGTTTTTTTTTTTCTTCTTCTTTTACTCCAGACGCCGTGTGATGAATGCAACTGAGGAGGCTGCGAGTCGTGATGGCTAGGCAGTCATCCAAGCAATTCGTTCTGCGAGACGCAGCATGGCGATCACTGAATAGGATGAAAATATCATGAAAGAGAAGACAGCCAGCAGTTAACCACAGCCAGTGCCAATTTCTGAAATTAAAACTCCATCAAGATCAAATTAACGTCACGAAACGCAAACAACGAAAACCAAAGTCTACGCGTAAAAAACCTTCCCGACCCCAATACCGAAATAAACCCTAGCTGTCCAAGAATCGCTATCCTTGGGTAGTCTGTGACGTCTGCACCGATGATGAGACGATGAGGTTGAGAGCGTTGTAAAATCCTTTCAGAGGGACGACTGCCAATTGAGTATGGTCTTTTGTCCATGCAGTTTTATTTATGTAGATACCTCAGAAAGAAAGCCATGAATAATTCCAGGAATATTCATGAGCCTATGTAGACATGGGACAGTGCACCTGCGCACCCCTGGATGAAAGCCAATAGAAGTCACACAACATTATGATAAAGCATAGTCTATTTGTAGAGGAGACATTTAGGCTATGTCTAGATACCTGTATTGTAGCCTATTAGTCTATTGTCAAATGAATAATATATAGACTAATAATTATTAATGACCTGTGGTTAAAGTTGGATTCCCAGGTAGCCTATACAACGATACAACAATAAAAAGGTTTGAAGAAAATGAAAATCTCAATTTCCCTCTCTAGCTAATGCACTCAGCTGTAACAAAGATCACCATTATTTTGGCAGGGCAGTGAGAGGTCTCTCCAAGCACCCCCACCCATCCGCAATAGCTTCCCCAGAACCCTTATGGAGTTAAAAGCGGAATCTGTCTTGTGTTCAATGGGGGATCTTTCTCTCAATCATTTTTGAATACAGTGTAGTTTTGTTCAAAGGCCTGGAAAAGTTTCACCCTCCTAACCCCTCCTCCCAAATGGTCTCAATTACATTATTTATCATATAAAAGATCAGTTGTTCCCCGTTGACAAAATTGGAACTATGCAGCTGGAAAAAAATGTGACACAAAAAAAAAACACAAAAAAATACAAATGTGAATTTGTCTCCTAGAGTAGGAGAGGCTGGCTGCTGGACTTAAAATGTCAGTTTATGACACAAATAACTGCAGTTGTGCAACGGGGTATTCATTTATAATATATCACCGATGTGGTTAAAAAAAATCTAGAAAACATTTGCGTCTTTGTATGGCGTTAATTCTAATGGAGGAGGTGGAGTTAACCCTATCTTTGTCACATCTCTCTCCGCCCATTACCGTACGTCATCCGCGAGCGACATTCTTACATGTAAACATCATATGAAACATGGAGCACAGGGGATTGGATCTTGTGAAGGTGAAGATTTTTCCATTGTATGGTATCCGTAACAATTAGTATGGCATGGCATGATCTCGTATTGAGTTTGTTCATTGAGCCAATAACGCCACCAGCCTGTACGGTACAGGCATTCTATATCCCACAGCTTCTAACTGTAGGGAGGGAGAGAGGGAGCCTAGCTTGCCAGTTTACAATTAGCCTGTTAGCCTTTTCCTTCCTTCCACCAGGCCAACTTAATTCTCGGTCGCACTGTAAGATTCATTGCATCGTCCTGTAGCCCATGCTTTTATTCTTTTGTATAGCGATTGGTATGCATTTCGTAGAACTGATGGGCCTATATTGTGCATCCAATGTGCAATTGAAAGCAGGCAACACAACGGTAAATGTATGGCTGAATTAGACTAGTGATGAATGAAAATGAACTATGTATAATATAGTTCTTATATAGAATAAGTAGCAGCAGACAGACTAGACTAAGGTGGTAGGCCTATACACGATATATGTATATATATATGACACGACACTACACGTGGGGGAGAGAAGCAAACCTAAGGGAGGCCATGCCTGATGTTCCACTCTGCCCTTCTGTCCTGTACTGACCTTATGCTCAATGCAGTATGCGAGCCGAGTGCGTCCTTTTCGTACCCGGTGTTGCGTTTCCAGGCTCATGCTGAAGCGGCTGTTTAGAGCCCTTAGTCATCATTCAGATACCTCCAGAGACAGGACAGCATTGCAGCTGTTTGCTGTCTTTATCCATCTCTCTGAGCGAGTGCACACAGCTGTTACACTTGATGGCGCAAGATGAGAACAGCACAGTAGGTAATTTCTGAGGTCCGTTAGCAAGTAGTCCTTTGGTCAGTGCCAATGAGTTCTTAACAGCACTTTGTTGGGGTGAAATCCAGAAAGATGAATTCGGATGGATGATATCAAGCTGCTTCTCATTTGAACCATTTTGAAAAGCCTTTCAAATAGTTCAGGTTTTGTTTACTAGTAAATATATTTACTGATAGAGTAGGACAAAATGCAAATGATTCTGAATCTGTAGGTCCATGGTGGTGGAGGGTATGACTCTGACTTCAGTGATGAGGAAGGACAGGAAGGATCGGGTCATGGAATCAAAAGGTAATTAAAGGCCCTACTTTCATCATCCCACGTTTCCTTTCAAGTTTTTGAGGTTCCTCAAAATATTTGTATTGAGTCACTCTGTTCGTATCCCATATTATAGGTCACGTGAGGAGGAGTTGCTCCTGCAGAAACCGTTTCAGAAGGCAAAGCACAGCAAGGTGGCCCACAGGACTGTGGCTACACAGGAATGGGATAGGTGAGAAATGCAGACCACTGATGCACTCACCCTTCTTTTTCTCTTTCTTCTATCTATCTATCTATCTATCTATATATCTATCTATCTATCTATCTATCTATCTATATATCTATCTATCTATCAACATCTATGGATCTGTACACCTGTCTGTCTTAACTCATCAATCTGCCTGTGCTTATTTGTTTCAATATCACTCTGTGAAATATTCTATGCTGGCCATGTCAAGGCTGATGTACTGTATGTGTGTGTGTTTGTCTGTGCAGGGAGGAGGCCCAAAACAGGAGGCATCACATAATCTCAATGAACGCTGTATCCTTTGAGTAGAGTAACGGCCTCACTTTCACACAAGCAAAACAAATGAATACCAGGTAATTAAAAATGAATGAAGGAGGATCACTGCAACCTCTCTGGTGTTTAGAGCTTTTTTGAAAAGACAAATATTACAAGAAATAAATGTAAGTCTTCCTTGATTTATTTCTTCATTGTAAAAGTTATTTCCCACAATTTTCCATTTTTTGTCTGTTCCATTTTTTAAAAAACAAATTTGTTGTGGCCAAAATATAAGCATTTCAGCTACACATAATATGTGTTTCAGGGTAACCATTGTGAACACAAGACAACACATTATTTTAAGCATTACTTACCTCCATTTATAGCAATCAGTCTGCTCTGATAATTCAGTCAGAATGATAGAGTGATTTTAGATGACTTGTACTTGTTCACACCTTCCCCTGTGTGATTATACTCAAATGATCATGGTCATTTCATTATAGTCTATTCATTTGTGCCAGGACCAAAATACAGTGAAAAATGTTTGTGATTAAGTAAACTTTTTAATGCTAATGCAAGCTATTTGCAATTAATTACTGGTAATATGGATCTGATCACTCTGCGCAATAATCTAGAAACCATACAAGCAAGTTGGCAAAAAAACACAAAAATCTTAGTTATTGCCAAAACTTTTGGCCACAAATGTAGATGTTTTGGTATTTTAGAGGACACCATTGTGTTTAGCTCTGCTGAAATACTGTAATGGTATTGATTTTGCTGCAAAGGGCAGTGCACTATTCTGGTGAAGTTGACCTGAACAATGTGCTCTCAGTTTGACCGGCACAAGAAGTTTGTCAGTGACTATATCTTGTACTACGGTGGGAAGCAGGAGGACTTGAGGCGCTCCACGTGAGTACCTCTGACACGTATCCCTCTGATGTAGGGGCCGTCTTGGAAGCAAATGCCAGTATCTTACCATTTTACTGTAAATATGCACAATGGCAATAATCTGTGAATAACTCATTAATAACTACCTAAAATCTTGATTATAACACATACCGTAATTGTTATTATACAGTACGTTCAGTCCCAGAATTAACAGTCTTCCTTTCACCATGCACTGTGTTATCGTGGATTACTGTATGGTCACATGTTGTCCCCTTTATTGTGCAATCAAGGCACAAAGACAAGACCGACATCGATGTAGTACGGGAGAACCATCGCTTCTTGTGGAGAGACGAAGATGAGGAGGACATGACATGGTACGTGTACTCAAACTAAATTACGTAATTTTCCAACCTGGGCCCTTTTTTTTTAGATCTTCACAGGTCAACATTTTTCAAAGGGACAAAGACTAAATTGATGCAGTATTGAATTAGAATTTAACTTTCACGACTGATGGTTTCATAAATGACTTCATAAGTGTCAGACAACATGGAAAGGATATTTTCTGACTGCAGTCCAAAATATGCTTTGCAAGCGACATGGTACACGTCACAGCATCCTGTTTACTGTGGCCTGTAATGGAGTGGTTTTGTAAAGCTCCTAGAGTTCAGTCCTAGAGTTCGCTCCTAGAGTTCGCTCCTAGAGTTCAGTCCTAGAGTTCCGTTTTCTGTGTACATGCGCTCAAAAGAATGTTGGTGTTAGTTCACAGATCTGGCACTATAGATGGAAAACCACAAACATAGTGGCTGGGAACAATTCAAGCCATTGAACTCTTTAGCAGCATGGAAGGGGGGCATGTCATTTTTTATTTTTTTATTAGATTTTTAGTTTTTTTGCTTTTGTAAAATATCAGCGACTTTTTGCCAGAATTGTTCTCTGTGTCTTTAATGGAAGAGACAGGGGGACCATTCTCAGGGTCTGTTAAAGGAGCTAAATTATGACACTTTCCAACCTGGCCCCTATTTTTTCGATCTTTATAGGTCCAAATTCCCGTTTGTATGGACAAAAACTAAATCTATGTAGCAATTAATTAGAACTCAACTTTCATGACTGATTGTTTCATAAATTTTATTGTAAGTGTCAGATAACATTGAAAATATATTTTTGACTGCAGTCCATATATGCTATTCAAGCGACCCCCCCCCCCCCCCCCATAACTCACTGTGATACATATTATTCTTACACCATGTTGATCTGCAGGGAGAAAGAACTGGCCAAGAAGTACTATGATAAGCTCTTCAAGGAGTACTGTATTGCAGACCTAAGTAGATACAAGGAAAACAAGGTAGGTATCACATAGTCTTAAAAAGTAGATGGTGTTGAAGAGTGTTTGACCTGCAGAGTAAGCTCTCCTATATGCTCCTCCCCATGTTCTCATGTCACATATGTGACACCTTTGAACTGTTTCACATAATATTCTTTTGTTTTCTTTCATCATGGTGCTAAATATTATTTTTCTCTCCAATTTTGCCCTCAAGTTTGGATTCAGATGGCGCACAGAAAAGGAAGTCGTCTCGGGAAAAGGTAGGATTTTTTTTGCAAGCCAACATGCATATCAGTCAAGTTATTAGATTAGCAGACTAGCTATTCAGTGGTTTTAAAAATGTAATTGATTAATATTATAGTTAAACCCAATACGTTTAAAAAGTGTGTAGATAAAGATTAACTCTACAACTGAATTTAAGTTGTACTAACTTACAGTTCTAAGTACAGTTCTGAGTCAGTGTTTACTGGCTTCATGAATGAAGAATCAAATTTACTTGTATCCTTGGAATGACCACTAGATGGCATTGTTGTACATTTTCAACACAGTTGTCACCATGAGGCGGTAAAAGAGGTTAAGCAGAACCAAGAATTGTGGGATTTTGTGATTGACTATTTACATCATTACTATCACTTTAACTCATTTTGATAGAATGTTGGGGCATGTATTAATAAGCATGTATAATTTTTAAAAATAATAATCATGTAACAAATGTCTAACAAATGTACTTTCACGTCCAGACAGTGTGTCACTGCTAATGACTCTTCACTGCCCATTTGGTCAGTGACACCGAGTCAAAACAACTCCCAGTGTGGGGACACTTGTCTGACAAAAGTTCAGTGACACCATTAAGTGCTGTTACCACAGAGGGCTATACTTGTGTTTCAGGAGACCAATTAGGCTATGTACTGCAGAAGATTAGTTTAATCCCACTACTGCATTTTTATTTGCAGTACCACCCTCTCCTTGCAAGTGAGACTGGATTAAGTGAGTGGGAAGTAATTACATTTAGAGAGATAGCGAGATAACACACACACACACACACACACACACACACAAACGCACACACACACACACACACACACACACACACACACACACACACACACACACACACACGCACACGCACACACAGGGTCATATGTATACACAGGGTCACATGCACACAGCAGAAGGATTATCACAACAGATACAAATGAACTGTTAATCTGTTGTGTTTTGTGCTTTCATTTCTCTTTTTTATAAGGGGGTTCTCTCTCTCTCTCTCTCTCTCTCTCTCTCTCTCTCTCTCTCTCTCTCTCGAAGTGAGGTTATGTGTGTAAGCGGGGTCCTTTGATGAATGATGTCTGTCACTGATTTCAGTCTTGGTCACTTCTCATGCTGACCTAAAGAACACTTGTCATATAATTTTTCTTTCCACCAAACTGTTGTTTTCTTTTCTCATTTATTTCTCATTTAATCATTTCACTTGTCAACTGCTCACTGAGGCCATTCTGTCCATGAAATCCTAGATTCTCCCTTAATCTGAGCGTAGAGTAGAATAGAATATAATAGAATAGAATGGAACTGGACTGGACTGGACAGTACTTTACGGTAGGGAGGCATACAGGTGCAACAAATGGTTGATGATTCCGTCCACCTGTTCCCCGTCACCTTGAGGTCACTTCTCCTCTGGCATCTCTAATGCCCATAATGAGATGAGGAAATTCCACCTTTGTCTCTGTCTGTGTGTGTGTGTGTGTGTGTGTGTGTGTGTGTGTGTGTGTGTGTGGTGATGGCTCATAGCGTCATGAACACATCATAAGTCATAATAGCAGCATGTAGTGACAAAATTGGACAGTTGGGACAACGTACATCTTACCACAATAGAATATGCCATAACAATGAGAGAAATGCTGCATTACTACCCTGCCGTTGAAAAGTTTCCTGAGCAATGAGCAGCATCTCATCTAATCAGTATTTCCTCTTTGCCCTTGAGCTACTAGCATCGGAATGCAAACCACAGTACCAACAAACAGACATTAGGCTGCATTCCAGTTGTACTCCAGTTGAGGTCAGACTCATTTGTCAGACTCATCCTCTCGGACGTCACTTCCCAGTTAACCGCATTCCAGTTCAAAAGAAACTGGCAACCATAAAAGCGATAGCAATACCAGATATAATAGTGCATTACATAGTAGTTAGCACATGGAAGTACTGTACCAACATACCTAAAAATAGAAGTTGGACATTAGAAAATGCACGACTGCTGTAATGGTGCACAAATAAGACGAAGGTGCTGAATAGAATATCACCACAAGGCTGCTTGGATTTTGAGGTCGGGGTTGGTGAGGTTCTCCTAGCTTGCCGAGTGGAATTTCGACATCAGGTGTTGTGGTGTCAGCAACTTTGAACTTGAAAATTCCGACTTCCAAGTCCAGGTGGATTGCAGCATAATATGCGTGGGCACATTGTTTTGTGTAGGTTGTCGCTGCTTGTCCATGGATTGTTGTCCACAAGTTGTCCTTGCGTCCCATTCACATGACGTAGACATGCTGGAGGGGCAAATATGCACCTGTTACACAATATGTGTGTGTCTTGTGTGTTTTGTGTGTGCTTTGTGTGTTTGCCCACTGTCATGTAGAGCTTCCCAGAGATGTATGAGTTCTAGTTACCACTGGTTCTCCTTCTAAAGGTCATGATTGACAGGGCAAATGTTTGGCCAATGTTGCCAAGCAATGTTACCGAACCATGCTGTTCAGGCACTTTCCCACTGATTTATCTGAAGAATGTAAATTAGCAGTGGGCAACTTGTTGAGATCATCCAATAAGAACATTAGGAATCTGTTGCCTGGCAACATTGCTCCTAAAGCTGCACCAAGTATCACCAGTTGAAGGCCACATTCCTACGTGAGCAGCACTGTTTCCTGTGGTGCTGTTAGCTTCATTTTTTTAGGTTAAGTGTTTTCAGTGTGGGATTCTGGGAAAGTTTTGAGATCGCTGACTGAGGCAGCTGGAAGGCTTTTATCTGATGTGTGAGAGACTGTCAGAATATGTGTTTATGGAGACCTCTGTGTGTGTGTGTGTGTGTGTCTGTGTGTGTGTCTGTGTCTGTGTCTGTATGTAAAGAGAGAGTGAGACCACGTGTGCCAAAGCATAGCAGCCAGTAGGGGTTCCCTGCTGACGCAGCCAGTCACTTTCTCTCTCACTCCTTCCAAGTCAATCTTTGATTTGTTGATGTGTGTGTGTGTATGTGTAGTGGGCTCTGCTGTTTTGGTCTTGACGCACACACACGCACCCTCACACCCCATGCCAGCTGGTTGGGGTTTTCTCTGACGCAGTCTCCCGCTCTCCCACACGACTCTGCCCCCCCCTCCCCTCATCTTTCGTGCTCTTGACAGCTTGAGCGAGTCTCACGTGAGCAGGCTATCCTATCCTATCCTATCCTATCCCTGTGCTGAGGACGTCAGCGCCTCAGCACTTAGACCGGATAAATGGCCCGCGCGTTCTAATCCTGCAGGTGAGTGCTATGGTTCTGAGGCTGATCAAAGGCTAAGCACCTCACTGTCCCCCCTAACAGAAGGCTTCCCCGACCACACACTGTAAACAAGATCTCTGAATTTGACATCCTCCACTGCCATTCTTATAAATGTGCAAAAGCGTCACTTATCACATAGTGTTTACAGTGGTCAAGTAAGTAAGAGTGTGTGTGCACACATACAGTATGGGAACGCACTGAGACTCACACATATAGAGACTATATGGTCTAACACAGACGGAGATATATTAGGGCTTTGTAAAGTTTAAGAGAATATTATGACAACACTATGACCTCCCTATGGTCCTTGGTTTGTGTGTGTGTGTGTATGTGTATATGTGAGTGTGAGAGAGCTGGTGTGTGTGTGTGTGTGTGTGTGTGTGTGCATGTGTGTGTGTGTGTGTGTGTGTGTGTGTGTGTGTGTAGGCTGTGTGTACCTGACTGACAGCCTCACGTGAAGCTGAACTCTCGGGTCTGTCTGTCCCTGGTGAGAATGGGGGTGTGGTTTGTCTGTCGTGACGCACTTTCCCTGATGCAATCTGGGAAATCTCTCCTTAATTAAGCCTGCAGGAGCTAAACCCTTGCTGCTGTGCTGAGGTGAGGGGCCAGCTGGGGACCAGAGTGGTACAATATAGTTGTAGTGGGCACTAATTTCACTATGGCCATGACTGGGGACCAGAGCGGTTCAATATAGTTGTAGTGGTAACTAATTTCACTATGCCCATGACTGGGGACCAGAGTGGTACAATATAGTTGTAGTGGTCACTAATTTCCAGAGGCGGACAGAGTACACAGCTTTATTACTTGAGTAAAAGTACAGATACCCTTTGCTCAATTTTACTCAAGTACAAGTAAAAGTACAACAGTCAGATGTCTACTTAAGTAAAAGTACTGAAGTACTTGTTTAAAAGTACTTGAGTATCAAGAGTACAAGAGTAACCTACATTTTCGAAATATTGCATTACTACTGCCACAGTGCTTACATTTATGTACAGAAACGTCCTACATGGAGTTATGAAAAATGTTAATGTTAATACCTTGGAGAATGTAAAAGAAATTGAAACTAAAATCAAGTCATTTTCATTATTTTACCATGTTGCCAGGGATGGGCAGTATTTCTAATACATGTATTTAAAATACGTATTTCAAATACAAAATACTATTTTGTAATTGAAACACTTGAAGCGAAAACTATCATTAACTTGTTCATAAAGTTGAAATAGTCTGGCGAGGTGGGGCCACAGGTTGGCACATTCCCGGGATGGACCTGCTGCGTCTTCATCCATTGTTTCGTCCATGGTTTCGTCTCTCATCTAAATCTGACCATGGAGTTGACTTTGGCGGAAAGCTGAAGGTGATTGCTGATAGGCTGTCACAATCAGTGGCGCCTGCACAATCCAATTACGTTTGAGAGGGAAACAACAAATTGAGGGTTTCTGAGATTTTTCTCTTTTTTTTAGAAGAAGTAACTGGTTCTCACAGTTATGGATAGAAATGTAGTGGAGTAAAGAGTACAATATTTGCCTGTCAAATGTACTTGAGTAAAGTCATGAGTACTCCTCAAAAATGATACTCGAGTAAAGTACAGATCCCTCAAAATTGTACTCAAGTACTGTACTCAAGTAAATGTACTCCGTTACTGTCCGGCTCTGCTAATTTCACTATGCCCATGACTGGGGACCAGAGTGGTACAATATAGTTGTAGTGGGCACTAATTTGACTAATTTTACTATGACTGAGGACTGACTCACATGTATAAAATGAATAAGCAGTAAAACAGAAAAAAGTAGTGTTTCTTTCAGTTGGTGCAAAATCTTTGTATAACTCCAAGCTGTGGGTGTTATTGTCCAAACATCATACATACTGATGCTTGATATTTAGTATGGTCAGTCCACCATAACCTTACAAAGAAGATTTGAACAATATTTTACAATCACAGTATTCCTCTTGACCTCTGTATTCATAACATGACCCCCTGCTCTTGTTTGACATTTGTGGGGCTTATGGGTACCCATCATGCCTTGCAGGTCAGTTCCTGTGTGGCAACAAGCGCTGTGAGTTGCAGGAAGGCCTTAAGAGCTGGGAGGTGAACTTCGCCTACGTCGAGCTGGGTGAGAAGAGGAATGCTCTGGTCAAACTCCGTGAGTATCCCGAGGAGTCTCCGCCTGCACAGCTGGACACACACATTATGTTTCCATCCAGCTATTTTATGCAAATAGTGTATCACCTTTTTATATTAAATCTTTAAATTAAATCTTGCTTTCCATAAAATTCTATAAATTGAGTATGTGTTGTATAACAACAGCATATTTAGCACTTAGTAGTTAGTAGGCTGTAGATTTTTTTTTTTCTTCACATTTTCATGTGGTGTTCCATTCAATGTTGAAATTTATAATTACTGGAAGATTGTTTATGAAATGATTACTGGTAGTGTCATTGATACATACACTTTAAAAAGTACTAAGAAGTCCATCTTGTTGCACAGGTTTGTGCCCGGAGTGCTCCTTCAAGCTCAACTACCACCACAAGTGAGTCTTTCTGGAGTCTTTATGGAGTTTTATTGTCATAGTTTGTGTCTGATAAACGCATTGTGCTCTTGTGCATGTGCGGTTTTTAAAAAACCACGATGTCATTTGTTGTATCAGGAGGAAGGAAGTGACGAAGAGGAAGAAGAGGCAACGCTCGGACGGAGAGGGTGACGCAGACGCAGACACACCACGGGTCAAGAGGTCAAAGGCGTCACACTCGAAGAAGCACAAGAAACACAAGAAGAAGCACAAGAGGAGACACAGAGGTGATACAGATGGACACACACACACACACACACACACATACACATACACACACACTCTCTCTCACACACACACACACACACAGCAGTCAAAACTCATTTTGAGACTTAATTGTGTCTATTAATTCACTCTACTCATTGTCTTTATTAAGAGTTTAAATGTCATTTTAAAAGCAGACACCAAATACTATTCTATTCACAGAATCATCATCATCATCATCAGATGACTCTGACTCCCAAGTTTCACAAAAAGGTGTGTGCATGTTGTTTCTAATTCAGAATCCCACAACAGTTCACTTATGTGCATGTGTCAGCGTCAGTTTCCTACATTCTGTGTCAGACAGAAAAGATTGTTTTTTGCACAATATGCATACTATAACCATATTTCTGGTTGTTTGTAAAACATGCCTTTAGATTCTGACCTCACAGATCAGATTGAGGGGGATTTTTAAATCTTTGTGTTTGGCAACCACACTTCCTGTAACGACTATTCATGTGTTTCATCAGGTCCCTTTCCACAGGTGTATAAAATCAAGCACCTAGATTATGAATGCAGACTGCATGGGGCTTAATTAATACACCTGTGTAAAGGGACCAGATGAAACCCATGAATAGAAAGCTGCAGAACAATCACAGTGCAGTGGAGAACAGTTCAGTGCTGCCTGCCTAGGTGGCTGTTAGCCATGTCAACATGGCAGCCATTTTGACTTCTTACCTTAACCCCCCACCACCCACCACCACCACACACACACACACACACACACACACACACACAGAAACAGACAACAGGGAGGAGCAGGCAGAGGAGGGACCATCGGAGTCGGACCACTGGAAGGGCCCCGCCCCAGAAACCGAACAGAAGTCCAGGTAATGCCCTCACCTTAACGGCTTAACAGTCTCACCATACAGGGTGGTCCAAATACAACTTTTCAGAGTAATAACTGACAAGCAATAACAACATCCAACCTCTGGCAAAAAACATCTTTGGAAAAATAGGTAATTTGTTGAAATTATGAGAAAATTAAAAGTGTCAGATTTTTCTGGACCACTAAAAATGCTGAGCATTTTCATGACTGACACTGAACTCCAGACTCATGTTTATGTGTTGAAAGGGGAGGCAAAAGTAATCTGCATTGCTGCTGGTGTTGTAGCTTATGTTTCTGTCTTTTTTCCTTCTTTTTCAGGGAGGAGGAGTTTGATGACTACTTTGAAGATATGTTTCTATAAAGCAAGAATGGATGTTTTGTATCATATTTGTGTTTATTTGAATTCATGACTGTAATTAAATTCCTGATACTTTGACTTTCCGTGTTAGGATTGGCTTATATTTTAAAATCAACACAGAATCCTCTGTGAGGAAAAGTGATTGCAAACGACATTCAACTTACTCAACTCACTCGACCCCACACCAAATAACAAAAAAAATGTTACGGTCTCTGTCTTCAGATAATATGCTAAATGTGTTACGTTTTCAACTGTCTGAAGCCTCTTCCGTGAGCTAGCCTTCCACATAGCTGAAGCGGGAAAGAGGTTAGAGGTCATCAAAGCACAAGACAGTATTTTAGCCTCTAATCACAAAGAAATTGTGGTATACAACTCAAACCATATTTAGATTCATTTGATTACGTCTGCTATCGATTGAGCATGCGGTAAAGGCTTTGAAGGGCAGAGCTCACACTCATGCTTTAGAGACAATTAGTATAAGTATGTAAGTATATATACTCTTTTGATCCCGTGAGGGAAATTTGGTCTCTGCATTTTTCCCAATCCGTGAATTAGTGAAACACACTCAGCACACAGTGAACACACAGTGAGGTGAAGCACACACTAATCCAGGCGCAGTGAGCTGCCTGCATCAACAGCGGCGCTCGGGGAGCAGTGAGGGGTTAGGTGCCTTGCTCAAGGGCAATTCAGCCGTGCCTACTGGTCGGGGTTCGAACCGGCAACCCTCCGGTTACAGGTCCGGAGTGCTAACCAGTAGGCCACGGCTGCCCCCTAATTAACATATCTCTGCTCATTCATGTTTCAGGTTTTATGGAAAGGGCAGATGCTCCCCCAAAGACATAGAAAGCTGTCTATCTGCAAAAATAAACTAAACTTTGAATTAAAGGTGAACTAGGTTAACCCCGCAAAGAGTGGGTTGGGGGGGTCGTCTGGCTTCTCAAGCCCTTCCAGCAAAGGTGACCACTGACCTGTCCATCCTCAGATCAGGCCAGCTGATAGAGGGTACATGGAGGTCAGTAAGATTATCCCAACCACCACCACCATCACTCTCGGAGAACGGCGGTCCTTTGTCTAGGCCGTCAGCCAATTATCTGATCGTCTTTCACTGTGTCTTAGCCGGCTTTATCGGGAAATCCTTGGCACGATACGGTCGAGGAAGACTCTTAACTGCTTCAAGGTTTCCTCTCCACCTTGGGCGACTAGCTCTGATTATATACATCATTAGAAATAAAAAATGGGAAATGTTTGCTAATAAGTTATATGGTGGTCAGTCAGTAAGTCTGTGGGTACAGAAATGATCACAAAACAGTTTTGAAACTTTAAAAGAATGCCTTTTTATTTGTTTATATTAAATCATTTACATTATCTTGTGACAGTATACAGTATATGCAGTGGTATTTAGTTATCAAACTACTATGAAACTTTGAAGAAAAAAACATTGTAATTTGGAGCTATATAAAGTCATAGATCATTGAGGAAAAACAGCCCAGACACGCACACTCTCTCACGCAAGCATTCACCCTGTAAGTGTGACCACACACACACACACACACACACACACTCACACACGCAAACACTTGTCCAGAATCACCTGAGACGGGATTAACTCACTTTTCACCATGGTCCCCCTGCTCTGATCACAGTTTAGCCCACGTATCACCTCCCTGCCCTTTCCTCTGAGAATCGAGAGGCCAGTTCTAGCAAAACATTATCTAAGATGGAGGCCACTTAGGACGTGCTAATTGGATGACCGTAGTGATCATTTCCTTCTCATTGGATAAATGAGAGGATGTGACACTGTTTAAACTTTTTACATAACACTTTTCCCTGCCCCTGCCCCACCTCTAACCCATCACAAGGAAACGCATGCTGCAGGGACAGTTTGTGCCCCAATAATCCAAATTGGAAACATAACTTGAAATGGGGCTTTTTAGTCAAGTGTACTGCCCTGAAGTTTTGAGGTTACATTGTTTTATAACACAAAGGTTAATCTTCCACCCCAACACCATGGTAAGACTTCTTTATACTGTTAGGGGGATATATCAGTCGTAAATCTGTATAAGTCTTCATTGGCTTCCGATCCAACTTTACCCTGTCCAAGCTCTCCTTAAACCCTTAGTGTTTGTACCTGAGACTTCTGACTTTCCTTTGCCAAAGTACAAAGCAAAGTGCAATTTTCACATAGATAGTTGTTATATATTGTCCACATTTGATTATCATTAAGAACTAAGTAATAGATGTATGTTATATTTGGAAATATATAGAATGCCATTCTCATTGTGCTTACGACACAACCTAAGCTTCATATAATTTTAAATGAACCAAGAGGAATAAACAATCTGTCTGCCAATACAAAGTGACATGGCCTGAGCCCACCAAGGTGCTCGCTAATTTTCCATGGCATGAATGCCATCCACAGTACAATAAACAGCACCATCAATCCCATTCTGTCATTTTCGTAGTTTTTGAAAAGACAAAAAGTACAAAAGTGTATCTGATAAAGCTTTAAAAATATATTCTTTGAACAACCATCATATTTGTCCTCCAAGGCTATTTCTCTGTCCTTTCTTCAGATTTGATCAATCAAATTTGATCAAAATCAATACAGCACAGATTCAGTGGCGTTTGTAGCCTAGCTGAATACACTTAACTACTTCAATGCTGTCTATTGAATTTGTGCTCCATATGACCAGTGGATGAAAACATTCTGTTGTCTAAACATGTCTGTTTAGCATTTCTGAGCTGAGACCAGACCTCCAATGTAAAATACTGACAATTCAGTTTTTCCTTCTCTTTTGCATCACTACACCGTGAACAAAATTGTCACAGATCTAGTGATTTTATTAATAAAGTGACGGTTAAACAATGGCAAAACCAAATGGCACCTAAAACCAAAGCCTTGTGGGAACTGGAAACAAACATTTCTACCTGACTACACAGTATATTTGATACATTGTGTGATCTCAAAAACACTAAGATGCAAAAAAGTTTGAATACATGGATGCCTGCAAAGTATTATAGATAGCCTGCAAAGATTATAGATTTCTTGATTGCTTTTGAAAAAGATCAGAACAAAATAACAAAACAAAACATCAAGGAAGCACTGGATTTTTTTTTTTCAAGATTTACATAACCAGTACCCTATTGCTGCTTGGGAAAGCTCTGCTCGGTAAATGCTTTTCTGTTATACATGACTTGAAATTCCACAACAGACCCACTGGCCACTGGGCTTTACCTATAAACCAAGTAACTAAATGTGCATTGTTGATGCATTAGATCAGTGTTTCTCAAAGTGTGGTCCAGGGACCACTGGTGGTCCACAAGCTATCCTAAGTGGTCCGCGAGCAGACGTAGTAAAATATCATTTTGACGAGTTGCAAAGACAATAAGCAAGGTGGTTCACTGAGTAGGCCTATTTGTGTAATATACTGTTGAAGTAGGTCTACTGTTTTGTTAGTTTTTAGCTTTTTTTGCCAGGTTTTGTATTGGTTAAGTGGTCCTTGGTCTGAAAAAGTTTGAGAAACACTGCATTAGGTGATGTGAAACAGAGGAGTAAATAAACAATTGTTATAACAATTGTTATCCTCAAACTATAGAGAAGTTTGATCTCTTGACCGACTCTCTTGAAAAGCTCCCTGACCACCACCTCATCTCGGCCAGCCATGATGACAGAAGTTTACGAGACCGAGCAGGTTTTGGACTTTCCTCCCTCGCCACCATCATCTGCAGAGCACAACACAAATACACAGACAAGGACAAAATGTTACCTCATGCCCTTCAACCAGAATCATAACACTGAAGAGAACGTATTGCCAACAATGCATTGCATATGGATCTAGGGATGCACTGATCTGATTTTTCAGTCCTGATAGCGATAATGATACTTGGACTTTGGTTGGTATCGGACCGATATCGGAAATCAGTATCAGATTAGTGCATCCCTACACTGATCGTTGAATTAATGGTAACCATTATATTTCTCAATTTGATTCCTAATGAGTGGTGACAGACCTTTCTTGTCCCCCTCTTCCAGTTTCTTCTTCTCATCTTCGATGGCCTTCATCTTGGCATCGTAAACATCAGCAAGCTCCTTCCAGTGTTTGAGGTTGTTATTGAGGCCATCAAACATGGGTGTGATTTCCTTGTGAAACCTGGAGAATTCCTGGGAAACAAAAGCAGAAAAGCCTATATTTTCCCACCTTTAACCATAACTTGGAAAGTGTTCACCCATGATTTTTTTCAACTATATAAATGGCCTTGCAATTCCTTGAGATCCCATTTGTGTGTGTGTGTGTGTGTGTGTATGTATATGTGTTTACTACCTTTTCAGGGCACTTACGGTACACAATTCCCTGGTCCCTATAACTTCAAATGTCAAAAATGAAAACAAAAACAGAAAATGGCTAAGTGCTTACCTTGTACACAAATGAGCACACAAAGTTGATGAAACCACACTGCATTTTGGGAAGCTCTGCAGCTTTGTTCCTGTCCATCATGGGCTGTTGAGGAGGACAGCGTATTGAAGTACTTCCAACATTGCAATTATGTTATATTGGTTTGCTGGCCTCCATAGCCTTACCAATCTTTGCTTTTTTTATGTTATTACAGAGCTCACAAGAGGCAAAGATAAGTTTCTGGTGAGGAATTCTAATTAAAATTGGTATAACCAGTGTATATACACTGAGTAAAGACACTCACAATGGGCTCCTGTTCAAGGACAGTTCTCTCCAAGTCACCTTGCTCCCAGAATTCAGCTGCCACCATCAGAGCCACCTAATGAGGAACAGGAAGTAGACGAGAAGACAAGAGGAGAGATGTGAGAGGACCATACAAACAGCCAGAGAGCTCTCTGCAAAAGGGTAAAGGTAAAGCAATGGCAACGGGTGAGCAATTTCCAGCTTTTATTCAAAGTGACCGGGACATTCAGGGGGAAAATCATAGCAATTAGTTTGCTGTTATGAATTAAATAATATAAAATACAAATTAGTTTCCGATCGTGAAGTATTTCTATAGAAAGAAACTAAATACACTAATTCACCCTAGCCCCACTGCATACCTTACTCTGCACCTCCCAAGGCTTGGTGATAGCTGACAAGTCACATCCTGTCATCATCATGGCCCTGGACACATGACAAGAAATACTCTTTAGAAAATATCACACCACAGAATGGCGGACAGGAATATCAGTGACTATGTGCAGATGCTTACATGATGATTTCCTTCCTGGTGGGGTTGTTGGAGATGTGGTTCTTTGCTTCTTCCTCCGGCATGTTTTCCGTGGCGTTGACAATGTTCTGGAACATTGTTCTCTTCCTTTATTGGATAGATATATCAATCGTGAACACAGACATCTTCAATACAGACAATCAACAGAGGTGCAAGCAATCAATAGAGAATAGCCATTCTAGCTGATTAACAGACAGATAACCAATGGGTACGCTATATGCTACTGGATGGGGAGGCCAGGTTCTCTGTGCAGGGGCAAGGTGACCAATGAGGACTCACCATGCAATTGTATTAGAAGTAGTAAGGTGTCCAATTGATATTCTCTATGCATTTGCACAAGGAGGTGACCAATGGAGATATATTTCCATGTCACTGTATTGGCTGGGAGGTGACCACTGGGCATTCTCCATGCCATTATATTGGCAGGAAGGTGACAAATGGAGATTCTTCATGCCACTGCATTTGCAGGGAGGTGACCAATAGGGATTATCCATATATCTGAATGGGGAAAGGGGCATGCTAGGGGGATTAACAAGAATATGAGTGCGCTCACTTGAAGTAGAGAGCCAGATCAGTGGCAATGATGCAGACATCATGCAAATGTTGCACAGTCTCAAACTGACGCTTCTGCAGGGTCTGGAAGATGTTCACAGTCTGTGCATACAAAAATGTGCTATATAAATAAAAGTGACTTGACTTGCTGCAAAGCACACAGATTTATGACATTATAATATTATTTGACATTACTACACACACACACACACACACACACACACACACACACACACACACACACACACACACGTATACACACAGAAACATTCTCTCTTGTTGCAGATGTGTTTTATGGAAGCAGTGAGTACACACAAGTTTGTAGACGATGGGTTTGAGGCAATGGCAAAAAAAATGCCCTGGAACCATAGCTTAAACAAACAACTAAGAATGGTGTCAGCCATTTCTGCACAGACAGACAGACACACACACACACATACGTCGTCAGCCATCAGGGTCTTGCTGTACTCCAGATGGTGCCTCTCAAGAATAGAGGAAGTATGGAGCCTTGCCAAGGGAGATGCACTCCTGCAGGAGAATGGGAATAAGAACAGTGCAATGCTTCAGGGGAATGCAGGGTAGCAGTAGAGGAAAACAATATAAATGTATTATAATTCCGTAGTTTCTGTATTTTGTCATTATGGCTCTTTCAGATTAGAAAGTAGAGGCTAGCGGTGACCACGCACTTGGTCTGGTACAAGTTGTTGGTTCCTCTGTGGTCGATATCGTGGCAGAAAGCAGCCGCCACCATTGCAAAGGCTTCCAGATCAGTGTAGTACTTTCTCAGCTTTCCCGTCTGTCAGACAGTAAAGGTGTACACAGCAGAGGTCACTTGGATATTTGGAACACCAACTGATTTATCCAAAACATGATTGGACTGCCAGTGCAACACTAGTCCACTTCACTGTTAAAATGTTTATCCCAAGTCAGTGTAGGTCAACAACATCTAAATTATGTTAAAGACAAAGTCTGTGATTTTGATTTTGCATTTTTTCTTCAAAATTCATCTTATTGCTCCTTGCAGAGGAGAGAGAATCTAATTTGACTGGCTTTGAAGTTCAACAAATATTAGCCAGAGCCTTTTGCTAGAATCACAGAGTACAAATAAAAGGGTTGTCACTTTGGCATATGCCATATAAATTAGGTGGTGGAGCTCACCTGCAGAAGACAGAACATGGTCTGCCCTACATTGAAGCCATGTCTCCAGTTGTGGTAAGTGATGTCACGGTAACCTTTTCTTACTGTGTACATCCATTTAGTGAGGATCTGAAAGAAGGACAAGAAACCTACTATAACATGGCACGTTTTAAAAAGAAAAGATCACAACCGGGAGTCAGAGGTCGGAGCAAAGTGAGAGGCCACTTGGGAATGTCCCTACGAGAATGTTTGAAAACAAGAGCTAAAGAATTATTAAAGAGAATTATTGAGGGGTTATTCTCAGCTCTGTATTCCAAGTTTCTGTTTTGCCTCTTCCACTTACCTCAGGTGGCACTTTGAATTTCTCAATCACGTTGAGCTCAAAGAAGCAGCGGAGGCCGAACGTAATAAGGTCAAACTCAGTTACAGGAAGGTCACTGAAGCCGAAATCCAAAATATTACAATCTTTAGCCTCTGGGATGTTGGACCTCTGTGCAAAACAAACAAACACATCAATAAATGAATGTTTAAGATCTAAGAATTTAAGATATCAGAATATGTAAATGGTAGATTTTTTTGTCATTTGCCAAGATGTGAAGCAGGGAGATCACACAGCTTATTACCAGAAGTTTGTACATCTCTTTCAGGTCGCATTCCTCTGGTGTACTGCCCAACTTTTCCACTGTGTTCTGTAAGACAAACAATAGTCATCACTTTTTTAAAAAAGTTCTATTTTTGGGGAATTTTAGCCTGTATTTGACAGGACAGCCAGGTGTTGGAGAGAGACTGGGAATGGGTTCAGGAAATGGCCTCAGGTCGGACCTGAATCTGGCTCTCTCTAGGACTTGAGCCCATTTGTGTATTCCATTACTGTATGGTGATGTTCTTGTCTTGACAGTGACACATTATTGGTCAGTGGTGACCCTGGGAGGGTGTAAATTATAAACCCACTTCTAGATGATTACTTAAGCCACAGGTGATGGCATAACATTGGTATAACATTGCTATGGAGTGCTTTAGTATGTGTGTGCTAAATATTCAGATATCAAGCAAATGCAGCTTTGAATACAGCTCTGAATCCCTTCCTCAGTGGTGGGGGACCGTGGCTGTGGACGCTTGGACACAGAACTCACTAGGATGGACTGCACATCTGTATTTGTGGCTTTGGTCTGGTACATGAGCATCTCCTTGTAGATCTCCATGCGCCACTCGGTGCGGTTCAGCTTGTCGTAGGTGTCACAGTTCAACACAGACCAGCCCAGGAACTGGGTGAGGGCCTGCAGAGGACGACAAACGAAATCTCGAAAAACAAAATTCGATGGTTGTTTTCAAATGCTGTGGCTGACCAGTTAGAGAGAAATGAGTCCAGTTTACGCCTATGTGCTGACCATGGATGTTTCTCAAGAATTGTATTAGACTCAGGCTGGCTTGTGCATGCTGACAGAATGTATGAGTATGGTGTAGACCAGGGGTTGAGCCCCGGGGTGGTGCATTCTGCTTTTTCATCACTACCCACCTCAGTGATCTGTTCGTCAGGCTCGTCGAATGGTTTGCCGTCTTTGCGGTTGAAGAAGGTCGCCACACCCACGATTTCTTCTTTCTTGTTGACAATGGGCAGGGACAGCACATTCTTGATGACGAAGCCTGTTTCATCCACGGCCTCTTTCTGAAATGGAGAAATTAAATCAACATGACAAATTGTTGACATGTAAAAATGGTGCAAAAGTCGGTCCATAAGAAATTTTGAGAAAAAAACAAAGATCCGTTATATCCACCTGGAATGTGAAGTAATCATCTGCGGCGACATTCATCATGTTGCAAATCTACAGTTTAAGAAAAATAAAGTAACAACACATCATGCAAACATCAGAAGATACGAGTGAAATATTTTCCTCTGCCATTCTTTAAGTCAATAATAGAAATGTGTTTAGGGTGTTTTTTTCTCTTGTGCCAAACTCACAAAGCCATTTTCAGCCACATAGGTGGGGAGTCCACTAACTAGTGCCCAGTGGTCTGGGGTAACATTCCTTAAAAAAAGAAGAAAAAAACATACAAGAGCATCAACACAATGCTGGTCTGACAGGAAAAGTTCTCGAGATGTATATTTGTACATCTATATAGACTTGTTAGAGGGTAGATACTCACGGTACAATTTTGATTTCCTCTTTGCCTTCTAAGAGATAGTCAATGATTTTGTAGAAGTTCACTTCCTGTAATTGCATTAGGTTAAAACAGAAATTATCATTCTATACTGTTATAATGCTGCATTAAGTACTGTAAAAACAGTTATTGCTCAATCAACAAAAGTTTGAAACACAGAGTTAAACAATTGATGTCAAGTGTGCAGACAAAAGTCAAGGTTGTAAAGCACCATCAAGTGCTGACTTTGAATCTGCACAGTAATTTCCCAACTATTAGCCGAGGTTAATACACTACGAGGTTAATACACGGAGGCAGTTAATATGGTATTAAAGGTTGTATCAGCAATGGCGGGGTAACGTCACTTCTGTTGACGTTCAAAGAAAAACAGAGAGCTAGCTCGCTACTCCCTCCCCCTCCCTCCCGTGCAATTGAAACTTTCCTGAATCTCGTCGGTTATTGGTTGAAACACTTTATTTTGCCTTTGAGTGGTTGGCAACACTTGTTGGTGGCAATTGTTTTTGTGTGCAGATCTCAGAGCCTAGGCTGCCTAGAGAGACGTGTTTTTTTGATGGCCTGCTTATGGGGCGGGCAGCTAGTGGATCGTTAGGAAAGATTAGATGAATGTAATCATTTATGTTTGGGCCTGCAATCGCTAAAACAACCTTTAATATGGTTTTTTGAACTTGCATAAAACACTGTCCTGCGGTTTATATACAATACTGCTAATACACAGGAAATTACTGTAGTGCTGATCTTAAACAACCCAGATTGTGTTTAGCAGGAGACAAGTAAGACGTGTGAGGGCTCACCCTTCCATCTGGAGTCTTGGGGCCTTTGTATGGTTCCACATCTCCCAGTTTCACTGGCCATTCATCATAGAACTCCTACAAAACCACAACAACACAATATTTAACATGGCTGCCATGCTGTTTACCTCAAGGGGATATTTAACACAACCCATTCCTTTTGTAACTAATATAAGGCATCATTATGGTTCTTGCTGGATGATGTGGCTATGCCACATGCTTTGTAACTTACTCCCAGCATAATGTCTCTTATCTGGGTAGCTGTACCTTCTCTTTGGTCATGTCCAAAAGACCCACAGAATAGCGCTCAGCGTTCAGCCAGACTCTCACTGTGTAAAGGGCTTTGTGGAACTGTCGCTCAATATCTGTAAGTTCTTCAAAGACTTTGCTGGCCGAGTGAAGAAGAACCTACAGGCAACAAAATTAATCAAATAACATTACATTGACATTAACATCAATAACATTACATTGACATATATACATATACATACACACACACACACACACACACACACACACACATATATATATATATATATATAGGCCTACATATATATCCATAATAGTAATAACCATGCATAACCATAAACATGTACAAACGACAACTCTGTTAGTTAGAATGAGTTAATAAAGAATACTACAGTAAGTGCTATGAATGTGTCATTTTTGTGCATATAGCATAATGAACTTCAGCTTACATTGGCCTTTCGTAATTCCACATTCCACTGGTAGTTGATATGATGCTGAAGAGCGATGACGGAGACAAAGTTCATGTATTTGGTGAAGAACTGTAGAACAGCAAATCAAAGGTTATCTCCTGCATATGTTTTATACACAGGTAGTAAGCACTAGCAAAACATTTGTTTTTATTTTTATTTTTTATTTCTGTATAGGGCAATTCCACGGAAAATTAACTATTTGTCACATCCGTAACGCCAGTGAAATGCCTTGGCATTTGTATGATATGAATGATAACATTCATTTTTTGTGCATTTTTTCTCATGTACATTCTTCAGCCAAAAATAGCAAATGCTCAAATTTCATGTAATCATTCACATCATACCATACCATCACATGTTATTGGTGTTATGGATGTTACAAAAAATGTAATTTTCCATGGAATTGCCTTATATATTTATTTATATAGCATGAAATGGCTGGGCTGGTACTGAGCTACGGTTATTCAGACCAGTTGAGGTGACCTACCTCTTCATCTGTCTTGGAGAATTCGGTAGCACCAACTCTGTTCAGTGCTGTGATGACGCCCAGCACTTCCTTGCCGTGCAGGATTGGGGCGATGAGCATGTTTTTGGTTGTGTATCCCGTCTGCTTGTCAACAAAGTCACTGAATTTTGGATTCTGACGGAGAAGAGAAACAATCATGTTAATGCAATGAATAAAAATAAAAAGAGGAACTATTGGAATTTGCATGGGCTCCATGTCCAACGTTTCTGATATACTGAACGTCTTGTCAGCTCAATTACACACAAATCACACATTTATTTAACCTTTTTTTGCTTTCCATAGATTTTTAGCCAACCCCTTTCCCTTAAACGGCCGTACACAGGCCTCCATGCCTTCTGACTCAGCATCCTCCTCCCTCCCTGACTTCCTCATCCTGCCTTTGGCTTAATCCTGTACTCTGGGGTAAGTGAGAGCCATTTGCTTCATAACCGAAACTTACTTAAGTATGTTTAAACCCCACTGATGACGCTGCCCTTGACGTTTGTATTTGTTCCTGTTGTATATGGGCAATTCCATGGAAAATTATTTTTTTTTGTAACATCCATAACGCCAATAAAATGTGATGGTATGGTATGATGTGAATGATTACATGAAATTTGAGCATTTGCTATTTTTGGCTGAAGAATGTACATGAGAAAAAATGCACAAATAATGAATTTTATCATTCACATCATACAAATGCCAAGGCATTTCACTAGCGTTATGGATGTCACAAAAAGTCAATTTTCCGTGGAATTGCCCATATGCGTTGACTTCCTTATGGCTGCAGAAGACCTTTTCAACCTACATCCGGACTTCACATTGTCCCACTGTAGCTCTGTAGGTCAGCGGTAAGGTGTTTTCTCAAAAAGGTATGGTAATTTGGACCAGCATCAATTTGCATCAATTTGACAAAATACACTTGAATCCCTTGTTTCAAATGAGCTGCCAAACAACCAATGTAACATTGCTATTTGTAGAAAATGTTTGTTCAAAACCGTTGTATGGTGCAGACCTATATCTTTCACACATTTTTAAAAGTAGGATACTCAATGCCGTTGATGCCATTTTGATCATGTGTATACTAGACAGTGTGAACTGTTTAAAGTTCTCCTGATCTGGTATACATATTTAGACATTAGTTGTTGTAGATAGATAGTTGTTGGTGTTATAACATTGTTATACAGCTTGTTAATTAATGCCATCGTATGATTCGCTGTCAGACAGATTTAGCAGGGCTGCTTTGCAGAAAATCTAGAGCTGCCTCTTTAAGATGTAGCAGGAGAATGGAATTTGGCCCATCATGCTGTCATCTGTCTCATCTGATCCCATTAATGCCTGTGCTCTCTTAGTAACTGACATTGGGGGTTATGTTGGTTCAAGATTAAATTAAGTACATGTCAGTTCATTAAAAGAATAGTCTGATTCTTTAGAGGTCTATTGTTTGTGTCGAATCCTGTGCCTTTTACAAGCTCTTTTTTGTCCTATCAGATTATCTACACAGAAATCCTTTGAGCTGGTGGTATGATAGTCACCTCAACATTGTGGTGCACTATAAGGATACTTCTATGGATGCATTGTTAGTCCCTTAATATTTATCTTCTGTAAGGTCTTAGCTCACGATACACAAGGCTACTTTTTGAATGGTGCTGTGCAATGTTACTGAATGTTGCTGTTCTGGCATGTCCCCATTGATATTGAGAAAAATAATCATCAATAGACAAATTATCGGGATCATCTATCAGAACACATGGAACGATTTATATGGTTGTCCAGCAACACTGCACAATAAGTTAGCCCATGTACCATGACCTTGATCATTGCCTCAAAGTTTATCCAACTACAACTCACCTTCGTGATATCAGGAATGTTGGCTGGCTTTTTGGTAGTGGTAACATGTCCAACAACACCCATATCGGTAGGGAAAACAATTTCGGAACTGGGGTTCACCAAATTGTTTTCATACTTGGAGGTGGGGGTGATGTCGAACAAGCTGGTGGCAAGCTCAGGGATGCCGTTTCGGCCCCTCAGGATGAAGTAACTGCAGCGGTCTGCATTCACCAGCAGGCATAGTCTCTGGATCGCCGTGTGCATGGCCTTCTCCATCACAGTCTCGGTCTGCATGGCCTTAATCAGGTCGAAGATGATCCCAGCCTCCTGTATCTGTGCAACCTCAGCGAACGAGCCTTCGGCCTTGAAGTTCTGCGCAAAAGCGGCGGTAATCACCTCCGCCCGGACCTTCTTGTCAAAGTACTCCTTGGCGAACTGAGGGTTGTTCTCCAGGTACTTCTCCACGCTGTCTTTGTCTGCCATGGTTGCACGTTTGACGTGTGGCGGCTCTTTGATTCGGAGAGTCTCTTTTCAGGGGCCTCAAAGAAGCCTCCCTTGCATGGGGGGGAAAAGTAGAGGGAAAGTGGACGTCGGTGCTCAGCAGGCTCGTCCTCCTCCTTTGGGCATCGTCAGCTCTCCTACAAACACAAGCCTCAGACAACTCTCTTCTCTGATATCTCTGATGCCACTGTCAAACAGGCAAGGCAGGCAGACCGCCGTAGCTTAGCAAGCTGATAGGATCAGGGAGGAGCGCTAATTAATGTGACGTCATGACATTAAACCCCAACTAAGCTTTCTTAACCTGCAAATCCCAACGCTGATCATTTTATGGTGGACAATCCGATCAGAAGCCAAGCCTACTGTTGTTTTCTACCTGAGGTTAAGATACTATGTCGGGGGAAAAGTGACACAGTGTTACTTGATTAAAAAGAAAAAAATGGCACATCACACAATAGATGTGGTACCCTACTCAGGCCTCATATAGTAGGCCTACACTGCAACATGTTGTGTTCCATAGTATCCATGGTATTTTGCACTAAGCTACCTTATTAAACAACATAGATTGCAACAACATAAGCAACATAAACAACACTGTATAGACATAGACATGTGAATCTTTCAGGAGGGAAAACATAACTAAACAACTAAATGTGGAGAGTTGTGCTCAATGGTTTTGTCAGTGTAATGGCTCTTTAGCTGGCAAGCATCCAGTATGGCAAGGACAGTTCCAGGAAAAGACATGGTGGAAACAGTGTTCTATTATTATCTTTTCACACTGTCTCTGAAGACATGGAGGGAGGCAACCATCCAGCCACCGAACAACAGATATAGCAAATGAAAAGGTAGAAGGTGTATCTCCTCACTCCAGGTAAAGAAGATTAAGGAGGGTATTGTTAGACCATGGCTTTCCCACTATAAGAGGGGGGACCTTGATTAGCCAGAGGTTATTCTGGGCAAAGACTGTATGTAGGATAGTATTTGTCAGCAGTAATGAACAATATAAATTCCCCATAATGAAAACCTCCAGATTAGACCAAAATTACCACTTGCCATATAATGTTATGAGGGTCCACCTACAAACAACCTGTGGGACCACCTACAAACACAAAAACAAAAGTGAAAAATACATTAATATAGCTCATTTTTGTAACAAAGTCTCTAAAGAATTCTTTTTGTTGTCAAAACTGGAGAGAGCGCTAGTTTGAGAGCAGGTAGGCTACTGTAGGTGCCAGCAGCTATGGCAGGTATGACCCAGGGCTCTGGAGCTCCCCCTGCAGGCAGTGGCTGGCACCTGCTAATGTCCCAGGAGACATGTGAGAAGTGCTGGCACTGGCACCCCAGCCTGCTGTCATACTGATCTCGAGCGTCATCGTTACGCAGGGATCCACGAACGAGAGGTGGAGTCCTGGCTGGAACAGAGGCCAGGCGGCCCGTGCCACTGCTGTGGAGTGCCAACATACTCTTTATGTGTGAGTGAGAGAGAGAGACCGAGAGAGGCCAGCAGTTTGGGATGTTGAATTGACGCATCACCACCGACCATCTCGGGAAAGCCTGCCTTGATGATGCAATAGGTGTTAGTGGATGAAACTGGTGACAAATGCTGAAGTCACTCTTTGAAAGTCGGACAAGTGTATCCATATGTACCTGTTGAATACAACAGCACCAACATCTTTGAGATGTTCTTTAAAAAACAATGAAATGATCATATTCTTTTAGTGGAATTGAAGTGAGTTGTGGAGTTTCATCTGTAAATTACATGTTCTATTGTAGGCCTTGGACCATCCCACGTTTTGATGAGTCTCATTTCAATGAAATGAACATTTGATAAAAACACAAATTTTGGCATTTGTTGCAGTGAATGCATATGTAATTGATAAAATAACTCAATACAAACGTATAGAAATGTATGTCCATGTATGTCCTGAATAAATTCATATTCAAAATGTATCATGGTCGCAGGAATTGATAAACAAAAGGAAACAAATATTGTCAAACAAACATTCTTCTGAAACTACAGTATAATTGGTGTACCATTTGGTGTTTTATTGCAGTTATAATCAGGGTAGGAATTTCACGGCGACCCTTGCGTTGGCCGTGAGGCCCCTTTGAAAATCAGAGGTTTACAGGCCACGGTGGCCTTGGTGCACCCTTCTTTTAATATTCTGCTTTGCGCCCTAGTAATAGCGATTTTTATTTAGCCTGTGGTCTGTCAAAATAATCTTAGCATTCACAGCGCAAATTAATTTAGTCTTTTACGCAGTGGAGAAAGTGACAGCGCAAGAAATAAAGTGCGTCCAAATTCACCCATTCATCTCAGTTGAACTACTCGCGAAATAGCCTATTCATCACACAGACATCACAAGTATCACATGAAAGAGCTTTTTCTCAGCTTTTAAACGATGTTACCCGATAATTGCTGAGTTGAACGGTTCGCGAGAAAAGTACATAACATAATTCAATTTAGTCATACATTCTACTGAAGGTTTTGCGTCCCATGATCTCCCAACCCATTCATCTCGGTGGAATACTTCACGAACCCTTCTTTTAACACACGTCAAACCATATATCAGAATAAACAGCAGACCTTACCGAACACAAAGGTGTAAAGCAGCCCCCTGTACAGTTAGCCGTTCTAGAGTAATCCAGTTTTGAATTTGCAGTAAATTTCGACATGCATGGATGTCTCCGAATTTGGGCTTTAAGTTTTACAATGTGTTTAAATTGTTCCACATGATTTCATAACGGGCCACATACAAAATAAATGTTACAAATATCGCCTAGATATTGGTAAATCAGAGGACAGCTGACTGAGTTTGTGAACGTAGCCTTAGCCTAATGATCACAAAATGCTAAGCATGCATCTAGGCTATTTGAGTTTCTTAAAGCTGTGCTGTGGTTAAATTGTTCAATACATGATTTTATAACAGGCCAAATATAAAATAAATGTTATATATAGCCTAGATATCTGTAAATATTAGATGATCAGATGATTTACAGTTCTATGTAATATGTCATGTTTCATGTTTTTGTAATGTTTCATACAGTGATGCAGGTCTACTGCAGTGAATAGGCTAAATACAACTTTGATCATTTTTATAGCCTACTACTGTATAGTTAACTTTGGCCTTGGTGCCCTGACATGTGGCCTTTGTGCCCCCCACCAAATATGCCCAACTGAAGGCCAAGTGGCCTTGCCCCCAGAATGGTGAAATTCCAAGCCTGGTTATAATACCCTAACACCCCCCGAGCACATTGTCTTAGAGAAGACCTCCTTAGCCTCTTCACTCAGCGATGCAGGAACTCCTGTAATCCTCCGCTGTAAATAGTTTAGCATCTAATTCAAGGACACCCCCAGCAGTCTTTCTCAAGGTTTAGATCAGGGTTGTAATGGTAGACATCAGGTGTGGGAGGACTTTCCTGCCCTATGGTAAACAGCATCATTAATAGAGAAAACCCTCTCTTGGACACACACACACACACACACCTTCATATCACAAAGATCTCTTTCACGCTCTGATATTTGTACCCTGACACACCCACACAGTGGTATCTTTCTCCACTGAAACACATTTGAATTTGATTTTAGGCACTGTATTGCTTTTAGCACCAGGAGAAAAAGAAATGGCGTCAATTCCAGTTTTACTGTCTTTCTTTTAATTGAAGTTCTGCACACAGTAAGATATACAAGGAAGCAAAAACGGTGAAGTCATAAACAAGAGTCCCAAGTGCAAATAACATTACCATTCTACCCATATATTGCTAGATGTTGAAATATGTAAAACAAAGACAAAGAAGTTATACAAAGTCACACATAACTTAAAGCATAACAGACAGATTTGGGACTGAATCTCATATCAATGATTGTGTATGTCATAATGTCATAAGTCATAATAGGTTTATGGGAACACATTCAATTCTGGAGGCTTGTTCAATGAAAATACAGTACAACTTAAAATGCCCAATACCATCAAACATATACACACAGTAGTAAAGCAAACACATGTGGATTACTGATACCCACCACAGATCAATCAAGAAAATAAAAAAATACTCAAGATATTTGGTCATAAAATTTCTAGAAAATACTTTTATATGGTAAACATTCAGAAGAAATTAAATAACAAAACAAAAACAAAAACACTTCAGATTGCTTCAGGCACAGCAGTAGTCGATGTGGGTGAGCAGCTCACGATGCTGGCTGGTAGGGTAGGTGGTGTGACATTTGGGACACTCCAGGAAGCTCTCGTCCAGCACCTTGGAGGGGGAGGTGGGGTCGTCCACTGTGAGACGCTCCAGCCGGGTGTAGGAGGAGGGCTCCGAGAAGCGAGACTGGTGTTTCTGCAGGTTGGGAGGAATAGAGGATGTGTACCATAAACCAGTGGCACGCGCACACACGCACACACACACAGATAAGACAAGTCACACAAGATCAGATCAGAGTTGTTGGTCATATGTTCAACACTTACTTATTGTACATCTACTTACTTATGAATGCGTATGCACACATACAGACACATTAGATCAATAGTTAAACTCTCACTCTCTCTTCCTTTCTCTCTCAAACACATACACAACACACACACACACACACACACACACACACACACACACAGCTAATTTGCTTATGTGGGCTACTACTAGTGCTGGTCACGTCAGAGTTCACACTCCACATCACACTCCAGGACCCTGTCAGACAAAGATGGCTACATGTACAGTTATGTGCAGAATAATAGCAGTGTGTTTTAAAAAATTGAATAAAGCTCAAAATCCTTAGAATAGCTGTTAATTCCATAATATCAATGCATTGGGAACACTGCACATTCAATTTTAAATCAAAACATGACCAAAATTTATCAAGTTTGTGTTATACCTTTACAGAAAGTGAAGAAAAAGGAATTTGATTTGATATTATGGAATTAACAGCTATTCTAAGGATTTTGAGCTTTACTCAATTTTTAAAAAACACACTGCTATTATTCTGCACATAACTGTAATAGAGGTATTTTACACTGACTTTAATCCCTCGTTCTGTGTGTGTGAGTGTGTGTGTGGGAGTGTTTAACAGACTCACAGTGGCCTCCAGGCGTGAGATCTGCTCCCTGGCCTTGCGTAGCTCCTTCAGCATGCGGTGAAGCTGCTGCTGGAGATCCTGACGGTCCAGCTTCTCCGTCTCAAAGTCCCGCACGGACAGCTGCATCTGTGTGGAAGCCCCATCCCAGAGACAGACATGGCGTTAAGAGTCCAGAGACAGGGTGCCTGACCTTTTCAACAAGAACAATTACAACCTTTCCCCAAATTGATCATCTTTTCTCTCAGGACGCCTCTTTTGTAGTTTTGTAAATAAATAAAGTGCTTTTTTTTGTTTTGTTCTTTGAACCTTTGACAAAGTCCCATAGTTAGACACGGCTGTAGGTTAGGTGCAGTTAATTGAAGGTCTTCATGTACCTGTTGTTCAAGCACTGCCATCCTCTTCTGCTCATCGTGTTGGTTCAACATGGATTTCTGAAGCAGGTTCACCTTTCAAAGAGATCCACGCTGATCATATGTCCAACCAGTTTGTGAGATAAACTGACTTTTTACTCTGGTGAAGACTGCTATGTTACTATGTCATATCATACGTACCTACATAGTCCTAGCCATACAAAAGAGAGCATACACCTCTCATCAATGCACACACACAAAAACACACACACACCTGTATGAGTAGATCGGACGCCCTCTTCCGCTCCTCCTCCAGGAGCGTGTCGGCGTTCTCCAGCTCTCTTCGCTTCTCCTCGTACCTCCCCCTCAGGCCGCGCGCCTCCTCCTGGGCCCGCACTACCTTCTCCCGCAAGCCCTCGGCCTCTCGCTCCGCCTTGGCCGCCCTCTCCCGCTGCTCCTGGGCCTCCCGGCTGGCCTGCCCGCTCCTCTGCCGCTCCGCCTGCGCCTCCCCCTCCACCCGGCCCGACCGCTGCCTCAGCTCCGCCAGCTCCCGCTCAGCCTGCATCGCCTGGGAGTCGGTTAGGGGGCAGTTTTAGTCATTCAATCTGATAACAATGCAGTTCTGTTCATTCAGTTTGATTTCAATGACGTTTTATTCATTCACTCTGATTTCAATGTAGCTCTATTACAGTTCCTTGTATTGTATGACTCATATAATGTTATTGATAAGGAAAAGATACATTACAGTTTCAAAGGCCTAAAGCCCATTAGAACAAGTGCAAAAGTTAAACTCCCTTGTAACATGGAATAACATTTTAGCCAACCCCAGCAGACAAGAGGAGACCCATCTCTCTGAAGCTGGAGTATGAAGAACACAATAGAAGAAGAGAAAAGGGGAAGAATATTGAGGAGTGAAGAAAAGGTGAGAAGCTGGTAAGCCAGCCATATAAATAGAAAACTAGATACCACATTGTTTGCTGTTTCTATGTGGCCACAACGTGTCTGTTTGGCGGCCATATTGGGGCGGTCACAACCTGCTCAATGTGTATTGAGAGAGAAGACAGCATTTTTTCAATACACATTAAGTGGAATGACCACCTCGATATGTTGGTCACGTAGGCATATGTCTGAATGGCGAAGATAGTATCTAGGTTTCTATATCTATGAGGCCTACTGGGATGAGCAGTCCTACCTTCTCCCTCAGTGCACCGGCCTCCCTCTGCGCCTCCTGCAGCTGTTTCAGCAGCTGCTCCTGCTGGGCAGCCGTGGTGGTCTTGTTCGCTGGAGAGAAAGAGAGAGAAAAAGAGAGAGAGAGAGGGAAAAAAAAGAGAGAGAAAAAGAGAGAGAGAACACAGGGTGTAAGCCATATGAGCGCTGTCATGTCAAGTTTTAGCAATGTTGTACAAAAGGTGTTTAGTAATAAAATTAGCAAACTGATGTATCGTCACAAACAAGGAAATCAAGCAGTGTGAAATCAACATGACAAGCACAAGATATGCTCAGCAACAACAGTTTTGGTCAGTGCATGCTGCAATGTTCCAGAATAGGGCTCCTCTGGTCCTGCACAGGCCTGGGTGTGTGGGAGTGTCCTTACCCTCTGAAGGGCCCTCTTTGCCCTGCTGCGGGGAAGTCTGGTTGGGTCGGCTGAGCTGCTGCTCCAGCTCCTGGGTCCGGGCCAGCAGCCCCTGGACATAGGCCTCCCGCTGCTGGTCGTACACCAGCCAGTGCTGGTTCTTCTCAAGGGCCTGTTACACAACAACCAGCATGGAGGGAGGGGGGGTCAATTCAGATAACACTGTATGCTGCGCGCACAGAGGCTTTCTCTACATTAATTATGTATTATAGTGGTATGGTGAATGATTGAATACATGAATTTTACATGTTGTACAGAATGGAAGGAAATGGTGTGAGAGATAATTTCTAAAAAGGACTCCAGAGGCCTTCAATTAGCTACAGCCAGTGGAGTTACATGATGCACAGCTATGAAGACATATGCGCTGATGGATATGACGGTGTTATTCTATTACATCTCTCAGCTGGTCCTGGATCACTGCCACATCACCAGTCTGGACCTGCCACAGAAAAGAAAAATACTTAATCATGTACAAAATACTTTGTATACTGTTCCTCAGTCAGTGTTTGTGAACTGATGATGAAATGACCCTGACAGTTTTAATCTACCGCCACTTTATTACAGGGCCTTGCAGCAGACTACCATGGAAAACATATCAATAATCTGGAGGTTTATCTGCCTGTCGACCATGAGTAAATGACACTGTCTGTCCCACCCCGAGAAAAATCTCACTCTGTACCGCTACACCCCTAGTCTCCTTCTCATCCTATTATCGTCTCATAGCCTTTCCATCTTTGTCTGATTGACAGGGCCAATCATAACTACTCAACTGCCGGGCTCATCCGCAGTAATGCCTCTTGAGCCTCTCATAAACGGTTAAGTCTGTTCGTGTTTAACTATAAGCCTGTCAACTTTAAACTTGCGGGGGTCAAACCATCCCATAGTTGCTTAGAACAAATATTAGCATGCTTTAGGGGTCAGATGGTCATCATTCCTGGGATGCGCAGAAAACCGGGGATTCCCTTCTTCTTGACTGACTGTTAGCGATTATGGATTTAAGAAAGTCTGCCCAGTGTCTCCCAGCACTCGAGGAAGGCTTTGGGAATTACTATAATGATGTCACCTGGAGTATTGTTCAACATACAGCAGTTTTCCAGCTTCCTTCTAACTGATTTACCAAACCAGCATAGTTGTGACAGACTGATTTGTTGATTAACTGATTAATTCTATAAAAAGCGCCAAACATTTGTTCAACATTTTTTAAAAACAAATAATTATTAAGGTTATGTCTAAGTGTTCACCCACACTGAGGAGCATCATGTTATTTTATCATTTGACATATAGTCACCATCGCACTAACTACAGGGACGTTTCATCCTTCTTTTGAGTGGCCATGCTGCCACCTACTGGTGATTATTATGCAACAGGATTCCATTGACATAAGGGCTCTGACATAATATTTTAATTAATAAAGAATATAGCCTACCCAATCATCGGAGAAATTCCTCTGCAAGCAATATTATCTAAAAAAACGTACATTTTCCCAATTGTCAACAGGTGAATAAAATATGCCCATCATTATCATTTCGCATTTACTTAGGCCTGTATCCTGCACCTGAAACGTTATGGTGCTTCCGTTGGGTGAAAGTGAAACTAAACGCTGCGAGATGCATTTCAAATGCGTTATTACCCCTTACATGGTATTATTTGAATTTCAATTCTGAAATATTGCTAGCCATCTTCCGGAAACAAAAAAAACCATTACATTTAGACATATCTAAGGGATTTCTTAAAATAGTTAGGTAGCCTAATAGCATTTTCCTCCGAAACCAAACAAACAAGTCATTTGAATGATTGGTTCTCTCACCTGTGCAGCGGGGTCACGCTTCTCCAGGGCCTGGCATCTTTCCGTCACTGAGGCCAACCTGTTCTTCAGGTTCTCCGTCTCTACAGTCAGCGACTGGAAGAGTTTCTCTCTCTGCTCGGCCTCTTTCTTCTTCTCATCCAGCTGGGAGTGCAACGACGCGACCACCTCGCCCTGCGCCGAGCGCAGCTGTTGTCGGAGCGTTGCGATCTCCTGGTCCTTCGACAGGAGCTGTTGGGAGTTCCTCTCCCTCAAAGTCTCCAGAGATACGATCCTCTGAAAGGAAATGCGACAAAAATAGAGAACGATGGAGAACATTTAGGTCTATAATTTCATTCCATGCCCACAATAACAACCAATTAACTCCCCAAATTTGTAATATAATACAACAATAATGCTAAACAAAAACAGGACGAGGTCCTCGCCCTCTGGGGTTCGATTTTTATTCATATTTGTTAGGTTCTTCTGTACAGGATCCTCTTTACATAGGCCCCCTCTTAATATTCATGTATCAAGTTAATGTTGCTGCAGGTGACATACCTCGAGTAGTTTCGTTTTGTCCGAATCGGGGTGCTTTCCATGTCCATGCCGTCTGGACATTTCATCCAAGTTCTTCTTAAGATGTGCATTTTCTCTGCGGAGTTTATCAAGCTCCAATTCCATCTTGGAGCCATTTGATTTAAAGCCCAACTTGTTAACAATAGCATCCTTTGCACCTCTGGCAGCCATTGCAAGAGTGTAGTCTTCGAAAACGACAGTAAAAACAATGTTAAAATGTTAATTACAATAACGATATATGCTTTAAAGTCAACGGAAACTGACACATAATTTCAAGTGTGAATAGATTTATTTAAAAGGGTCCAAAAGGGTTCAAAAAGTCAGGTGTAAGTTCACAGGTTTTGCGGAAATTATTTAAATTATCCTGTCAATAATATAACAAAACTGAAAAGGAAAACACAATATAAGGTCAGCATGTTTGTTGTCTCAAGGACCTAAGAAAGCTTTCAGTTATCACCCTGTTATTCAAACTAGCATTACCTGATTTACAATAACATATACATACTTGATGGAATAAAGCGGTATTAGTTATCAAAACAGTATCGGATACGTTTATGAAAAGCAACTCACTGTCAATAGTTATGTTTTAAAATGTTTACAGCATCACAGCGTTTTTGAGGAAACCCTTCTTCTAAACGGTCTGGCCGTGCTTCCGTATTGAAAACAAGTTTGAATACGGCGCGTCTGACGTAATATCCGGTTTTGCAATTTACGCCTGTACGTCTCTGGTTTATCAGAGAATATCTAAACGGGCTCTGGTTTTATCTTTTTTTACAGCCTACTACTACTACTACTACTACTACTACTACTAATAATAATAATAATAATATAAAGAGAGAAATGCCTGGTAGTGGCCTTAAACGCAAATTTATTGAAGTTGTAAGTAGAGAGAAATGCCTGGTAGTGGCCTTAAACGCAAATTTATTGAAGTTGTAAGTAGAAACAAATTATGGTTATGGATATGGGATTTGGCAGACGCTAAATAGGCATGCTAACCTGGTAGAAAGGCTAGATTTTTCGGTATTTCCATAGACAGTAAAAGAAATGGACGAACAGACTCCATCGTTTTCAATGGGAGGGCACTGAGTCAAATAGAACGATTTTTCAGTTGGTCCCCCCAGTACTGCGCAGACTCACACTTAACTTCGTGACGTTAGCCATCGAACTGAATCTTGTAACTCATATGATAGATACACAGAAATTCTTCTCACACTTCCTTCGCCTTCAAAGTCATCAAAGTTAAACATTTATTTATGTATTATTATTAATATAATCCTCACCAAGTCGTGTTAATGTTGAAGCTACCATACATGATCATCTTCAAAAACAGTCAACAAAACAAAAAAGTTATAGCCTTGAAGCTAATCTTCTTTCCACTTTTCCGACCTACGGTCAATCCATCGAAAACCTCTGTAATGATTAGTGCCGTTTTAAAAAAAATTAGGTTTACTTTTTTATTATTATTAGGTTGCCTCTGTGTAATGCTTTACCTTAACATACGGTCGTGTATGCTAGGGTTTGCTTATGAGTTACCGTCATAGTAAGGTGGACTGAGCTTCTTATCCAAACAATACGGTTATCTCCCTACGGCGCGAAAGAGAGATTACGTCAAAGCTAGCTTCCCTCCAACCGAACAAGCTAACCATTCTTCTTACGGGTAACCAACGTTACGGACGAGGTAGTGGAGTCTGTTTTGCCTTTGTAGTGTTTATGTGGATTACACAGAAGCTACAATATCGGCACAGGATATATGTTATATGAAGTTATGGTATTTCAAAAAAATCCTAGAATGAATGGACTTCTATGGGAGTTAGCAGAGAGGTGGTCCCTCCAGCCTACGTCGATTCTTCTACTTCCGGGAATTCGCCTGCCCCCTTGGGTATTTCGCATATCGAGTGAAACCTTGAAAGCTCGCGAGATCAGGATGGTCTTACGAGGCTAACTGCACATCTGATGCACGTACCGTACATTAGCCAGAAGATGGCACCAAAATGCCTAGTGTACGGGCTGCATCATGTAATTATCTTCATTACAGATTTGTTTATGGAACTTTTCGGCTGCGATTTATGATACCTGAGGCATTGGTCTAAATTGTATTTATTCAGATAGATACAGCAACAGGGATAATGATGAACTTAGTATCTAGTAGCCAATGTATGGAGCATGAGTCCCTAATGTAATGTGAATATCGCTACAATCAGGTGAAGTACCACTTATACCACTGTAATCATCAGCCTCCTCCTCCACCCATTTCCCTGAGTTAAACCCGGACCAGTTCCCTGGAGTTCCGCTTATCCACAGTAATGTCACTGCCTTGAGGGAAAGGCATGAGATATCATCTTGCGCGCATAACTAGGATTATATGCTGTTACCAATATGTTGCGAGTTGTTGTGGAATGTGCCAAAGGACTTCCTAAAAAGAAACTTGGTTCCCCCGATCCCATTACGTCAATATGTTTTAAAGGTAAGTCAGTTGGGGGTTATGCAAATGAGAAAGTAAGGAAACAATATGAGAAATGCTTATCGCCTAGGCTACTTATTCTTTGACGATGTCTTAAAGTAGATTTCGTGTCAATTACTGTGAGTAGACCATCACTGACTGATTTACCTGGCCTTTCAGAATATAAAATGTTCTTTAAATGACCAGAAAAGAGAAAAACACATCCTTTGATTAGCAGCTGCCAACACCCTGTACCAACATTGATGACCACTATAGGCTACTGAGGATTACATGGTCTGCTTGTGATGTTGAGATAGGATCAGAAGTTATTTGATAGGGTGTAAACTAACATTTCTGGTATTGTCTGCTAGTGTTCGCTCACGTAGACATTTCACTGTAATGTTAAATTACTCATCAATGTTCGGAATAATAGGCCTTCAACTTGACACTTGAATATTTCAGAATATATATGTTAATATTTCAGGAGAAAAGAAGAAGACCAAATCAATTAACAATGAACTGAATCCAGTTTGGAATGAAGTAAGTAACCATACACTGTAAAATACACTGTGGGCCAGTTTTATTTGTTTTCTTGATGTATTATTCATAGACAAAAAAATAATTAATTGCTTTCTATTTATCATAGTTTCATCACATTATTATAGTTGCAACCTCAGCCTCAGCAGTGCCATGCTGAACTCATGAACTAATTAATGAGTCACATACAGTATGTCACAAGGGTCACATAGATGCTTAGACCAACAGTTATGATTCGATTATGAGGGAAACATTATCCATGTGAATTCAACATCAATTCAGTATTACTTTTAGAAGTTCAGAAATTCATGTCTTAATCAAAATCTTTAATTAATAACTTTTTAGTGACCTCAAAGCAAAACATTTAGATATGGCTCAACCACCATTTCATTCTCCTACAAATAATATGCTTATGCCCTTCCAGGTTCTCGAGTTTGATTTAAAGGGTGCTCCACTTGATACCACTGCCTTCATCGATGTCATCGTTAAGGACTATGAAACAATTGGCAAAGACAAGTAAGTACAAGGTGGGTGTAACGCCCTACTTTGTTGACACAGAAAAGCAGTGCCAACTTCACAAAGGTACACAGTAAGGCATTTGGTCTGGTTTCTCACCGATATGCTCTTGCAGACTCAGAGCTACACAGCATGACCCTGTACTATTTACATTCACTTGGCTACCACAAGGTAACAGTATGGGCAAGGCCAGAATTCTGCACCACTGACTTGCTGCGCATAACAGTGAAGAATATTCAACAGTGACTCATGCCATGGTGTGCCCTACTTGATTTAATTGAATCTTCCCCAGAAGATGCCACTGGAGTAATTTTAACTCAGTGTAATGCTATTAGATGAAGTGATGGTACTACTTTTCACAGGGCTCTCGAATTTGCGAACTTTGGTTTGGAGGTTAGGCATGAGATTCTGTGTTCAGATATCTGGGTAAAGAGTCATTGGTTCACTTAAGGCTCAAGATGATGTGGTTCTTGGCAGACTTTCTGCCCATGATCTGCATGGCTTCAAAAAACACTTACTGTGTAGACTCAGGCTGCAACTTTGGCAATATGGTCGACCAGTTTTGACATGTCCTCAGAAAGCAAGTGCATGACTCCATGCTGTCCATGTTATTTAGCCTAAAGTAATTATTCTGTAGAGCGACAGACCATCACCACTCCAGAGTCAGCTTCTGTGTGGTGGTCAAGGCCTGTTCCAGAGTTGGTCAACTAGAAACAGAATAGAGAAGACACGTGGTCAGTTACAGTGCAGCGACAACATGTGATGGTGAGAATGCACCTTGGCAGTAATTACGGGTACTTGACCCTGTGATTGCGAGCACAATGGTAATCAGGTACTTTCAGTCCAGTCTGTAGACATAAGGGATGCATGCAGTTTATGCAGAATATGATACTGATAGTGTATGTGCATTTGTAGCATAGTATCTGACATGAGGTGTATATTATGTTATTATGTGTGATATAATATTGCATTATATCCTTCTAAACAGTATTCCATACTATACACTATATATTGTTATATACTAGGTTGTATCCTGCCAGGAACAGTCTTGTGTAATCCAGTTGGCCAGCTGTACAGGTGTGAGTGAGAGAATGTGCCATTGTGGGCCCTCCCTGCGTCCATACAAACCAGGTTGTGCTCAGACATGCCCACGGATGGGAGAGACTGGAGGAGATGTTTGCTTTTTTTGGAGGAGCACCCCGGATCATGTCAAATGCTTGACTGAGTAGTGTGTGTGTGTGTGTGTGTGTGTGTGTGTGTGTGTGTGTGTGTGTGTGTGTGTGTGTGTGTGTGTGTGTGTGTGTATTTAAACGTCAAGCCTACTGATGATTACCAGTGATTGGGCTACATGGGCTGGCTGGATTTTATGTGCACATTCTTTCCAATATTTTTTCACAAAGAGCTCTTCTGAAGCAAGTGGAAATAGTGAAAATGTAGGGAGTTTGCCGTTTCATTGCTGAAGAGTCCTGCTGTCCTGCTCGCTGGGTGGCTGACTGTAGCTTTAAGCATCATATCTGTCAAACGGAAAAAAGGAACAAAGTCCTTCCCCCTTTTCCTTCAAATGAGTTTTATACAGTCTTTGTCGAAGTTTCCACCAACTAAGACGCACATGTGGAACCAATCTGGAAGATCACTCAAGGACTAACCACAACTATGTGTGTAACACTGCTTTGGCGGGTGGTTATGTATATTTAACATGAAACTCTACGACGTAGCGCGCCATGTCAGAATACATTACCATACATTATCATACAACATTGCCACACCCATCATACATGATCACTACCCTACATAGCTCTCATTTCTGGTCATGGGGTTGTAATCAGTCTCATGTGAGGCATTATTTTAGCCAGTAATCCAGCCCTCTGTTCTGCTCTGCTCTGTGTCTCTGGAGAGTCGCTGTCTTCACCCCAGTGAAGTCTTCCATGGCCCCGTCTGACTCTCTCTGTCTCAGTCTCCCACTCAGTTACTCTGTCTGGTGAGGCTGGGGGGAGGAGAGGCGAGAGGGAGTGTGTGTGTGTTTTTTTGGTGGTAACTTAGCAACTTGGGAGAGGAAAGTTTTCGCCAGTCTTATTAGATTGCATCACAACATGCCTGAACTCAGGAGTGAACAAGCAGTGTAGTCCTGTGGTCCTGTGATTGGATCAAGAATAGACCTCATCACTCCTCTGTGACTAGACATTGTTGCCTCATTGGGCCTATAAGCTCCTGTTTGCCAAAGAGCACACACACGCTGTGCAGCGCTGTGATGTGTGTTGAAAGATCACGCGTGATGCTTAGCCTGGGAAAAGCATGCTTTGATGAGTTAGTGCTAGGGTCAGTGTGTATGTATGAGCTGGGTGACTGGTGCACCAGCGTTTCTCAAACTTTCCATCTACGTCTGTTTCCTGATGACTGTAAAAAGAATGGCTCATTCACCATATGCATTGTATTCATACCATGTCATGAATCAACCATATCTCTGATAATAGACTGTCTATTTGTAATCAACATATTTACATTTTTCAAAAGGGGTGGGGTGATGAAATATAGCTATTATTGTAACTTAATCAGAGACATTATAGAGTTTTTTGTGTCAAGTGTCAAACAAGTGGCAACAGTCAAGCCTTGTAAACAGTATAGCCTTGCAAATGGTAGTTATCAATGATAGAAGCCATATTTGGCAATATCAAGCTAGAAAACCTAACTTTTTCATGTGACCACATAGTTCATTTGACAGAACAATACAAGCTACGGACAAACTACGGACAAATTCCTATCTTGAGAACAGTACAAAATATATAATGCCATTTGAAGGAGTTTGTACCTTATCCAGGCCTGGTGGGAAGAATGGCAGGAATGGCATGTGTGATGCCAAATCTGTTGTCCTATTGTGTTCAGTGAGTAGCCTGCATGCAGGGTAAGGTCTGTGTGGGTAGGTGGTATGCAGTGGGCAGCTGGCACAGCGAGCCATTACAGCGGTGTGAATTTCCTCACTGCCCAGGGCATTTGTCACTTCCTCATAGTAACAAGCAACAAACTCGTGCGGTTGCCAAGTGAGTCACAAGTGGTACCTACACGTTTAATATTTGTTCACCCGCCTAATCTAATATTGAAGGAGTCTCTTCCAGTGCAAGTCCAGTTTTCTGGGTAACAGTGAGAAAACACTTTGAATTCTGTGCATATAGAGTTTGTCTTGCGGCAGTGTGGTCATTGTCACTGGACAGAATAAGTGGACCCTCATTCTGTCCAGTGACAATGCCACAAGAGAGATCAGATATTAATATACATTAAGCAATGGAAAACAAGTGCAATGCAAATCCTTTAGCTGAATGTTGATATAGGAATGTATTTTGGTTCCCCGTCTGTATCTGATTAGGAAGTGTAGTCTGTGATTGGGTACTCAGGGGTTCTGGAACATCAGTGTCAGAGTCATGCCCTCTGCATTATGGAACAGGATGTGATGATGTCACACACTCGTGCAGCAGGGCTACCCCTGGCTTGTCATGTGGGATTTCTCTGTGTCACAAAACATCAACTACCAAGAAAACTTAATGGATTCCATTTGAATGTACAGTTGCATGCAAGGGAGATTGTATGCATCTACTGTATGTCTATATGCACAACAGTTCACCACATGAAGCAATTTGAGTGTGATGATGAATGAATGCTTTTAGAATGCCCTTTTGTAATATTAGTGTGTATTTCTGTTAGCGTTTTGAAGTCTGTATGTTATGTATAAATGCCCTGTATAGTTTCCTTGTGTATCAGCATCTGTGTCTACTACTACCTGCTGTGTTGTCTTTGAGTACAAGAACCTCGTCCTTTCACTGTTCTGTATGGTTATAAGATGTGTTAACTGCAAACTGTCAAAGACAAGACTTAGCATGTCTGCATTTGTACTGTGTATACTACTAATATTAAGTCAGATATCTGCATGCAAGCTCTGGGTCTACATTTGTACTGTGTATACTACTAATATTAAGTCGGATATCTGCATGCAAGCTCTAGAGGTCACTGTTTAAACTCTGCACTTACATTCAAGTGTGTTAGCACTGCAGTACAAACATTTACTCGCGGTTCATTTTAGTTTTGAAAAGCATTGACCTTCTGTTGAATGCTCCCGGATCTTTTGTGGGCCTAGCCACATTGCATGCTGGGAATCAGAAGTGGCTATTTGCTATGGGAGGAGGTCTCCCATGTGTCCATAAGTGTGTGTGAGTGATGTCAGGGGCTGTCACCACACAAAGGGTTTTTCTCTCAACAACACCCATTTGCTATGCAAAGTGCTATGCCACTACATGATCTTGCCCCGTTTCACTCTATTCTTCAATTTCCTGACACCTTCAGATTGTCTGGGCCTCATTGCCATTTCTGATGTAAAAGTGTTGCTACTGTATGTAGTCTTTTGTCGTCTTTGTTCAGTTCAGTGATTGTGGTCACAATTGTGCTGCTTATATTGGAGTTAAGCCCATCTACTTCATAGATTTTTGTCTAATATTTCTATCAGCCAAACACAACTCTAGAGCTCAGTATTCTTGGTTAACAGTGCTGTCAAAACAAAGCAGTAAATGGATTGACTGGCGCTACTTACTGCCGTAGGAATTTAAATGGCTCTTAACAGTACCAACATGCTTTCCCAACAAAGTCTGAGGTCCGCCCTGTCTTTGTACTCTGATTGTGTTTTAGATTCCTTGGCTCAGCCAAGGTGTCCTTGAGAGACCTAGCCAGTGGCCAGGTCAGATCTCTTCCTTCCAAAAACTTAGCGCTTTCCAGTGAGAGTGGCCAAAACATTGGGGTAAGTGTTTGAAGTGAATAAATTTGTACATGCTACTAGTAAATATGATAAAAGAATGACTGACATTGCTGTACATCAAACATTGCAGCTGAAAAGACCACACACATATATCAGGGTTCCTCTGGGCTACAACTCAATTGATTGCCTCTGCATTAGAGCTGTTGTTACTTAGCAACTCAATCAGCATAACTGACAGCACCTGGATGTCAGTCTTAACAAACATTCAAATGAATATTTCAAACCATCAAACATTAGCACATTTATCAAAAACCAGATGATACTTTAGACTCTTTTTAGTTTTCAAAAAACTGTGTAGCAATTGTGCAACCATATTTATATTTAATCTGGTATGTCACTCAGGCGACTATTGATCTTACGATTGGATACGAACCTCCTGCCAATGCCCCGCCCAACCCTAATGAGCAGAAGGATGGAGACCTCAGTGCTGGAGATGCAGGTATGGTGCAGCCTCTATCTCTATGTTTGTTTTGCCAGTTAGCTGCCATTATCACTCTCCTGAGCTGACCTTGTGCTCACACCCCTTCCCCAAATGGAAGAGTACTATTTGCAGGAAGAGTACTTTGTAGGTAGGTAGGTAGCTGCCGCTAAAGCCATTCTGCCCTGTTAATGGGCTCTGACGATTTTGTTTGGAATGTTGGGTCACTGGAATTGAAGGGATGTTGACTTTATCCCTCTGTGGAATGTGTGGGGATTAGGCCTTGACCATGCTTCATGTCTCTTATGCTTAAGTACTTGGTATTCAGAGGAGAATTATGGTTAATGTATTTCTTTGTCATTCCAGTGACTAAGGCTTCTGATATGGTTTTACACATCTCTGCCATTGCTAAAACAGTAACTTTGTGATTCCTATTCAGCTGAAATGCTTACATTGACCCAGTTCTTATCGAAGAAACATCGAGAAACAACACACACCCTTACATGATTGCCAAATATTTCATTCCTCAACAGCCAAAATCAAACTAAGGAAGACCGGGTACATAGAGATCTGTGAAGTTGAGATTGATACAGATATGCAGGACATGTGTCCGTTTTCTTTGTCTTTGCATATCTGTGTTTTCATTAGTGCAGAATAGTACTGATATAGTTTTTATGGAGGGAGACAGGCCGGTTTAGAGATGCTGAAGTCTGCTTGTGAAGCGACGTGGTCATTGTTTCGCTAATATCAATGTGTTTGTACTGTATTAGGGTGTGTGTAATAATGGAGACTGGTTAACAGATATGTGCACTTTCTAGTATAGTGTTACTTTCTAGCAATAGATAGTGTCTATTGCATAATTCATGCATGTCATGGACTCTGTGAAAACACAATGTGGATGTAAGACTGTGTGTTGAGACCGGCATTGCCAGGTAGGGATCAGTAGCATTGATTTGGGTTTAAGTTCACTGCTGCAGGTTGGCTGATATTGTACACTCCAACTTTAAAGACAGTTCTATAAGCAGGAAAGAAATCCCTTGTCATCAGTGTCATTGACTGGTGAAAGTAAGTGTAGAATGATACCTTTTATACAACTGCAGTTTCGTCTCAGCTGGTCTGCACCTCATCATTCCATGCATTTGCCTGTTTATCTTAAAGGCCTCAAGGGCTGATTAAGGGCTGTTCCTCTAAATGTCCCCACCAAACTGGGCAGTGCCCTATCTCCCTGCGATAGAAATGTGACTGGACTTTAAGTGAGCTCTGCTGCCTCTGTGCGTTGTGTCCAGATGTGGGTGTTGACGGGGATGAGACCCAGTTGGACGGCCCACAGGCTGGAAGCCCCGGGGAAACCTCAGTCCTGCCCCATCAGAACATCTTCAGGAAGGCCCGCAAACGCCAGCGGGCCCTGGTCAACAAGCCTCAAGACTTCCAGGTGACTTGGAGAGATGGGTTGGTGATTTGGTTAACTTATTAAGAGAATGCATTTTTTACTGGTAAGGTAAGTCACTTTGGATAGCATTTGCTAAATTAATCAATGGAAATGATTTGACAAATGTGTGTGCGCTATCAAAAAACCTGTCAAATGTGTGTGCGCTATCAAAAAACCTCTGACACATTTGTATGTTGTTTGGCAGTGGATAGTGATTTGTCCCATACATTAGATTTAATAGAAGATCTTTGCTGCTTAATGTGATGGATCTTCTTGTGTGTTCAATCAGATTCGCTTCCGAGTCATAGAGGGTCGCCAGTTGCCAGGGAATAACATCAAACCCGTTGTCAAAGTGAACCTCTGTGGCGACACACATCGGACAAGAATCAAAAGGGGCAACAACCCATTCTTTGATGAGGTACGGCACACACACACGCGCGTGCACACACACACACACACACACACACACACACACACACACACACACACACACACACACACACACACACACACACACACACACACACACACACACACATATACTGTACTCACCCTGTCAAACATTTAGTTTCTCCATTCATTGGCATTCACTGATATAACAGAAAAATAACCCCTTTGGGGTTTGTGCAAGAATGTATCCAAACAGAGCATTTATCACTGTTTATTTTCCCTCTCCTGAATGGTCATCTCTACAGATGTTCTTCTACAATGTCCACATGTTGCCGTCCGATCTCTTTGATCAGTACATCAGCATACGGGTAAGCTCAACCAGCCATCTCAAATAGTCACTCACTAATCCTGATGATAAAGCTAAAAAGTCTGAGCACTTTGTTTTGTTTGTTAGTTGCCAGTAGCCCATGGCATTGTGTGTTTAGTACTGTTTGAAGGCTAGTGGGTCTGTATCTAGGGTGGTGTTGGCTATTCTGTACCTAGGATAGCATGTTAGCTCTTCTATACGTAGGATAGCGTGCTAGCTTCTCTGTACCTAGGAAAGCGCTTTGGTACCTCTGTACCTAGGAAAGCATGTTGGTTACTCTGTATCTAGGAAAGCATGTTGGTTACTCTGTATCTAGGAAAGCACATTGGTTCCTCTGTACCTAGGAAAGTGTTTTGGTTCCTCTGTACCTATGAACGTGTTTTGGTTCCTCTGTACCTAGGAAAGCGCGTTGGTTACTCTGTACCTAGGAAAGCATGTTGGTTGTTCTGTATCAGGATGTGGTTGTTTCTCTTCTCCTCACGCAGGTGTATGACTCATCGTCCTTGAGGGCAGACAGTCTTATGGGCGAGTTCAAGGTTAGACAGTGTTCCTCGGCCACACACACACACACCCTCACCCTCATCATAAGACACATCATAAGATGCTCACCTCCATGCCCATTAATTTACTGGCCGTAGGCAAATTATCTTTAAGGAATAAGGAAACCCATGTGCACCTGAAAGTTAAGTAACTTAACTTAAGCAAGTTCCTGTCTTTTGTTGCAGGTTGATGTCGGCTTTGTCTATGATGAGCCAGGTAGGCCTACAGTAGACCTCTTGCTAGTAGACCTCAGTAGTAATATATGTTTTTACCTTAACTTTCACGAGTTGAGTCATACGTCTCCTGTGTAGATACTGCACTCAAACGCTCTGGTGCGAGGAGCGACTGTGTTAGCATGTTGCTATGCTAGCGGGCTCAAACATAGCCAGACGTAGAAGTAATCAAAAACATCCACGTTTTCCCGACTTAAATACAGTTGCACGAGTAGTTGATAAAAATGTCTACGGTCACACAACATGAAACGTGGCGATTTTCCAAGCGAATAAACAGGAGAACCACAATGTGTGGCGCAATAGCACTGGGAGTACTTCGACCTAGCGTAGTAATATTAATTAACACCTAATTGTAGATCCTATCCACCACAGAGTTTAGAATCCATGCTTGATCAACCCCTCAGCCTCCCCCTCCCCTCTGAGCGAGAGAGGCACACACACTAGAGATGCGCTGATGGGCTATTATTTCAACCATAACTGCATAGCAAAACTTATCATTCATCAGCACCAAAGTTTTTTGACCAATTTTCAAAACCGCACCCGCCCACCATCCGCTGGTTGTTTTAATGTAGGCTAGGCTATTACTACGCTAGGTCGAAGTACTCCCAGTGCTATTGCGCCACACATTGTAGTTTTCCTGTTTATTCGCTTGGAAAATCGCCACGTTTCATGTTGTGTGACCGTAGACATTTTTATCAACTACTCGTGCAACTGTATTTAAGTCAGGAAAACGTGGATGTTTTTGATTACTTCTACGTCTGGCTAAGTCTGAGCCCGCTAGCATAGCAACATGCTAACACAGTCGAGCTGCGCACCAGAGCGTTTGAGTGCACGTACTGACACGGGAGAGGTATGACTCAACTCGTGAAAGTTAAGGTAAGAACATATGAAGGGTTCAGATGCAAAAGCCTCTAAATGCCACCTATGTCGAAAATGAGATAAAGATGATGAGGGGATGCTCTCCACACATAGTATACGCTAATCAAATAATTTAACTTCTAAACCCACTAAATACCACTATCTTCCTGGTCTGAAATATCGATTTATAGGCAAAAACCTATAGGAGCCTGAATTTAAATGCTCATTTAAAAGAAAAGTGGTCAGACGGATTTAGAGGGTTTTGCATCTGAACTCTTCATATATTACTATTGACATTGGGTGGCGTGTTCCTTTAAAGGTTTTACTTGAAAAGGTGTATGTGTGTGTGTGTGTGTGTGTGCGCGTGTGTGTCTGTGCATGCACATTAATGTGGGTAACCGTCTATGTGTGTGTATGCATGTGTGTGTTAATGTGGGTAACCGTCTGTGTGTTTGTGTGTGTAGCTGTATTTGTGTGTGTGTGTGTGTGTGTGTGTGTGTGTGCGCGTGTGTGTAACTGTGTCTGTGTTGCTCAGCTCACTGCATCTTGAGGAAGTGGTTGCTGCTGAATGACCCTGATGACTCCAGCTCTGGGGCCAAGGGCTACCTCAAAGTCAGCATCTTCGTCGTGGGCACCGGGGATGAACCACCGGTAATGTAGAGTTCCTCCTCATAGATGGCTGTGTCTGTCTGTCTGTCTGTCTGTCTGTCTGTCTGTCTGTCTGTCTGTCTGTCTGACATTCATTCAGTCGGTCATGGGTTTGTCCAAACACTGCTGCTACCTCTGGTTTCCTCTGCATTCCCCCACCTCCTTCAGGTGGAGAAGCGGGAGCGTGACAGCGACCAGGATGACATCGAGAGCAACCTGCTTCTGCCGGCCGGACTGACCCTGCGCTGGGTCACCCTCAAGCTCAAAGTGTTCAGAGCAGAGGACATCCCTCAGAGTAAGAGCACCTCACTTCCTGCCTGGTGTAGAATGTTGCAAAGTTCTAGAATAGTGGCTCAGTTGTTTCTGCGGGGGCCAGCAGAACTATATATATATATACAGTTAAGAACAAAATTATTCATACCCCTGGCAAATATTGATGTAATGTTGATTTTCTCTTGACCAATATGTTTGTTCTGACTGAAAATGACACTGCCACATGCCAAAAGGTTGTAGCATTTTTATGAGAAGTGTTACACAACAATATCAACATTTTAAAGTGGCAGAGCCAGAGTCAAAGACCTCAATCCATCAAAAAAGTGAGCACAAGGCCAGAGTGATGGCGAAGCATCGTTAATGACTTAAAACCCGGATTGCTGTTAAAAAGGTGCGGTCTAGAATCATTGTGGAGACATGGAGAGGCTTGGTAGATATTATAAGAACCATTTTGAGAGTTGTGGATGCAAATAAAGATGTTTCCATTGATTATCTAAAAAGGGTATGAATAATTTTGGACTTGCCATTTTTCATAAAAATGTTAAAAAAGATGGAAATGCTTCTTTTTTTAATTCCATGTTTTTCCCACATTGTCTTACAAACTTTTGGCATGTGACGGTGTCATTTTCAGTCAGAAGAAACATACTGATAAAGAGAAAATCAGCATTAAATCAGTATTTGCCAGGGGTATGAATAATTTTGTTCTTAACTGTATATGAACTACTCCCAGAGTAGTTTAACATGTCTGACTTGTACTTATGGATTCGCCCTAAGGGATTTGCTGTATGGGTGGAGCTAAGAACACAAGAGAGCGAGGGTGACTTGTGTAATAGGTTGTTTGGAACCCAACTGAGAGAATATGATGGGATTACTATCACTAAAGTTGAGCATGTACTCTGACTGCCATAACAATGGCTGGAGGGCAAGCTGCAGGTTTGGTGCCTCATAGACCCAGGTTTGAGGCCGGATGGGATGACTGTTCTCTCCCTTTGCCTCAAGGTTACCTGTTGTTTGTGGTGCAAGTTAATAGGAATCCAACTGAGAGAAGGTTACGTGGCCCTTGGTCATAGGATCCTAGGCCTGTAGAGTGCCTAACAGTTGCTCATTTGGCTGCATTGTTTAATGTGGCACGGAGCTGACTTCCTGCCGTTGACAGACGGCTGGTGGAGCAGAGAAACGCCACGTCTGCTTCCTGTTTGGCCGCTCCCATTCCACTGATAAAACATTAACACACTACTGTGTGGTTGGGTGGTTTTATGCCCAAATTTCCAGAAATGCCCAAAGAACAATTATGTAGTTATGTGGACCTATTTGAACAACAGGGTTTCTAGTCAGTAAGTAAGTATAGTATACAGTACCCTCCAGAATTATTGGCACCCCTGCACCGTATGCCGGCGACCCGGATTCGGATCCCGCTCCGTGGTCCTTTCCGGATCCCACCCCGACTCTCTCCCACTCGCTTCCTGTCATTCTTCACTGTCCTGTCATTAAAGTCATAAAAAGGCCAAAAAAAAAACGGTATGAAAAATTATCTGTTGGTGATTTATTGTAATCTCACAATGAAAAAAAAATAGGAAAAATCCAACCTTGAAGGGAAGCAAATTTATTTTGAGAAAAAGGAAAATCTCATAAATAAAAGCACCCCTGCTTATAAATGTCAATGTCAATTTTATTTATATAGCGCATTTACAGATGGCAGACGCACCAAAGTGCTTCACAGTGAAGTGCAATAAATAAATACAGGAAGGCACAAAAACAAAAAAGGCTACAGTTAAAATAAGAAATGCAGAGAAAAGAACATTTAAAACCAAACACTGGGGCATAAAGCGAGACACTAGCCAAAGGCAAGTGAAAAGAGGTGGGTTTTTAAAAGGGGCTTAAAAACATTCAGAGACTGAGCTGAACGGATGTGGAGGGGGAGGCAGTTCCAGAGTCTAGGGGCTGCCACTGAAAAGGCTCTGTCCCCCCTAGTTTTCAGCCTGGCCCTGGGTTCTTCCAGCCGCAGTTGGTCTGCTGACCGTAGTGCTCTGGAAGGGGAATGGTGGTGGAGAAGATCAGACAGGTAGGTGGGGGCCAGACCATGGAGAGATCTGTATACAGACAAGAGGAGTTTGAAATTGATGCGGTAGCGGATGCGGAGCCAGTGGAGTGAAGCCAGAACTGGGGTGATATGTTCACGTTTTTTAGTGCAGGTGAGGAGTCGGGCGGCTGAGTTCTGAATCGACTGCAGGCGGCGGAGCTGGGATTGATCGATGCCAGTGTAGAGAGCATTACAGTAGTCCAGTTGTGATGTGATGAAGGCATGGATGACTCTCAAGATCGCTCTGGGGCAGGTAGGCTTTGGTCTTAGCTAGGGTTCTGTGGTGGAAAAAGCTCTTAACTACTGCACTGACCTGCTGTTCGAACTTGAATTTGCTGTCAAAAATCACACCCAGATTTCTGACAGAGGGCCTGATGTTAGAGGCAAGGGGACCCAGGGCATCGGTGGAGAAGGCCGGAGAGGTTTTGCCAGAGACAATTAACTCAGTTAATTAAAACCTATAAAACCTTCTTAAGCCTCCCAATACAACAGCTTGTAATACTCACCTATGACACCCCATAAAGTTGGAGAATACAAAGCCAGAGATTTAAGACCGTTAGTCTTTACAAAATTTCCCCAGACTTGTGCATTCTCCTCTTTGACTCGCCCCACTATTTTTCTATGGAGTTTAGATCAGGGGACTGAGATGGCAATGGCCGAAGCTTGATTTTGTGTTCAGTAAACCATATTTGTTTTGATCTGGATGATTGTTTTAATGATTGTGCCAATAATTCAGGAGGGTACTGTACTCTTTTGACACTGTGAGGGGAAATTTGGTCTCTGCATTTATCCCAATCCGTGAGTTAGTGAAACACACTCAGCACACAGTGAACACACAGGACCAGATGTACTAACGTGTTTGCGCCTACTTCAGGCGTATTTGTTTCGCAACGTGCGTGTAAAATCATTGCGAGGTATGTACAAACAGGCCGCAATGATGTAAAAGCACAAACTGCCTGTCGCGACAGCTGAACATGGCTAATTGCGTTTTTCGTGTCATGCATATGCATTCATGAGCGGATCCAGGGGAAAGTGGGAGTTTAGCGTAAAAAGATGGGAGGGGAAGCGTAAAGAGCGCCTAATTATGTATTCTGCGGTATGTACAAAGACTGCTCCTGAAAGCGCACGTCTATTCTGCGCCTAAATACTTCTGCCTTGTAAAAGCAGGTGTTAATCCAAATTGCAGTTCAATGCGTCAATAAGAGAACCTTTTCAAAGACAACAGAATCGCTATTTAGAGCACCAGTTTTGTAAGTATTTGTACTATCAAAAGCAACCTTAACTTTCGTTGGCCTTTTGAATGTCTTACTTGCACGTCATTCACTTAAACCTTCCTACTTGCTAGATTTGACCAATTTTCCATAGCCTACGTGCACAAGTACTTTGAGTAAAACTACTGATCTTCATTATCTCCCTGCTTGTTGACATCTTATCATGTATGGTATAATTTCATGATCACTAAACGTTTGATTCTTTTTAATGTTCTCATCAGTTAACTTCATTCAACTGCACTTGTATAAGCTCTGCCAATCAGTTGTGGACGTTCGTAAATTGCGTTTATGGGCAGAGAAAGGCACAGTTAACACTAGTTTGATAAATACGACGGAAACTTAGGTCTGACAGCGTTCGCAATCTGCGGTTTGTCCATGACGCTGATAGCACAACGCTGATAGCGCTACGTTCGCAAATGTACGTACATCAGGCCCACAGTGAGGTGAAGCACACACTAATCCTGACACAGTGAGCTGCCTGCTACAGCGGCGCTCGGGGAGCAGTGAGGGGTTAGGTGCTTTGCTCAAGGGCCATTCAGCCGTCTCTACTGGTCGGGGTTCGAACCGGTAACCCTCCAGTTACAAGTCCGAAGCGCTAACCAGTAGGCCACGACTGCCCCACAAAATGTTTGTGTCTGTCTGAACTGCCACATGTTCACGTTAAACGCGGTCACGCACAAAGTGTCCCGTTTTAGTTCCGATAAATCTGGTCACCCTAATGTTTATGGACTTTTAAACTTACTGTAGCTGCAAGGGCATTTGTTTTTGGTTTTGTAATCATTACATTGTTTTAGATAGAAGTTTCCTTCAATAAGAGGTGTTATTAACTTACTAAGTAACTTCAAGGTCAAGGTAACTTTGTTGTCCCCAAGGGGCAATTATTTGCACAGCCTGCAGACAGACATAAGGACAAGACGCACAACAATACATAACATAAAAATAACCACAGTATCTAAAACATAATAATAAAAATAAACATAGTTGAAACAGTTTTGGAAGGTTTGTTTAAAATAGAAATGGGAAGTCGGGATAAAAGAGTTTCTGAGTCTTTTGGACCTGCATCTGGGCATGGAGTACCTATGGCCTGAGGGCAGTAGCTTAAACTGGCAGGACCGGGGATGGCTAGGGTCAGCTGCAATAGATTGGGCCTTCTTTGCCACTTTGTTGGAGTAGGTGTGAGAGAGAGTGGGGAAGTTGATGCCTGCAATCTTGCTACATATCCTGACGATACTCTCCAGTCGATTTTTGTTTTGGTTTTGTTTTGTTTATGGACAGAGAACCAAACCAGCAGATAAAACATAAGGCTAAAACAGACTCAATAAAACAGGAATAAAACACTCATAAAAGTGGGGTCAATGTTAAAATTCCTCACTTTGCGATAAAAGTACATGCGCTGATGGGCTTTGGCACAAACAACATCAGTGTCTGAATCAAAACATAGCTTGCTATCAATAATTGTGCCAAGGTACTTGTACTCTTGTACTGTCTCAACTGGTTGGCCATCAATGATAGTGGGGGGAAGAGGGGGGCACTGCTTCCTGAAGTCAATAATTAGTTCCTTAGTCTTTGATACATTTATGTTTAAAAAGGAGCGCTTACACCCATCATTAAAATCCTTCACTATTGGTCTATGGTTAATCACGGTTCCACTGAAGAGAGACTCAATGACGGTCATCTGCAAACTTAAAAACCTTCCATCATATTGTGAACAGCATTCATTTTTGTATAAAACATAGAGGAGAGGGGAGAGGACACATCCTTGGGGGGAGCCGGTAGAAGATAAAAGATTGCCAGATAAAACACCATTGACTTTAACCCTTTGGGATCTGGAGGTAAAAAAGTCAACTAACCATTTACTAACAACTAACTATTAGCCCTGGGTTAATGTTGTGTGTCTTTGAAAGTCTGTCTGCTAAAATGTGGGGTTGAATACAATTAAAAGCTGATGAAAAATCAATAAATGGTAGTCGTACAAAATTCTTTGCCCCTTCCAGGTGGTTAAAAACTGTGTTGAGGAGGCTGCCTGTAGCATCCTCGACCCTCCCCTTCCTGCCCTGTAGGCAAATTGTAAGGGGTCGAGTTGTCGGCTGTGTTGTTGCTAAAATCTCCTTTTTAATACTTTTTTCAAAAGCTTTCATAATGAGGGAAATGAGGGCCACTGGTCTAAATGCATTAAGTGATTTAGGTCTTTTGGTCTTAGGCACATGCACAATCACTGACTCTTTCCAGACATGAGGGACCCGGTGTGATTGGAGTGACTTAACTTCTATTAAACCGTGTCGTTTGATCATATCAATAGCTGTGACTGGCTTCTGTGAATGTCTCTGAGATCCAGCTGGAATGTCTCTGAGATCCAGCAATCTATTGTATTGTTCAGTGTGCAGTTTCCTGGTTCACACTTACTTGATTACGTGACAGAGCATCTTTCGGTAGCTCAGTCGTTGAATGGAGTGGTGTCGGACTTGTGTTTCAGTGGACGATGCTTTTGCCCAGTCTGTCAAGGAGCTCTTTGGCGGTGAGGGGAACAAGAAGAATCTCGTGGACCCGTTTGTTGAAGCATGGTTTGCTGGGAAAAAGGTATTCTGCTGCTCACTGTTGGGTGTGTGTGTGGTACTGACCTCATTCCATTGGATTTTAAAACAGCCTTTTTTAAATTGTGTTTGGTATGTGATTGCAAGGCTCCTCTCAGGTCATTATTTGTTTGTTGGACTCTAATTCACTTTACCTGGTGTCCATAGCTGTGCACTCAGATCATAGAGAAGAATGCCAACCCAGAATGGAACGAAATGCTCAATCTGCAAGTCAAGGTACAGTACATGTCATGACATAGCAAATAATCAGCTGTCCTGTATGCACGTTGTTTTTACCTGTGTGTTTTACCGTGATTAATTGTAATTAAGAGTTAATGATCTTCACTTTTTTATTTCTGCAGTTCCCATCTATGTGTGAAAGAATCAAACTGACCATCTTTGACTGGTAAGCAGCACCTGCAGTGGAATGTCTCTGTCTCTTACTCCAACTGGTCCTCCTACATCTAATGCACTCTTAAAGATAAGAGAAGCTCATAGAGATGCCTGACTCATTTATCCACATCCTCCCAAACCACTGCCCCCAGTGACTAATACAGATAGGAACCAAGAACATAACTCAAGGTGTGGCTCAAGGTGTGTGTGGGAGGGGGCACCCTGTGCAAAGAGTTTTGTCTTTACCAGGGGCTTCTTTTAGGGTGTCTTCCTGTATGATGACGACAAGATCTAACATGATCAGTGAGCGTAATCTTTACACTATGCATGTCTACACATGCACAGCCTACAGACCTGGTTACTGGATACGTTTTATGATTATCTCCACACAATGCCCACAACATGTTAAAAACATGTAAAACATGCAGAATTCCTCCTCTGATTATGGCATGAGATGAGCTTTAAGCTCCTTTGTTAGAAAATATCTGTAGAGCTACAAAGTGCTATATGTTCTCTCTTCTAGAGGGTTTTAATGTAATCAGAGTTGCCTCCTGAATGTATACAGTATATGTTGAGACTGGGCTGTGTTTGGGGTTTCTGTGTGCAGCTGGTCCTTGAGCGGTCACAGGCTTTAGGGAGTTTTCCTGTGTGAGGGAGGCAGGGTGGCTGGACGGTGACTCATCTAGCTGGGAATGATCCCACAAACCTCCTCATAGTTCCCTTCTTAGCTGTTTCCTCTCTCTCTCTCTCTCTCTCTCTCTCTCTCTCTCTCTCTCTCTCTCTCTCTCTCTCTCTCTCTCTCTCTCTCTCTCTCTCTCTCTCTCTCTCTCTCTCTCTCTCTCTCTCTCTCTCTCTCTCTGTCTTTTTCTCTGTTGCTATCTATTTATCTCTACCACTCTCTTTCTGTCTGTCTCTCTTTCTTTCTGTCTTTCTTCCTTTCTCTCTTTCTTTCTTTCTCTCTCTCTCTCTCTCTCTCGTTCTCTCTCTCGTTCTCTCTCTCATAACAATGCCCACAGAGCTGCCAGAGAGTGATTTCCTCCCCCAGTTCCCCACTGCTCAAGAACACTTACTGACACACACACACACACACACACCTATAGCTCTGCACAGCTCCATGGAAGAACCACACTCCCTGGGCTCTCCTCTAATGCAGGATCCAGAGGTTGACCAGCACATTCCTGGATTGTTCCCAGCTGGATGAGTCATGGTCCTCTCCCGATGTCCCTCCCTCGCTGTTATTCTCCCAGAATACCCTGGACAGACTTGGGATTCCAAGCATAATTAAGAAAAGCCAGCTAACTAGCTGGCCCTCCACCCATTATGTGTTTCAAAAGCATGTGTGGTTATTTTCTGTGTGTGTGTGTGTGTGTGTGTCTGCCACATCTGTCGTCTTGTGCAGGGATCGTCTTACAAGAAACGATGCAGTTGGCACCACCTACCTGAACTTGGCCAAAATAGCGTCCTCTGGTGGTGAAGTGGAAGGTAGTACATGCAGATCATTCAAACCCTATCAGGGCTATGGGAAAGTCATCCATACAGTACATAAGGTGTATTTGGGTCTGTGGGGTTCTTTGGTGAAGCATTGTAAATATGATCACATTTGTCATTATCTAGAAATTACTTTTTTTTTTAAGACATTTCATTTCATTAATAGTCAAGATGCATACATGGTTTCCAAGTAAAATATAGTTTTAAATAATAGATTAGCTATAATAATAAATGATGCCATATAATAGCATTAGTATAGTTAAATGGATTGAGGATCATGTTAGTGCTGGCTGATTAAAATGTTTCTCTGTTTCTCTTCCTTTGGTTGGTTTAGATGAAAACTCAGAGTATGGGGCTTTATCACCACATGAAGGTTCAATCACTGATCTCTGGTGTCTGTTTATCTCTCTCTGGGTCCAAAAGATTGATATTTAATTGACTTGCAATTACATTTCTTTGCTTTATTTGAAGTAACTACTTGAGCCTTGAGAACAACCCTGCTTTAGTTAAATTTTACAATCTAAAGCTTAAAGTACCATAATTAAAAGCCAATAAAGTAATTTCTACTTAAACAGTCCAAACCCATCTCGGTCTTTTGGACTTGCTCGTGCGTCTTTACTGTCAGCTGCTGTCTTTTCGCATTTATTTCTGTGCCTCACATATCGAGATTTTTCCTATTTGTATCGTTTGACTTGCATGTTTCAGTTTCTGTAGAGTAGCTGTCTATGCGTGTGTTCATTCATTTGTATGTTTGTGTGTGTATGTGTGTGTGTGTCTGTGTCACTGCATTATTAGTGAATGCCACCTTAGCAAATAACTTCTCTTAATTGATATTTTAACCCAAGCTGTGACTCGGCCTCTATTCTCCATTCTGGGTTGGCATTCTTCTCTATGATCTGAGCATTAGACATCACAACTCTATAGACATAGGCATGCTGAAGAGCCAGTCTTCTTAATGACACGCTTTAATTAACAGTGCTGACCTAAGCCATCTAGCTTGCGCAGTGCACCAGCTCAATAACAGCTCACTAGCACCACATCTCATTCCCACTACTCACCTATGTGTGATGAAACTCTGGAGGCCCATAGGCTGACCTCTCGTGTCACTTCCTCCCAGTGCAATCTGGCGAGTCGGAGGTGGGCTTCCTCCCCACGTTTGGCCCCTGCTATGTCAACTTCTACGGAAGTCCCAGAGAGTTCACCGGGCTGCCTGACCCCTATGATGACCTCAACCTCGGGAAGGTGGGATAAGTTCCTGTCTAGCAAAACAAATGGAAAATGTCTTAAGTTTATTTTTATGATTTTATTTCTCTTAATTTCACTTGTTTGTTGGGATGGGTTCATGTGAATTAGCGGCAGCTTATTAGCTGTCAGTTGTTAAATGACAGACCTGGATCATACAGTATTATGAGCTGTGATTTGAAGTGAATGAATTGATACATTTGTTGTTTCAGGGTGAAGGTGTGGCATACAGAGGGAGAGTGCTTGTTGAGTTGTCCACTCAACTGGAGGGAAAAGTGGACAGAGAGATAGACAAAATATCCAGTGATGACATCTTGGTTGTTCAGGTAAAAATGACAGCCTTTACTCAAAACAACCTCTCATTTCATGTGAAAAGAATTCAAATCCAAATTCATGCACAAAATATTCAGATCACTTAAATTGATGAATGAATTCCTATCTGCTATAATAAATAGTAGAAATGTAAACCTGCAGCTTGTTTCAACATGCACATCTTTCTCAAGGTGAAATAAAGATAACATGTGTCCAGCATTTCTCCGGCCACCAGACTGTCATACTGTGTAGTGTGACTGTTCTGTTGCTCTGTGGGCTATGAGCACAAAGCTTTAAACCTCTGTGATGCAAATGCCTGCACACCATCCTAGACGTCCACTGCGTGCCTTGTTCAGTGCCCACTGAAGGGAACATTTTGCACGCGTGTTTTGCATAGAAATACCAACGCAGGAGGAAGTACAGCCTCTGTGCAGTGTTCCACGGGGCCTGCATGATCCAGGAACCCGGCGAGCCTATCCAGTTTGAGGTCAGCATCGGTAACTATGGCAACAAGCTGGACTCCACCTGCAAGCCCCTGGCGTCCACCACCCAGTACAGCTGTGCTGTTTTTGATGGTAAGGCACGAGTTGTAATGTGGACAAATAAACTCAGACACATGTTCTTACAATAGGTATCCAGCATGCAGTAAAGTTAAATGTCACCATAGGTAATGTGTTAATGGCCTTTGCTGTAGTGGAATTAAAGGAGCTTGCACACTGCTCCAAACGGCAACAAACTCCAACAAACACCAACAGTTGGGTCAGTGTGGGCCGGCCGTCTGTCTTTGTTGGCGTTGTTTGGATGGAGACACCACAGTGTGGCCTGGCACTTGGTTTTATGAGCATTCTAAAGACTATTTCCAACAGCTGCCAACTTTAAAATGTTTGTGGTGTTTGTTGGAGCAGTGTGCAAGCAAAAAGGACAGCTTTGGTGTAGGTTCTATCTAGACTGTGTTTTTAGATTGTCTAAAGCTTTGTTTATGATGTATACTTTTTCTGCATTGTTTGCAAGTTTTGGTCTTTAGAAAGCCCGTCGACATTTAGGAAGATGCTTCTAGACATTTTCCTACTATATATAAGTATAAGTGTATATATAAGTGTATATATATATATACTCTTTTCATCCCGTGAGGGAAATTTGGTCTCTGCATTTAACCCAATCCGTGAATTAGTGAAACGCACACAGTGAACACACAGTGAGGTGAAGCACACACTAATCCCGGCGCAGTGAGCTGCCTGCTACAACAGCGGCACTCGGGGAGCAGTGAGGGGTTAGGTGCTTTGCTCAAGGGCACTTCAGCCGTGGCCCACTGGTCGGGCTCGAACCGGCAACCCTCCGGTTACAAGTCCAGAGTGCTAACCAGTAGGCCATGGCTGCCCCATACTAATGGCTACTCTACTGAAACGGCCCGTTTCTTTCTCTTGCTTTGTGTTGGGTATGTTATGTTGATATACTATATGTTGTATGTATAACCTACTGCTCTCCTTACATCTCTAAGGGAATCACTACTACTACCTTCCCTGGGCTGACACCAAGCCTGTGGTTGTCCTCACCTCTTTCTGGGAAGACATCAGCCACAGGCTGGGTGCAGTGAACATAATCATCTACATTGCTAACAGGCTGGTGAGGAAATGGTTGTCTTATCAAGTAGATTTACTACAGTCTCTCTCATAATAGGCTACACACAGAAGAATACACACAATCTGACTGCCTACTAGAAATCTAGGCTAATATTTTGGTACAGAATGATATCTGATTACCGGTATATCAAATATTCTGCTATTTAAAGCTTAATATATTCACTCTTCTTTTAGGAAGAGAACATTGATGCTCTGAAGATAGGTATTGATGCCAAGGTCCCAGACAACCGTTTGGATGAGATCTGGGTGAAGCTTGTTAACCAGCTGGTGGATGACCTGAGCAGGTAAAATACACCTCTCTCAAATGCCTGTGACACTTTCAAATATGCAATCCTAATTTGAGAACATGACTTTCAGAATCAGAATAAGATTTTATTAGCAAAGCATGTTTGTTTTGGTTCCAGTTGTTGGTGTCACTCTATAGCAATACAGCAAATAGCCAATGACAATACATAGACAAGACCTACAGTATAGAGATTCTTGACCTCTGCAGTCTAACTAGTCCCAAAATCAGGCTATTATTCTCAGTGTCATACTTCTTCTTGGCATATTTTATAACAAAAGGATGTGTCTGTGAGAGATCCATGTTTTGGCACTGGGTCAGAGGCTTAAAATCCACTGCAAACAAGGTTGCCTTTTGGAGAAAAACAGTCCAGAACTGCCCTTCAGACTACAGACCCTGATTTAAAGGAGAAATCCGACATCCGAAATCCGAGGTTTTCACATAGATCTCCGCTTCTCGAGGTCCCCAAGTACTGTCGGTACGAGAACCCCCCCCCCCCCCCCAGCAGCCAGGCAGCTACAGCGCTACACTCTGGGGGCATGTCCGTGGGCCCCCATGTTCATGCCCCCAGAGTGTACAGCTGTAGCTGCCTGGCTATTTTAGCTGTTGGAACTAGCAGCTCGAGCTAGGTAAAACCAATTGTTTTCTTTTTTTTTCCTACCGACAGTAGGCCTACTCGGTGACCTCAAGAAATGGAGATCTATGTGAAAAACCGACCGATTTCTCCTTTAAATGACAAAGTGCAAAGCCTTGAATCTGACTAAAGCTAAATGTATTGTCAAAATGATTTGCTAATTTGATACCATGATCGCGATCCTAAGCATAGTGCTCACACACACACCACACAATACCTTTAGTCCCTGCTCAGTCTCTTGACCGACTTTGCACTGTGCCCAGTTAGAGGCTGAAAATCTAGTCTTTTGCTCTAAAAACCTGTCCACAACAACATGTCTGACTCATGACTACAGGACTCCGTGGCTAAATGTTTATGTTGTCTACTCCAGTCTCCAGTTACCGGAACTGGAGGGGATGAGCAACCTGACGACACTGGACATCCAGATCAGGAAGCTGCGTGCCCAGTCCATGGGGATGATGAAGGAGTGTGCCCAGAGGATGCTGCAGGAGGCCTCCGACATCCGGGACACGCTGGGCACCATCGAGGGCTGGCTGGAAAAACTCAAGGAGCTCGCAGAAGAGGTTCTAGAAACTTCCTATACGTTACATTTGTTTTAATGTATAATCTATATGTATTATTTGCAAGCTTTTGCCTTTTAGAAAGGTTTTTAATATACTTAGTATATATTATTTCATATTATTTTAGTGTACTTAGTATAGTATTTAAGTCAACCTACATTATCTTCACTGCTGTCTCAACTTGGTTTTTGACAGTGGGCCGGTGAAATTCTCATATTGTTGAGGTTAAGGTTCTAAGTAAAAATAGGCAAGAATATTATTTTAAAAATTAACTTAATCGGGGACCCAGGTTCGAATCCGACCTGCGGTCATATCCCGGTCCCACCCCATCTCTCTCTCCCACTTGCTTCCTGTCTCACTCTTCACTGTCCTATGCGAATAAAGGCAAAAAGGCCCAAAAAATGCACTTAAAATAATAAATAAAAAAAAATGAACTTAATGGCAGACAACACTCATTGGGGTCAAGCATCTCATGGTCTCACCTCAAGTTTAGTAATTATACAAAGATTCATATAAATACTGACAAGAGTATTAACATATAGCAGTTTCCATTGGACTACAGAGTTGCCAGTCATCTATCTCTGTAATGTTATTGGTTTTGAATGTGCTTTTGTCCCGCCTCAGCCCCAGAACAGCATGCCTGACATCATCATCTGGATGCTGCGCGGTCAGAAGAGAGTGGCCTATGCTCGAATCCCTGCCCACGAGGTGCTTTACTCCACCCAGAGCGAGGAGGCATGTGGACAGCACTGCGGGAAGACCCACAACATCTTTCTCAAGGTACACTCACTGGCTAGTGTTTCTGTCTGTCAGTCTTGTGGCATCTGAAACATTAAATACAAATTGTGTGTCTGTGTGTGAGTCTGTCTGTCTGTGTGTGAGATTATACTCTTTGTTTGCATATAGCCTCTGTCAGTTCTTGAGGGAAATGTCATGAATGGCCCTGTTTTCTGTGTACACCCCCAGTACCCCATGGACAAAAACAAAGGTCAGAAGGTCCCGGTGCAGGTGCGCTTGAACATGTGGTTGGGCCTGTCTGCTGATGAGAAGAAGTTTAACGCCTTCGCTGAGGGAACGTACAGTGTGTTTGCAGAGCTGGTTAGTTACCATTGACATGATTTGACCACCCCATGCTTTTTAGACCATTAGGAATTCAGGGTACGGTGTCTGTGATCCCTTTCGAATTGATAACCCTTTGCAATTTGATACATCTGATCATTATGTAGGGGGGAAATCTCTCAACCAGAATATCTACATACACAGTTATTATTTTCAGTGATTGTGTCATACCGGTGTGTTTTGAATGTTTTATGAATGTTCTGAAGGACATATGCATACAGTATATCATGCAAATTGAATTTCAAATTTGAAAATGCAAGTTCTTTTTCTTTTCTGCCAATATTGTAGACCGCATTCTTTCAATTCAGTGTTACAGCATCTGAAAAGTAACATATCAAACAGATTTACAAACATGGCATGTTCTCTGTGCGTTTCTAGTATGAGAACCAGGCGGAGGTGTTTGGCAAGTGGGGGACAACAGGCCTGTTGACACGGCCCAAGTTCTCTGATGTGACGGGCAGAATTAAGGTGAAGCAGGAGTACTTTATGCCCCCTAAAGGATGGGAGTGGGAAGCAGATTGGTTCATCGACCCAGAGAGGAGGTGAGGAGGCCCATGGGAAAGGGTTTGGTAGATGTTTGTGGAAGAAAACTTGTACTAATCTAACCTTGAAGTTGTGATTTCTTAGCATAGCATTGTGCAGTCATGTGATTTGAGGTACACTATGCAGGTTTAGGTATTTTTGGTGACTGTAGAGCTCCCTCTAGAGTCACGATTTATTTATATTATACTCTGCTGTTCTAAATAGCAAACTTCTCATGACTTATCTCCGCTGTACACAATGAAAATGCTTTTGTTGTGGAGGTGAAGGATTAACAACAGGCAGATCTTCAAAGAGCTATATCCACTGACGTGTGTGTGTGTGTGTGTGTGTGTGTGCACCTGCAATCTAGTCTTCTGACGGAGGCTGACGCGGGACACACAGAGTTTCTGGACGAGGTGTTTGAGAATGAAACCCGTCTCCCAGGGAGAGAGTGGAAGCCTGCGTCTGAGCCCTACACAGACGTGGTGAGCCTTTCAGACACAACCAAGCACAACAACATACATCCATACATTTTCAGATATATATTGTTGCTCCATACCCCTCAAAAAATGGGAAGTCACGCCCCTGCGTGTGTGTGTGTGTGTGTGTGTGTGTGTGTGTGTGTGTGTGTGTGTGTGTGTGTGTGTGTGTGTGTGTGTGTTGGGGGTAGGGAGGGCCCATGATCCATTTCTGCCCCAGGGCCCTGTGTGCTTGTCAGCCACACTCTCTTACCTCTGCTACCAGTTCTGCATATTCTGATTTCTTCCTTTCAAAAGTTTCCTCATTCCTCACAAATATATAGTAAGAGGAACTACCAGCAAACTGAAATGCAGATAAACTGCTATTTTCATTACATGTAGTTTACTTCTTCCCCAAAATAAACAGATATTTGACTCTGTTCTTTTTTCAATTTTGCATGAACACATGAACTAGGGCCCTGTAATGGCAAGCACTCGTAACAACATGGATAACACAACATGAAACCCCTTTAAGGACTGTCATGAATGACTTTACCGCCTGGTCATTTTAAGCTGCTTTTGTAGGCATAATAGTTATGGTTGTTTTCAAAGTAAATTAGTCATACGTCTGCTTTTATCGTTTTGTCATGCCATTGTTGATGCTGAAATGTAATTTTAGTTCAACATGATGTAGCCAGATTGTTTGTTGTGCGGACAGCCATATACAGTCGATGAGTGCAGTAGTCACACAAAACCTTATACTGTATGTTCTGCTGGATGGGAAATGTCTTTATAAGCATCCGCTAAACTGATTTAATGTAAACTATAAAGCAGCACAATGAGATGTGTGAAGTTTATAAGTTGTGTTCCGTTTCACTGTGTGTGTTGGTTGCTTTCAGTTGTGCGTGTTGTGTGATTTCAGAACGGGGAGAAGGCCCAGAGTCCGGCTGAGATTGAGTGTCCATCTGGCTGGGCGTGGGAGGACGCCTGGAGCTTTGACATCAATCGAGCTGTGGATGAGAAAGGTTGGACACTCACTGCCACGTGACCACTGTGAACACTCTACAAGCTGCATTTTTGAGGATTCTTTTCATGAGAAGTCATCAGAAGGGGCCTATATCTCAATATTTGAATCTTGGTTCTCAACAGTCTTAAGCTAGAACCTGATTATGCCACCTTAACTCAGTTTGTAAATTCTTCAATGCACATTGAGGGTCCTCAATTCTGCTTGGGCTCTGATGATTGCCGCTTGCCTCTATATTTCAGTTTAGTTGGACTTCATTTTTATTTACACTGATAATGAATGTGTGGAAGCAAACAATGACTAGTACAATGTCAGCACTTTACAGAACCCATTTTATTCTTGACATTTTTGTCCCAATTATGTCTGTCTAATGTCTATGTGTGATATATGTTGGTATGCAGGATGGGAGTATGGCATCACCATCCCTCCAGATGACAAGCCCAAGTCCTGGGTGCCTGCTGAGAAGATGTACCATGTGCACCGGCGGAAGAGGTTGATCCGGCCCAGGAAGAGGGTAGCTGCTGGGACCTCTACTGAGGTCAGTTTAGAGTGGGCCCTCTGGACCATCACTGTGCTGCCATTGGACTGTTTCAAAACATGAATTTAGATGAGTGCTGCAAAGGTCTAATGTGTTGGCTAATGGGATATGTCTCTAATTTAATCTTCCTAGTGAAATTACAGTAGGCCGTTACTGGTTTAGTTGTGTACTGATTTTATGTGAGTAATGATTTAAAACATTGGTGTTCATTGGTTGCTCGTTGACTGTTTGATATTTTTCATATTCTTTTCTGATTGGTAGAGGAGAGATGTTGGAGATCCAGAGGGCTGGGAATACACCTCTCTGATTGGCTGGAAGTTCCACAAGAAGGAGCGCTCGTCAGACACATTCCGCCGACGGCGATGGAGGAGGAAGATGGCTCCTGCCAACCGTGTTGGAGCGTCAGCCATCTTCAACCTGGAGGGGGCACTGGTGAGTAGCTGTTTTCAGGGTCTTGTCCATACTGTTTATCTCTATTTTATTGCTAGTTTTAGAGGGCTACAAAGAAACTCATGATGGTCAATCAATCAATCTACCAGACAATTTTTGAAATTTCAACATCTCAATACAGTATCATTTAGCGGTCATCGCTGGTTGTAAAACTCACCATAAGTACATGGATTTTTCTGTTATTAATTTAAAGAATGTTAGCCAAATTGGATAAATGTATTTGAAAATGAATGGTATGGTGAAGTGTTGCTGTTGTTGATGCATGAACTCCAGGGATTGCTGATGCCTCTCCTCTCCTCTGTGTTTGCAGAGCATAGATCATGAGGACAAGGGCTCTAAGGAAGCCAGCAAAGCATTCGGTGCCAACACTCCCACTGTCTCCTGTACATTTGACCGTAAGAACACTTGATTTTTCAGTATGTCATTACTGACATATATGTAGTGCAAAATATGATTTAGGGGTCTAAATTGCTTAGTATACAGGTGCATTTGTGTGCTATGTTCGATGAACGGATGAAGGTCGAGTAATGTTGACATTTTCTTCCCCTTGTCTTATAGGAGCCTCTGTCTATCACCTGCGAGTGTATGTTTACCAGGCCAGGAACCTCATGGCCTTGGACAAAGACAGCTTCTCTGGTAATAGAGCATGCTGCTCAATTTGATTTTTACAGCATCATGCAGTTTCAGCATGTACTGTAAGCTCAATAATTATCTCAATATCAATGATGCGATCATGCTGTGATTACAGGGTGGTTTGTATTTGATCAACTGTGTTGTAGAACATGAACTTCAATGAAGAAGATGACTCCACCCGATTATCATGCTACAGCAATTGGGGATGTTTGCTATTCTTGTTGTTATTCTGCGATTACAAAAAAACGTAACCCATCCTTCCTGTCACCCCGAAAAGATCCTTACACGCACGTGTCCTTCTTGCACATGAGCAAAACTACGGAGACGGTGAAGTCCTCCCTGAACCCGACGTGGGACCAGACTCTGATCTTCAACAGTGTGGAGGTCTACGGAGACCCGCAGGCCCTGCAGCACAACCCTCCCCCCGTGGTGCTGGAGATCTACGACAAAGACCAAGTGGTGGGTAGTTGCATGGATCCACAAACAAAGCCATATCGGTTACATATGAGCATATATGGCACAGCGTAGAAAATCATTTTAACACTACAGGGTTCCCACTCTTAAGTCAATTATAAAATTCCATGTCTTTTTCGCTGACTTTCCATGACAAAAAAATATGAATCGAGCAAGATTCTACTCAAGCAAGCAGTAAAGCTAATAAACAGACATCCACCGATTGTGGAAATATATTTATATTTATGGTGCAGATGGTCTGTGGATTAAAGAATATTTGTGAGAAATGTGGAGACATTTTCTATCAGAACAGCATTTGTTTGTTTACCTAAAATTCTACTTTGGCCCTACAGTATTTAAGTGAATGTTTGGACTCATCCATAGATTTGCCACAGCATGCATATTTCCTACAGAAAGTATGTCAGAGCCATGAACTCCCTTAGGAGTAGCTTTAAACACTGGATCTAGCCTACTGGAGCCGTTTGTACATCTTCAGTGTTGATTCTCCCCCCAGGGGAAGGATGAGCTGCTGGGCAGGAGCCTGTGCAAGCCCCTGGTGAAGCTGCACCCAGGCATGGACGGCTCCCCCAAACTACTCTGGAAGCCAGTCATGCAGAAGGGAGAGCACGTAGGGGACATCCTGGTCTCCGCAGAGCTCATTCTGAAGGATAAGGTATGTGTGTGCGTGTGTGTGTGTGTGTGTGTGCGCGCGCGTGTGTTTGTGTGCGTGTGTGTGCGCGCGCGTGTGTTTGTGTGCGCGCGTGTGTGTGTGTGTGTGTGTGCGTATGTGTGTGCGTGTGTGTGTTAGATAAATGAGTGTATATTCATCTACATTGTAAGCAGTGGTGACTGTGTGATTGTCCCCTCTGCAGGGCAATGACACAGACCTGCCCCTGGTCCCTCCTAAGAGGGGGGAGAAGCTGTACATGGTGCCCCAGGGTGTGAGGCCTGTGGTCCAGCTCACTGCCATTGAGGTAAGAGGAGTCGAGTGGTCAGCAAAGGGCCTTTTCTGTCCTTAATGTAGGAGAAGCTCTGCCTATATGTGCCTATAGTCCACATCTGCCTATATATCTGCCTATCATATGTTGTGTATAGGGAAACTGGGTGCTAGACTGTCTCTAATGATATAAAATCCTGCATGGAGTTGGATCAGTTGAGCACAAGTCCTGTCATAAGTTTGAATATAAGTTTGAATATAAAATACATAAAAGTGTGAATATAAAAAACAACTAGGTTTGAAATGACAAAATGCTAAAATTTAATTGGTTGCAGCATCCTGTAGTCATTTACTGTCAACTTTTAGTATGGGGAATGTGCAGACCGTCCCAGCTATTGTGTAAAAGTAAAGTAAGGTGAAAGCTCAGCTCAAATCCCATTGTGTGTTGGTATCAGATTTTGGCGTGGGGATTACGTAACATGAAGGCGTACCAGCTAGCCAGCGTGTCGTCTCCCAGTCTGGTGGTGGAGTGCGGGGGCGAGGTGGTCCACTCCGCCACCATCAAGAACATGAAGAAGAGCCCCAACTTCCCAGTCTCCGTCCTCTTCCTCAAAGTGGTGAGAAGAATTAATTTATGTTGTCCAATTAAAATATAGAAAAGGTCGTAACACTGTGGGAATGGTATAATCCACAGAAATCTAATTTCTCTTAGACTCTGTATATCTTCGCCCCTCAACCCCCAAGGTTTTCTTCCGAATAGAGACAACAGTTGAATCTTCTAGTTCAGTTTCCAAACTTCCACCCAAGGGCAGTGTCTGACCAGCACTGCTGTCTGTGTTCCCCGCAGCTCCTTCCCAAAGAGGAGATGTACACGCCCCCCATTGTGCTGAAAGTCATCGACCACCGGCCATTTGGCAGGAAGCCTGTGGTGGGCCAGTGCACCATCGTGTCCCTGGAGGGGTTCCGCTGTGACCCCTTCGAAATCAGATCCGATATGTCCATGACCTCCAAAAGTATGACTGTTTATCCATTATCAGTGTGATTGATCGTTATTGTCCTCTTTTGACTTGTGCTTTGTCTGATGTGGTCTTCAGAGGATTTTATCTCCCAATGGAATTGTAAGGTCGGCTGGCTAGATCTGTTGTTGTTGTTGTTGTTGTTGTTGTTAAACTTGAACCTATGACCTTGAATGGTGTTGGCACTGATTTCAAGCGTTACAAAAATATTTGATGTACTATACAGTCTCCACATAGCACATCCATTTCGCTGTGATAGCAGAGCAGTCCAAAGACTGAAGTCTGCCTCACCATAGTAATGAAGTCTGTCTCTGTATTTACACATAAATAATTAAGTGTACATGAATACTTTGTGTTGCAGTGGCTTTGATGGCGTCTCCTCCTCGTGACCTTGCTATAAATATGGATGACAGCAGACCACTACTGGCAGCAGAGGTATAATATACTAGACCATACTCATTCTTTGAACCCACCTATCTTTATGTGACATTTGCCCTTCGTTGTCAGTACTTAAAGCTTTGTAGTGTCCATATTTTGTTCTTTTTATGGTGTATATTTGAAGCATGTTAACATCATATATCCCATATGTCTTTTATGATGGTCTCCAAACACGTCATATAACCCACATTCATTTCACTTGTTGGTCAACATTCTGACTTCCAGTTTCTGCATGGTATGTCTGCTGCAGTAGACAAAATGGTCCCCACCCCTCACCATATAGTATGTACTCCACAGTCCCAAGCATGAGTAGCTGATTAATCAGTAAAGAAAACATGAGCTCCAACGTGGGGTTCTCATTTTCTGAAGCAATTTCATGAATTGGTTCATGAAATTCAGTTCCTGACTCATTTAATTCATTTGATGCTTCCTGGCTCAAAGGAGAAGTGTACAATTGTTTGCTATCTTTGGGGAGTTGGCAGTTAGCAAAGGTGATTTTAACAGGACATGCATAAAAACACACAAACATTTATTGCTCTGCTTGCCTCTAGTTTATAAGTGCCTAACTTACATGCCATGTAAATGACCTTGCTTTCTTCCATGACATGGTGAATGATTATGTAAATTAGAATTCATTATTTTGAATGAATGCTAATTCTGGAAGTGTTCTTTGTTGTGCATCTCTCAGAGGGTTCGTTTGTGATCTATGATTTAAAACAATGATAATCATTTCTATCAATCAACATGAAATCAGCACCAGCGTTAAATTAATCTAAATTCAGCATGTATGAAATTTACTATCATTTCAATTGTTGTTCACCTGTTAGATTCTAATGCTGCTTCTTTTTTCTTCACTCTTTGTCAGCGTGTGGAGAAGGTAAGAATTTGTCTTTAAAATTAATTTTTTGATTTTGTGATAAGTCGACTAAGTAAATACATGAGCGAGGACTCAAGTGAAGTATTTTAAACTTTAAAACTATACTTTATACTTCAGACAGTCCTGTTGAAATCCTGTTAGGCTTGGGCAGTTAATAGTCCATATTATTTCACACCCTTACCCTGTTGTTTGTCTTCCCATTTAATAACCCCATAAATGTTATTGCAGGAAAAAGAGGTGGTTGACTGGTGGAGTAAATTCTACGCCTCCATTGGACAGCATGAGAAGTGCGGCCCCTACAGTCAGAAGGGATATGACACTCTCAAAGTGAGTAGGACCTTTCATTTCAGTGTTTCTTTTAAATGTCACATGTCATCCTCAAGTAATATAATTGGTCACTATTCATATACAAACGTTGGTTGACTGTTGGGTCATCAGTTAATATCCGTGTTGTTTGAATGGCTTGTCAGGTGTATGACAAGGAACTGGAGAAAATTGAGGAGTTCAAGGGGCTAACAGATTTCTGTAGCACCTTCCAGCTGCTAAGGGGCAAGAATGAACATGGGGAAAATGACCCCTCAGTTGTTGGAGAATTCAAGGTCAGGCCCTTTTTGTTGTTATTGAAAATTTGTACAAAGTTGTTCTAAAACTTAACTTACTTAACGTTTATCGGAACTAAACGTTATAGAAAACCTTTAGAAAGATTGTTTTAAACTTGCTTGCTACCAAGAGGAAGTGGAAGGAGTTTTAAAACGGAACTTTTTTATTTTAATTTTTAATTTTAATTTTTTAAGATTCCTCCAGTGGCACACTGACTCTTTCGTCCCTTGTGTCCCTCAGGGCTCGTTTAAGGTGTACCCCCTCTCTGATGACCCTGGGGTCACCCCCCCACCCCGGCAGTTTCGGGAGCTCCCGGAGAGTGGGCCCCAGGAGTGCCTGGTGCGGATCTATGTGGTGCAGGCTTTGGACCTCCAGCCCAAAGACAACAATGGCCGGGTCAGGCTCTCTTAACTCAGGGGATCTATGCTCAGAGGGGTCTAAAGCATATAGAAACCGTCATCTATGGTGTTGAGCAGCTCTAGGCCTCAATCAGGAGTTTATACTGTATAGTGGGTGCTACTGTATGATCAAGCATCATTTTTAGATCTGATTATTGACATTTTTTCTATTTCAGGAGATTTCAGGATTATTTCACCTGTTTAATGTCCTGTGTCTAAAGATCTTTTTTTCTCCTCCATGTTCAGTGTGATCCATATATAAAGTTATCTTTGGGAAGGAAGACTATTGATGACCGGGACAACTATTTACCAAACACCACAAGCCCTGTGTTTGGAAGGTAATGTGTGCAACATCAAGATATTTATTTGTTTGTTTTATGACCAAGCACCTGCTTCATGCTAGAACTGAATCTCCCTGTCTGCTGCAGGATGTTTGAGCTATCATGCTTCCTCCCACAAGACAAAGACCTGAAGATTTCTGTCTATGATTATGACCTGTTGACCCGAGATGAAAAAGTCGGAGAGACGGTGATCGACTTGGAAAACCGCTTCCTCTCTCGTTTTGGTTCCTACTGTGGTTTGCCTCAGACCTACTGCATGTAAGAACCCTTTTCCAGTTGCACTTATACAATTGAACTCCATACATTATGGACCTTGTTTGAATGAATGTCTGTTCTGGTCTAACTTAGTCACTGATCACTGATCAGAAGATGAAGCATTCTTAAGTTTTACTTGTCAGGGTGTTGTCAGGGTATTGACTGCATAGTTTTGTGACCCTTGTACAAAATCAAAAAAGTAATAACAGCTTTTACAGCACCATGAGATCTATCAAGGCAACTAGCAAGCTACGATCTATCAGTTCCAGATATGCCTATGTTGTATTCAAGGCATGTCTGATATCAGTTTGCTGGTGTGTCTGCTAGATTTAGGGAGAAATATCCATAAAGCCCCATCATGACTTAACTTCTATGATGCCTGACTCTTGCAGCTCTGGCATTAACCAGTGGAGGGACCAGCTGAAGCCCTCTCAGATCCTCCAGAATCTGGCCCGGCTCAAGGGCATCTCTCCGCCCCGGACTGAGGACAACGGAAACACATTGCACTTCGCTGGAAAACAGCACAGCTTGGAAGAATTTGGTGAGCCTTTCCTAATATGCACACTCATTTGAGATTATTGAGTTTATTGATTAAGGAAAACATCATAGTGCCTGATTTGTTTTTGAAGAGTGGGTATAGTATGCTCACTTACTGTACATTATAAAGTCCAAAAATATTGCAGATATACATTTAGTTTTGGTGTTCTTGGTAACAGTTTGAGTGTTTTTATTCCAACATGGTTTGTTGTATCTAGAATAAGCATCACAGCCTCTCCATATAATATCTTGGCCTTGGACTTTGAAAGTCTGTGTATGTTTTCAGTCTCATGTAGTGATGTGTGTTTGTAGAGGCGAACAAGGTGATGCACCAGCACTTGGGTCCACCTGCTGAGCGCATTGCACTGCATGTGCTTAGAACTCATGGCCTAGTTCCAGAACACGTGGAGACCAGAACCCTCTACAGCAGCTTCCAGCCCACTCTCTCTCAGGTACAGGCACACAGACACACAGACACGCAGGCATGCAGACACGCTTACTCATGGTTCTGAAATTAAAAATCCTCCTCTCCCCGTCTTATGTTTCAAATACTTTCCGCTTTGTAGGGGAGTCTTCAAATGTGGGTGGACATTTTCCCCAAAAGCTTAGGCCTTCCAGGACCTCCCTTTGAGATCTCCCCCCGCAAGGCCCAAAAGTAAGACACAAGCCAACATTCATTTAGCTGTTCAAAGCATTATTTCTGAATATTGAATACAACTTCTTTTGCATCAGACATTTCCTGCGTGTCGTTGTCTGGAACACCACCGATGTGATTCTGGATGAGACAAGTGTTACAGGGGAGAGGATGAGCGACATCTATGTCAAAGGGTAAGAGGCACCACCAGGGAGGTGAACATTCAAGCTATATTGCCTCTGTGAGTACTGTATCAGACTAGACCTTTTATCAGGGCTGCTATTCTGACATGAAGTCATGGGCAAGAACAGATATGACCAATTACGTTCTCTTCAATTGAACTAATATTAGAATCTGAACCTTAATTCACATTGTTAGTAAAACCTGCGTTTGTCCTACTATTTCGTGTCAAAAACGGCTGCTGCATAAAAGGTCTATTGGACAAATTAGAAAAGAAATCCCTGCTACTAGATGGGATAGCCAGTTTGAATAAGATGGTGTGTGAAATCCTGAAGTCTATGTATTACTGTGTTGTGTTTAGACGTAGTAATGAACTTATTTGTGAATGAATTAACCTCTTTAGTGCAGATACAGTTACCTAGAGTGATTTGTTTGTTTTTATTGACTTTCTCAGCTGGATGCCAGGCATGGAGGATGACAAGCAGAAGACTGATGTGCACTATCGCTCCCTGGATGGAGACGGCAACTTCAACTGGAGATATGTGTTTCCCTTTGAGTACCTGCCTGCTGAACAGCTGTGCCTTGTCTCTAAAAAGGTGAGTTCTGTTTCGTTCATTTTTTTTATTCTATATTTTAGATGAATTCTTTATTCATATTTTTTTACATTATTTTGTTTTTTTCTTTTGTTGAGTATACACTTTCTATCCACGTTTTGTCATTAAATCCATTTTTATTTCAAATAGGAACACTTTTGGAGTCTTGACAAGACTGAGTTTAGGATACCGCCTAAGCTGATCATTCAGATATGGGATAATGACAAATTTTCACTGGATGACTACCTTGGTGAGTCTTGATGAGGGGAACTGTTTTTAGTCCTGCATAATTTTCAAAATGTATTTCAGTCCCCAGCTGACGTGTCATGGGATGTAATTGACAATAATCAATGGAGTTTTGTCCTCTCTCTCTCTGTAACAGGTTCCGTTGAACTTGACTTGCATAACCTCATAGCACCAACAAAGATGTCACACAAGTGCAGTATTGACATGCTGTCAAAAGAGGGTGAAATTCCTCACCAGAAGTGGGATGTGACCAAGTCACTCTTCCACCAGAAGGCTGTTAGAGGGTGGTGGCCCTGTGTGGTTGAGAAGGATGGCAAAAAAGAGCTTGGTGTAAGTACATCTATATTTTACAAAGGGGATCTCTAGAGGCTATCTATTGGAGTAGTTGGTTACATCCGGTTACACTTTGTGTGTGTGTGTGTGTGTGTGTGCTTTGTGGTCTCCAGGGGAAGGTGGAGTTGTCTCTGGAGATAGTGTCTGAAACTGAGGCAGACGAAAGACCGGCAGGAAAAGGCCGCGATGACCCAAACATGCACCCAAAACTGGACCCACCAAAGTAAGATGATCATGACTTAAGTAAAAATACATGTAAATCCACAAGTCTATTTAGTTTTGCTATTTAACAAGTGTAAAGCATCTTAATGGTATACTGAAACTAATGATGAAGGAAATTAATATCCCTTGTTACTTCTGCTGTTTAACAGCCGTCCTGAAACATCCTTCTTCTGGTTCACTAATCCATGTAAGACCATGAAGTTCATTGTGTGGCGAAGGTTTAAATGGTTGTTCATTGGGCTGATCCTGCTCATCGTGGTCTTGCTCTTCATTGGAATCCTGCTGTATTCACTTCCGGTAAGCACCAATCTACGTTACAGCAGAAAAGGATCAGCTTGTGCATGATTCTGTTTTGTATTTCTTGAAGGTCATGTGGCTTTGTTTTCATTTCAGTAGTTAACTGATTAGTTAAGCACAGTTATGTCTTTACCTTCACACCATTGTAATGGGTAGGTTTCCTAATGTGTGAGATCAGCTGTCTGATGGTGGCATATTATTTTCTGGCTGCTTTCAGAACTACATTTCAATGAAGATTGTGAAGCCGTTTTCAGCAAGATGACCTGTTCCAGATGAGGAACCAAAGAATTTGAAGCCGTCATAAAATTGAAAGCACTAACTGCCGACTTTTTTTTTTTTTTTTTTTAACTGTTTTATGGAATGCTTGTATTTTAACGAACATTTGTCTGCAGATCTTTATAAAATATGTCACTTCAGTGGTTTTAAATGTTCTATATTCAATTACATTATGTCACATCCTTTTAATGGTCTCATGCTGGTTCTTACACATCTGTCTGTTAAGGTTAAGGAAAGTTTGAGTACTTTTTTTCCAGTTTTGCACTTTGAAATGTTGTTTCATACTTTTATATATGGAATTATATGTGGGCCTAATGAAATAAATGAATAATTAAAATACTTCATGTTCTGCTATTTTATTACATATACAGTAAATAGCCTACATTACAGATTGCAATTTAGTAGACCTCCCTCCCTACTCCCTCTTCACCCACGACTGCGCACCTGTTTATGGCTCCAGTGCCATAATCAAGTTGGCAGATGACACCACAGTGGTGGGCCTGATCAGAGAGGAGGATGAAGCAGCATATAGAGAGGAGGTTCAGCACCTAGCTATGTGGTGCAAAAACAATAACCTGGCACTCAATACCCAGAAGACCAAGGAGATCATTGTGGATTTCAGGAGGGCCAAGAGCAGGGCACACATCCCCCTCCACATCAGCGGTGCTGAGGTGGAACGTGTGTCTAGCTTTAAGTTCCTTGGGGTACACATCACTGAAAATCTTTCTTGGTCTCTCAACTCCTCCAGTCTGGTGAAGGCCTTAACTTTCTACGAACCCTGAAGAAAGCACACCTATGTCCTAGGATTCTAACAGACTTCTACTGTTGTACCGTTGAGAGCATACTCACTAACTGCAGCTCTGAATGGTACGGCAACTGCAGCGCTTCTGATCGCAAGGCACTACAAAGAGTAGTAAAATCTGCCCAAAGGACTACTGGCTCCCAACTCCCCTCCATCCACAACACATTTCATAAATACTGTACAAACAAAGCCAAATCCATTGTCAAGGATGCCACCCACCCACCCACACCAGGGTGTTTTCAGTCTACTCCCGTCTGGCAGGCGATACAGGAGCCTGCGCTCCCGCACCAGCAGGCTCAGGTACAGCTTCTTTTCAGAGGCTGTAACACTGCTGAACAAAACCACACCTCCTGTCTAGCATTTGCACTTTAGCTGTTACTAGTTTACCTGTTTACTTTTTACTACTGCACTGTTTACCTGATTACATTTACTCCTACACTGTTTTACCTATGTCCTTGCACTGCTAACATCCCATACTATTTTTTTTATATATATATATATATATATATATATATATATACATATACATATTATATACTGTACATTTATTGAATGTACACTTGATTGACACTTATGATGACACTTATTGAATATCACTTGAATTTCCCCTTGGGGATCAATAAAGTATATATCTATGTGTCTATCTATATTACATATATATATATATTAGTTATATAGAATGTATATTTATACTCAACATATATACTCTGTATACATATTTATCTCTGTAGACATGTCATCTGGAAAACCTGTATTTATCCAACTATACACTGTACATTATTAATCTACACAACCATACTCTACCTGCACTTGGTATTTAATGCTTTTTTGCACTTCTGGTTGGATGTCAACTGCATTTAATTGGCTCTGTAAGCCTACCTGTAATCTGTTAAATGACAATAAAGTTGAATCTAATCTAATCTAAAACCAATTAAGAATCAAACCCAAATCAAACCAAAAACATACATCGAAACATTAGTGTTTGTGGACCCAAGTTTGTACAACAGGTTTGGATTTTTGTTTGGTTTTGCTTTGCCCAGAAGTAAGGAACTTAGTAATGAGAGTACATTTTAAAAAAATAATTAGCTGACCATGCAGACTTTTGTTTCGTTATCTGGCTGCTACTGTCACCTTTAATCTTCTGACGTCATTAATTAAGGACCGAACCTGAGTCGCTCATGAAAGGACAGGAATCCATGCGTTAGGAGCTTGTGTGTATGCGTTTATGTATAAAGTGTGATCTTTGATGGACACGGACTTTTAGACCGTTTACTGTTGGACCTCGACATCATAGTCAGGAAGGCAACAGTCAGCCCCTGTCTTTACAAAGCTAACTTTACCCTGCTTTACCAACTGTTTTAGGTAGCCAACTTGCTAACTGTTGAGGTTAGCTATTTTTAAAAGTAGTCCATAGCATCTTAGCAACGTATCATTAGCAGATAAGAACTAACTTTACATACTCAATAAAGTTATTTTGTACGACTTCTGCTCATATTCTCACCAACAAAGCAAGGTAAGTTTATTTTAATTAATTAAATATGTTTAAAGTTAGCTTTAACGTTAGCATTTTGTAACCATTTGTGAAATTAAGGGGATGAAACTTCCTTTGCTAAAGTTTGGAATTTTGATCAATTGGATTGCAACTGAAAATGGACTCCGATTCGTCCTTTGATCATCTTAACCCATTACCTTTATCTGGTAATGTAATGTCAGGGTAATAGTAAGGTAATTTTGCTAGCGTTATGTTAACTGTCATTGACTGCTCTAGAATCTTTGGGTATAACATACATTACATAGTGAATCATTTTAACAGCTGTAAGAAGATATGTTGGCTCTAGCCAGTTTCATGTGTCAACTTGATAACCTGGTTAAGGTTACTGAGGTTAATATTGTCATTATGCTATTTAATTAATGCACAGCGGGTGTAGCCTAATTGGTGCTTTATCAGATTTTTGTAGTTTGCTGTCCAGTTATCCTCCAGTTTGGTAAATTGGTAGCCTGATAAGCCTACAAGTAAGCTTAGACCGACAACTGTTCAGGCCACTGGTCAAGTCAGTCTGTCATAATAAAGATGTTCTGGTGTCAATAAAAGCTGAGGCACGTCATTTGTATATTTGATTGGCTTTATTTATGAAGTAGTAGACCAACAAGAGAGGGTTGAAGCGGAGTAATCAAGGATCTTTTTTGAGGCATTACGAAATTTGAGTGAATGAATATAGGTTTCCCAAGTATCCAGACGGAGCATTGAGTTAGCAATGAGCAACAAACAAACCAAGCATCCATGCTTGCTGTCCACTACCTCCAATCTTTGGAGGAGCCCTGTTCTTTGACCTTTCACCACGCCCACTGGGAAGCACGCCTCTGTCGGTAGCGCGAAGCTGTGAATGGTGAAGTTCGTGGGTTGTTACTTTGCCGGACCTGAGGGCAAGTGTAACAATCACAGCTTATACTGTAGTCATTTTACAAACCATTCGTTTTCGTTGTAACGTTGCATCTGATTGTGAGCTTAATCAAACTACCGGTAAGTTTTGGCATTGTGTTGTATTCCCTTTTTAGAAATAATCGCTTGTTATGCTGTCTAGGCACTCAACCTGCTACCGTTGTTGTTATAGCAGGTGGATAATGGATTTTACTACTATATTTTTTATATACAGCGTGGAGAATGAAGGCGATAGTGACATAAGTGTAAATTGGCATAGGGCTCTACAGTGTGCCCATTTCACTCGCGAGTAAAAATGATGGCGTGCGAGTGCAAAAAAATATTTAGGCGCACTGGTGCGAATGACTTCTAACCATGTAAATGTTTGTCTACAAAATACACCGCAACATCGAGAGACATTACTGGTGCAAACCATAGAATCACGTCGCGAATGCAGCATAAAAACTACACCTCCCATCAACGTTAGCAGTTTCGCGTTGTGACTCGCTAGTAGTCGCTTCTATCAAATCCAAGAGCGCGCAGAAAAAGCGGAAAGTTAGACTAGCCAGCCAAGATGCAAAGATTGAAGAAATTAGTTCTTCTATCCACCGAAGTCATCGGATATAGGAGGAACAGGATGAGATTCTGAGAATGCAGTGAGAGAAGGAAAGGTAACCTAACATGCCTTTTAGCCCAGTTGACGTATTGGCTGCAATATGCAAAATATAGCTATAGCGAACAGGCACAAAAGTAGCCTCCCATAATACTCATACATAATACCATTTTATTCAAAGGTAGAACGCTACTGACAACTCCATGCTTCCACGCATGCTTGTTTGTTTACACCGAATACAAGCTGAAGTGCAAAACGAAAGTAGGTCTAACGTTTGCCTACTGCCCCCATCAATTCAGATATTTCAAATAAAAAATAAAAGTATATATATATTAGCCTATGTTGGGTTTTGTGGAAGAGAAAATGGACTGTTTTAGTAGTAGTATTAGGCAGTATGCAGTCAGATAGGTCACCATGGGCATATTTGGATTAGCTACAGATGGATTCACAAATAAATAAATTAGCCTACATTTGGCAGGATACTTGATATACAGGCTAAATGCAGATATGGCAATGTATTATATTATTTTACATTAACAAAATGTAGGAAAATGGAACAGACTGAAAATAAAATAGGCACTGATCTTTAAAATCCTGTGTCCTGTAGCCTAAATGTTGTCAGTCATTCTTAATATTCGCAATTGGTGCACTGGCATGTTTAACTGTTAGCTGCAGTGTAATGTTAGATTATGTGTAAGTGTAATGTGTGTTAGTGTAGAGCCCTGGGCATGCATTGAAAACGTTCATTGAAATATTATGTTCACGTGGTCGAATAAGCTTAGGTTGTCCACCATAAATGTTTATAGACAAATTAGACAACCTGTTGTAATCAGTCAGCATGTTGTAAAGAAAGATTGTAAGGGATAGAATCGCCCTCTGCCCTGTGACATGGCGTCATCTGACTTATCAGTGGTGATTTGCTTGGAGTAGGTTATGCTCCGTCAATCCTTTTTAAAAGTAAACAGCCAGCAGCAGTATGGACAGCGGTACTAGAGGCAGGGTAAATGTTGGTCTGCAAGGTTAACTATATAACTTAACCTGACTAACTTGATGTCTTCTACTTGATGTGATATGCTACCACAAGACTGTCCTGGTGTAGTGAAAGTGTAGTGAAAGTGTATCCCACAAGTGCCCAATTAATAAATTGGGGTAGTTGATCTACAGGCAGCTAGAACTGTCAGCAGGACATTTCAGTCTCTACATAAGATTGCGACGTTTAGCAAATATCATTATCCAAGTCAGTTTATTTCATGTTAGCTTTATGACCAAAATCTCATTGTTGCTGAATGTCTGTCTGCTTAGCTCTTTGCTCATGTCCAGCACAGAGATGTGACATCTGAGATGTCTAGCTCTAGTGGCCTGGCATCCCATAGCCTGGTTGTGACTTGGCCAGTTTCCAGGGCAACTGTAAATGGGGGTGGAGGTGGGTGATCAGGCTCTCAGCAGCTGGGCTGTTGGCTGGCTGGTGAGCTGGGTTCTTCCGGTCAGATCTCAGGACAGTTGGTAGCTGCCTTTTATGAGCTGGGAGCTGTTCATGTGGATTTGTTTCATGTTTCATGTTTCAGGGCAACAAGGGACTGTGACTGGTTTTGGGAAAAGCAGTGTGACTTTGACAGCAGATCAAGTAGCCAAATGTCTGAGACATTGTTGTTCTGTCAATTAACAGAACAACGAGGCTTGCAACAAATGGCTTTTGGACAGTAATTCCCTTGAGCTGTTTGACATTAGATTTGTATTCCTGTGTGTGCTCACTGATTGTTAAAATGGGGTCCTTATGTAATGCATCTTACCTCGACTCCTGCAGTCAGTGCTGCTGAAGAATGGTAGTGGGCATAATGTCTAAGGCTCATTCTGATACGCACCTTCATCCCTGTGCCCCAAGCCATGCAGCCTACACATACTCCCAGAGGTGAGACACTTCTACTCCTGTCGACCTGCACGCCTGCCTACCTGTCTCCATTCCTGCATACTGCCGTCCTTCACCGCCTGGCGCTGTACTTGTCCGAACTCTCTGGACCATCTGTTTGTATTTGAAAGGGGCTATGGGCAGGATTCCAATTGACTTGACCACTCAGTCACGTTCACGTCTGTGACTGCATTGACTTGCATATTTCAGACAGCGCCTCTTTAGGTGCAATGTAGTAGGCTAGTCTAAGTACATTTTGCAAGTTGTTTTGCATGCTTGCTTTAAGTGGATATCTTGGTATGATGGAGCATATTAAGCATATGTGTTTTTCTTGGTCCTGTTGAAAGTTTTAAGATCCTTCACACAGCCCCTTTTAAATCTTTAAAATGTCTTGGATCCTAAATAGACTAGTTCTCTTCCTCAACTTAGGCCTGCTCTGCATGCGTGTTTTCATATGGGGTTCCCAGTGCTTGGCATGGCTCCTCTTTCATGGTTTTCGGTTTTGTACAGCTATGCAATGAGGGTCCGACTTGCTCACCCTCACCCCCCAGTATGGGTGCAAAGAGATTACTGTAATCGGGTCCGTCTGTGTATGTATGCATGCATAAACTAAGCACTGGTCTGATGCATTTCGACTTCTTAGACGATGCAGAGGGTCACCATATCTCGGTCCTCCTACGTAATCCTTCAGATCTGCCTCTGAATGCAGATGTTGGAATTGATCACTTGTAATGGTAATGGGTCTGTTGCATGACTTGGGCGAGGGCCTACAGTCCCCTGACCGCTGTTCAGCCTCTGGTCTCACCAGTCGCATATGGCCATATTAAATCTGTTGGCTGTTGATGATGTCACTCAATATTGTAGTGTGTCCATCAAAATAACGCACAAATCAATACTGTCATGATGCATGATGAGTTCAAGCATAGTACCTCTTAAATATGAAAATTATTTGACCGTGTGTGTAGAGTATTACTATTCATTTCATAAGTACCACCTTAAGGAAACATGGAGTAACTTCAGTGTTTCCCACAGAATTGAATTCTATTTGTGGTGGTAGGTTTGCAGAATTAACTTGAATGTAACAGTTTTTAACAAATTAGCGCAGCATGGTTATGATGCTAACCAGCTTTAAGCACAATTTAGTACAACCTGGAAAATCATTGTGTGGTGGTCAATGTTGATATTGTGGTGGGCTGCAACAAAAAAAGTCAATGTATGGGAAACACTGAACTTAGTAGTTACAAATGATTAGGCTGATGCTTATGTTAGGGCCCAGAATCTTATTGCTTTTTGCTCCTCACTGTAAATTGGAACAGAAAAGACTGCCAGGAAGTGTGTGTGTGTGTGTGTGTGTGTGTGTGTGTGTGGAGAGAGAGAGAAAGAAAGATTGATTGTGCTAAGGGGGTACCTTTTGGAGTCGTAGGCCTCTTGGTGATGACAGTTGTGTTGTTGAAAAGCAGCCCAGTGTTCAGCTTAGCCGTCTGTTGTCTCGTGTCTAATCGCTCGCCTGCCGCTCTGCCCTGTGCCCAACCAAACAGCTGTCAGCTCTGCCTCTAATTAGCCCTGGTCAACACTTTTTCAGTGGATTATGGGGCCTAATGAAACACTAGATTAATAGTAACTCAATGTCAGTTAATATTTCAACACAATCTCATGTGGGTTTCTTTTGTGTGTTTTATTTCGTGACACATCTTTGCAGTAGCAGTGCTGGGAATGTCAGGATAAAAATAGCCATATTTGATGGCATCCATTCCCTGTCTTTAGCTTAGAGTCTTGAACTGGGGTCTGGACATGGACTAGGCTCTCTAAGAAAAGTGGCTTTTTTATTTTATTTTAGGCTATACATTGGTACGGAGCCCCTGAAGTGACATGAGAAAAAAAAAAAGAAACATGTACTGGGGACAAACACTGACTATAGTTTTGCCAGATCTTGACTTTGATTTGCGATATCTTGACTTTGCGAGATCTTGACTTTGTTTTGCGAGATCTTGAGCAGAAGCTCAAGACCAACCGCACGTCCTCCTTCCCAGGGCTCGAAATTAACTATGTCCCGGGGACCATAAAAAATGCTTCCGGGACACAATAGAATGATGTCTAGGACAACTCTGGGACAGTAGAAAAAATGGCAAAGCAAATTTAAAAATAGGTACTTTTTCCCTAATCTGTTCACATGGGAATCTAAACGTATCTTTCACGTCTGAATAAAATTATACAAAATTTGACCTGGCGTAACGGGCAGCTGGCAAAAACAGCGTTAGCCAGCTGATCTGTAAAGAAGCGGTTTTGTACACGCAGCCTTGCAACACTGTTTACTGCTCTTCAAATCACTGTAGGCTACAATGTTATTTTTGCTACAAATATAGTAAGATACCCAAATGGGCTGGGTGCTTGCGTTTTCTTAGGAATCCGCTGTATTGGTTAAATGAATATTAAGTAACTCATAGGCCGACACAAAAATAGGGCACGGGCGGTAGGCCTAATGGGTCACTTTCCGATATTCCTAGGTTAACTTACCTAACTAGCAGGCAGGTAAATGGCATTTGTTTTCATGACATTGTGAACATTTTTTACTGATAGTGTAGGCCTAAGGTTACACTGGTGTTCTTAAAAGAACAAGATGACAGTCCTCTCTAAAACGCTGCGTGTTTTCTGTCAGTGACAGACAAACGTCACCAATATCATGCTGAGCTAAATAGCCTACTGCAACTGCGATTTGACAAAACAATAGTGTTGCAAGGTAGCCTATAACTATGAAAACAGTTATTTAAGTTAGCATTTGACATTTCGCTGTGGCAGTTCTAAGGCCAGGGGTGTCCAAACTGAGGCCCGCCACGCACTTTAATCCGGCCCGCCGAGCATTTATTAGTTCATCATATATCCGGCCTGCCGAGCATTTAATTAGGTTATCATAGGCCAGCAATAGACGACGTTGTGGTTAGGCTACTGCAAACTGCTTTACACTCTTAGAGAACTTTTACAATGTCAAAACAGCTTGTTACATCGAGATACATAGTTGCAGCAGATCTAACTACGTTTTGCTACTTCATTTAATTGGGAATGCATTGAGTGTGCACGAGAGGGTGAGAGCGCGGCAGGAGAGTAGCCTATCTGACCGCTTCGTGGTAATTTCCCACGCTACTTATTGTTTTTTTTTCCACTGAGATCTGTGGCCATGACATCACGCCAAACTGACACTGAAATTAAAGACATGTGAAAATAGATTATTGACGGAATGTTTTACAACCCTGTCCGTCAAAACAACGGACAATGAGAAAGTATAGTGCAACCTCAAAAAAGAGCCAAAAGCACAATCTCTGAAAATGAGTGTTGTGTGAAACAGCAGATGATTAATGTTAATAAAATGGTGTTTAATAAATTGTTCAGAACTGACATGGTGGACCAGAATGAGTTAATCAGTGATACTGATTATTATGCTGTTTTTTATGTAGAATGGGAAAAAAACAAGAACTTGAATTTGGGACACTGGTGGTTAAGTCCGGGACAGCATGCATGCCTGTGTGTGTGTGTGTACACATGACTGGGCTGATATGGTCACGCAACTGTCCAGTAGTTAAGATGTGTGAGTTAGCTTGGTCCAGGTGCCACAGTGGAGGAAGCAGAATGGTTGTCCAGTGTAATTGGTTCTGGACGCCATCCTGCCCGCTAATCCCTCAGGATTAGGCTGATGGGGGAGGGACGGGAGGCTGGATAAGGACACCGGGAAGCCTCACTAGATACAGTAATGTGCCATTTATGTCACTCCTTACACAGCCTCTCTCTACCTCTGCACATTCATAATGCAGTAGCAGCTACTGTTTCTGTCACTGAACCGTAGAGGAGGAGAGGCAGGGAGAGAGAGAGCGAGAGAGGGAGGGAGTGAGTGAGTGAGGGGAGAGAGAAAAACAAGAGCGAAAGTTCTTAGCAAGCTCCTTTGTCCTCTTAACAGGAAGTGATCACAGTAAGGCGAGTTAAATTAACCTGATCCCTCCTGCTTGCTCCCTCCCTCCCTCCCAGAGCTGTGTGTGTGTGTGTGTGCACAGTCATGTGTGTCCGCGCACACATAGCTTTGCCGTGGCATGAACACTGACGACAGGTGGGGTCTTGAAAGCTGGGGCTGGACAGTGCTGTGTGTATTCCCCTTTCATTCTTTGTGGGTGTGTGTGTGTGTGTGTGTGTGTGTGTGTGTGTGTGTGTGTCAGGTTATTGACACGTTGTTTTCTGCTTTGTGCGTGACCTTCGTGAACATTACTTGTGTGTCCAGGCAAGTGAGATTAGACTGTAAACCTTGAAGCAGTAGGGCCGTCAATGTAGTGGTTTAATAGGAGAGAAGGGGTGAATGGTTAGCCTGTGTTGGCTCAATGTGGGTATTGTTTCCTTGCAAGAGGGCCCTGGGTTGCTGCTTTATTTTTCATTCTCTGCTATTGGCACAGGGCGTTGGGGAAGCAATCAAGCCAAAGTATGGAGTCTGCGTATGGAGAGAGTTCTGCTCATTATGTCTTCATGTTGAAACACAGTGGCAGTCTGGTAGTGATTTTATATACAGGCTGTGTGTGTGTGTGTGTGTGTGTGTGTACATGCGCATGCTGGCTTTCCTGAAATCACAGCCATGTGTTAGTTGGCATGCATTTAAATTTCTCAGCTTTAGTTCTCTTCTTTTCCAACAATCCCTCCCTGCTGTGTGTTGGGCTGTGGTTTTGTGTGATCTCAAGAGCTCTGTCCTGACCTTGTGGGCCGTGCCATCAGTAGACGGTGTGTTTAGTCTAAGCACAACTGTTGACCAGTTCCTTCTGGAATAGCCATTTCTAAATGCCCTTTTGTGTTAGTCAGGGCCAAGTCCGTAAGTGTATAATATTAGTTTCAACAAGGTGCAATTCACACACAAAGCTAGGCCTTTTGGGAGTTTTACAGTACTGTACAGTCATTTGAGTACATTACATTCACGTGGAAGAAAGACTGCAACCCTGACACTGTGATGATGACGATTAATATTTTGCTACTGTTTGTATGACGTGTGGGGGGTGTGTGTGTGGTCTGTGTGTGTGCGTGGTTGGCCGGTTGGGTGCAGCTCCAGCTACTCGTGGTCAGTGCTGGAGTTTGAGCAGGAGCACAGGATTGCGCCGGCCGTCGAGGTGCCCAGGATGTCCCGTCGTAGTCTGCGTCTCCACACCACTCCCGGTCACCATGGCAGCGGGGCGCAGGTCGCCAGCTACAGTCTGCTGGAGCGCCACAGTGTGTCCCCCGCCGTGGGAGCCAGCAGAGAGGACCGGTACATATACTGTGTATATATATATATATATATATATATATATATATATATATATATATATATATATAATATGTATGTATGTGTGTGTGTGTGTGTATATATGTATACACACACACACACACACACACACACACACACACACACACACACACACACATACATACATACACACACACTCACAAGCTCTGGGAGCCTACAGAGGGGACCGGTAAACACACACGCACACACCACTCCACTCTTTTCTGTTCTTTGTTTTTTTTTTTTTACGTTTCCTGATTTCCACACGTTTCCTAACTGTTAAGACATCTTTCTTTTTTAGTAAATTTCATTCTCACTTTTTAAAAAGTCTTTGAAATCTTTATAATTACTTAACTTCTCTTCCTCTTTGCTATCTTTCTCCCTCTCTCGCTTTCTCTCTCTCTCTTTCTCTCCCTCCCTCTCTCTCCCAGACCTCTGAAGAGTAGGCGATCCCATCACCACTCCTTGTCCGGCTCCCAGTCCCTGCTGCTGACCCCCCAGAAGTCGTCCCAGTCTCTGCCCCTCAACAGCAGTCTGCACAGCTGTGCTGCCAGCGACGCCTCGCTGCTCTCCTCCCTGCTGGACGAGTCCTGCATCCAGGAGCGCACACTCATGGACAGCTTCTGGGGTGGGCGCACACTCACTTGTATAATAATGTACACATCACTAGAGGTTGACCACTAGGAGTTTTTCCGTGGCTGATGTTGATGTCGATCTTTAGAAATCAGGGCAACCAATGGCAAATATATGATGCTGATTTCTTTTGCCTGATATGTTTGGCTGATTTGTCTGTAATTTTTTTTTATTATTATTATTATTATTATTATTATTATTATTATTTTAAGTCATTCATTCTATTATTCATTTGTTGCACTTGTGACAAGTGCATTGTCAGCATCAACTCTAGTAAAGTGTAACTTTAATAAGTGAAACTTATTAAACTTTTGAATGTTCAGTTTTGTCCACCGTTGTTCCTGAGAGCAGAGGCTGTGTGTGTCTGCATGGCTCTGCTGCAGTGCGTGTATGAGAGCTGCTACAACCTGCACACAGCCTCCAAGGGAGAGACATTCTCTGGTACTAGAAACACAATTGATAATATCAGAGCTTTAGTGTTTTAGCCCCTCTAGGGCCTATTACTGGGTTTCAGTACCGCTGGTTGAAGGCTCGCTAACAATATACAGTTCCAAAGTAGCCTTAGCTTATGCCGATGCTTACAGTATTATTAAAATGGTCAGAAATAGTCTTGATTAATTGTGTCCATTCGTGCCTGTGTACATGGCTCACTTCCTTTTCCTGTGTTGACAGGACTGGATGGAGACGGTGATCACCACGGTGAGCTGATGCGCTTTTGCACTGACAAAGTCTTGCTGTTTTCAGTCTTTCTGATAGCCTTTCATATTCTGTGTTTTGTCCTGTTTACGTGTGTGTGTGTGTGTGTGTGTGTGTCAGACCGCACCATCCTTGCGAGCGGTGATGCAGTGATGCAGACGTCAGTGGTCAGCGGCATCACGTGCAAAGACTGCAGTTTTCAGCAGTCGGCCGCCACACACTCTTCCTCTAAACACCCCTCTTCCTCATCCTCGGCGCCCACTGCAGCCCACCAACACACCGTCCCCCACAACACCACAGTCTACAGCAGGGACAAGGTCCGCAAGCATCGCTCTGGTAAGACACACACACACACACACACACACACACACACACACACACACACACACATATATATAATATATATATATATATATATAAACGGCATCACAAACAGAAATGGATTCCACATCAATCCATTTGTTTGCAGGTGAAGGTAGGGTAGCTGATTTAAAAACATAGTGACACTAGAAAATGACTGAATTTGAGTCTCTGCTTTTATAGAAGGTTGGGGCCAATTTAGAACACATTACAGTGACCTCTAGTGGTCATTGTAAGACACACCGCTGACCTCCTGATTCATCCATAGACGTCAAGTCCGCCTCTCCGTTCTTGCCGTTAAACTTCATGTTAGTTTAATGCAAAGCAATGTGACTGTTGTTTGTGTAGTGTAACACAGTGTTTTGCTTGCAGGCTTTGTGTGTGTTTGTGGGTGTTTCTCATGAGTGAGTGTGAGTGTAAGTGTCCGTGTGCAAGTGTGATCTCAATGGTTCAGTGTTACACTTTGGGTAAGTGTATGCTCCATCTCGAGGACTGCTGGCGGTATGAGGTTGGCTGAAAAACCTGAATAAGTCACTCAAGTGGTAAACCTCCTTTATAGAGGAGCCCTATGTTTTGTAGGGAGAATGAGACATAGTGTTCTTCAGGGAGGAGGTTTGCCTCGTACTCTGAGTTAACATAGCCATGTTTGTCACTGATGGACCTTCTTGGAATGTCCCCCTAGTGTTGGATTATAGTGAAGTTTAAGGGAGTAATGGAGTAATAGAGTAATGGAGTGATGTTTTTGAGGTGTGTGTGTGTGTGTGCGCGTGTGTGTGCGGGCGTGCGTGTGTGTAGGTGCGCATGCTCTGAACTGTGCAGGGTTTGCATACTGTAAGTGTGTGTGTTTTGTCTGTAGGAGTGCTGTTGCTGCCTGAGGTGTGTGTAGAGTACAGCAGGCGAGCGGCGGCGTCTGTGGCGTGTGTGCTCTCTCTGCTCGTCCACACTGTGCTGCTGCAGGCCTGCACACAGGGCAAAGGTATCTGACCACTTAGTCAGCACACAGGGCAAAGGTATCTGACCGCTTACTCCGCACACAGGGCAAAAGTATCTGACCACTTAGTCCGCACACGGGTGCTCTTTTTAATCCCCCAACGGTCACCACTATTGCTCTCTCTCTCTCTCTCTCTCTCTCTCTCTCTCTCTCTCTCTCTCTCTCTCTCTCTCTCTCTCTCTCTCTCTCTCTCTCTCCTTATCTCCCGTTTTCACACTCTGGCTTCCTGCTGTTGGGTTGTTGTACGGTTAAAGTGAAGAAGGAACAAAGAAATATTCCGGCTATACAGCTGTATGATCTCACCTAAAGATTATTGCATGACTGGCTAAATATGTGTTGGATAGTAAACCGTGTGTGTGTGACCTGCCCTGTAACCCCCTCCTCCAGACGGCCTGTGCTCCGTCTCCCGGGCATGTGTACAGGCCTGCAGGAGGGCTTGGCGCTCCAGTGCCAGGGCCGTGGCACCCCTCCCCAGTGTCCTCTGCCACAGGGTGGCGCTCTGCGCTGCTTGGTGCAGTGCCATCTGTGGTGCGCTGCGTGTCATCGGAGGTAAACGGTTGAATTCACCCACACCTGGGTTTGTGGTGACCTCCACTGCAAGATGGGTCGAGCTCTCCACTCTGTATCTCTGGTCTTCATTGGGCACTGGTCTCACATGCGCTTGTTTTGGGTTTTCAATGGTGTAGACTACTCTGGCCTGGTGTAGACTACTCTGGCCTGGTGTGTGTGATTGGTGTGATCTTCACTCATTTGCTCAGGTCTGAGTTATTGTATGACTGGTGTCCACAAAACTGGTGTTTTGATGAATGACTGGAGGAGTCATCATTTAGGCTCTGCCCTATGTCTATACAAGCAGTTGTTTTTACACCTGTAGAGTCATCATTTATTTACATAAATGGAGATATATATATTTACACACACACACACTTACATGCAAACCTCCAGGGTGCTGTTATCTCCACAGTAATACAGTTGGATTAGACTCTGTTGTATTGGAAGGCCACAACTTACACTGAAAATCCTCAAATTGTAACCTGTAATTTTATTTACTTACGCTGTGTAAAGCACAGGCCTTTATTTGGGGCAGGCTCGTATTCGAAGCAGGCCTTTATTTCTTATTGGGCTTCCGTTGTAGAATTTTATTCTTAGAAATAAAAACTCATAAAATAACATCTTGCCAGACACACCTTCATGAACAATAACAAATTAGCGTAGATAACAGCAAGTTAAGGATATTTTTATTCTAACGTACGTTTTATGTATTATGAGACATGCGTTTCGTTTGGAGCGGCATAGGCCTACCAGTAAATGTTTTGGGATTTAATTTACTATGTGATTATATTGCTAAATGTTGGGGCTGATGGGCACTGAAATCTGCGGTGTATTTGATGGATCACTATTTCAGAAGAAGGGGGTGGCAAGCAACTGGTAGCTTGAGAGCAACGTGTTGGGAGACCCATGGTGTAGGACAACAACTTTTTTATTGGCAACAATATAAAATATTAAGAAGAGCTCTTTGTTTTCGATTTAACTCAATGAAATAAATGTCCTCTAGTGCTCGTGGACTGATAGCCCTACTGGTAGGCAATTATTTCCCCGACTTGTATTTGGGGGGGGGGCGGCCTTTATTTGTCTGAATCGACCACGACCCCTGCTATTATCCGAGGCCCGGCTATAAATAGAATCCCGGCCATAATTTGAGAATTTACGGTATGTGCCCCCATGTCCTCCTCCTCCTTTTTCCTCCTCTGAGTTTCATCAAACACCTGTCCAGCTGTCTCCCCAGACTCCTGTCCAGCTGTCTCCCCAGACTCCTGTCCAGTTGTTTTAGATGGCACACCTGTTGTGTTTTATTTACGAGTCTCACGACTTCCTTCTCTTCCATCCAGCGTTGTTCTTCTTTAGTCTCACGGATGTTTAAACATACCTGGTCACTGGCAGCTTCCTTCTTCCTTCCCCCTCTCTGTCGCCTCCTCTCTATTCTCTCTTGAGTTTGTCTTGTTGTTCTTTCCTGCATAAACAAATCTGTCCCAAAGCTGTCACTGTAGTAGCCCCGTCACCATGGTTACATGCAAATCGCTCGGTCACACCCTCGCACACGCTCCCCTCCAGAGCTGTGATTGGGTGAGCGAGGGATGAGGAAGAAGAAGAGGGGTATGAAGGAATGAAGGAGCGCTCTGATTGATCTGATCATTTCTGCTGTGTGTGTGTGTGTGTGTCTCTTCTAGCTGACTGGAGGTACTGCAGCACTATGAACTCTGAGGGACACCCAAAGCAGGATGGTCACCGAGACACTGACGCGTCATTATGTGAGTACCGGTCACTCAGCCATGTCCACACACATTTTCACACACACACACATATAGGCTGAAGCACTCGGACATCCTCACGTTCCTTCCATGAATGACATTAGGTTTGGTCGTTATGTGATTGTATATGCACAATTACATGCCACATGTACCTGTAAATGTGTGTACCTGAGAGTGTTTCAGAAGCGGTCAGGTCTATGAGCCATTCAAGGGTCCTACTGAACTCCATAGCCATGAATTAATCACAAAGAATGCAAACTGTTGAATGTAATTAGTGGTGAGACCAACGTGTTTAATGTCTGAATGCATGGAGTCCTTTGAAGTGTGACGTAATCTTCATAATAGTTGATTATGTTTTTGGCCCTCACTGTTTACCTGTCTTGCCGTGGCCACAGGTGATGACTGCAAGGGGAAGCAGCACCTGGACGCGCACGTGACCGTGTCACACGCTGACCACAGACGCTCCCCTAGAGCAAAGCGCTCACGGGGCATGCTGTCTGAACTCCTAGCTTATACAGGTTACCTCAACTTACCTGATCTTTTTAAGTTAGCCTGCTATAGTTTGCCCCAGTTCAAGAATATCTGATTGCTTGTAGATCACCTTCTAGAAGTGTAGATCCTCTAGGTTCACCTTCTGAGTTTCATATAATCTGTAGTGAACAGTAAGTAACCCAAATGGCAAATTCCAAATTTGTTGTTTTTGCTAGTTCCCCCCCCCCTTCCTTTACTTATTGCGTGATTTATTTATTTTTATTTTTTTTTTAATTTTTAATTTTTAATTAATTAATTTTTTATTCCTTGTCCCTGGTCACTAAGGCCATGGTCTACTGTGGCTGGGCCAGAAACTGGTCCTTGGGATCTGGTTGGTCACTCAGAAGATGTTTTCTCTCCTCCGGTTGGCCCTCATGTCCCAAGGTCATTGTGATGCTCCTTCTAAAGGCTGCTGTGATCACCAACGCCGCTTGCATGTGTACTCTAGTAGTGACCTCCCTTGCTTTTGACTGACCCTCCACTGAGGTCTGTGTGTGTGTGTGTGTCTGTGTGTCTCTGTCTGTGTGTGTGTGTGTGTGTCTCTGTGTCTGTGTGTGTGTGTGTGTGTGATTGGTGTTTTGGCATAGGGAGTAGAAGTAGCAGGTGAATAGATGGAATTGGATGTCTTGTTGTATCTGCATGCTGTGGTAGTTGTGTGTGTATTTGTGTTTGGTCTTTTAGACGGTGCATCTCCCTGCTTCTTTTACACATAGCCAGTGTCCTTGGCTTGGCTATGATGCTATTATAAAACAAAGCCGACTAGTCCGTCATATGGGTCCTTTGGACTGGAGTCTGCTGGAATGTCTTTTGCATGGTGGTGTCTGTGTGTGTGAGTGTGGACTTCTCTGCCATTGGTGTATAGTGTTATTTTTGTCTTGTTAATCTCTTGGCTAACTTAATGACTGCTGCAGTCTTGCTCTCTCTGTGGTGTGTTGGACTCTCCTTTTAAGTTGGTCTGTGGATTCAGTAACTTTGCTGACCCCCAACGCATGTCTCCAACTGACTATTAATACTGTAGCCCCTCTGGTGTGTGTGTGTGTGTGCATATTAGACACATACACACACTCTTTCACATTACTCTCCTGAGCTTAGAATAGTACCACTAATCTTCTCTGGTGTCCTGTTATATCTGTGTGTGTGTGTGTGTGTGTGTGTGTGTAGCCAAAGGATCGTCTTCAATATGGCAGCAACTGCTCACCCTCATGTCTCTGCTCAGGGATTTCCTAGTCACACGGTGAGTTCCTCCACAGGGCATAATATTTGCCACTTGCCATGCGGCATGAGTTTTGGTGCTCTCTGTGTGTGTATGTTTTGCGTGATCGTGTGTGCGTTTGTATGTATGTGTTTTGCATGATCGTGTGTGTGTGTGTTTTGTGTGTGTGTTTGTAACATTGCAGCTGATATTAAGGTCTTGACTGTTGTCCACATTGAATAAGGGCCCTTTGTGGTTTGCTGTGTGTTGAAAAGCAGGTGCCTTTCCAACCTGTGCAGACTGCTGCTGCTGCTCATCCCCCTGCTCCTGCTTGCGGGTGAGTTCTAGTCCAACACACACACACGCTGCTCGCCACTTGCTTGGATGGTATACAACTTGAAACCACTTTCTCTGCTGCGCTGCATAGTCATATATTATACTATATAGTCAAATGGGGTTAGTGGTTGTACCTTATTTGGTCTTGATGATTCATCCCTGCTAAAAAAGCTGCTCAGACACTGAACTGGGGATAAAATCAGGAAAATGCCGTATAATCTGACAAACTGAACCATTTGACTTTTTTTAGGACGGTGCAGTGTACAGTTATGATGTTGGACACAACTGTAACACATTGCAATGTCTTACTGGCTTAATGTGTCTCCCCTCCTCATGACTGTGCTGCCTCCCTCTCCAGTGCTATGCTACTGCGGTCCAGCTACCTTGTGGGCCATCCTTCCAGCTGTCAACATCACTGATTGGAGGGTTGGCTCCCTCAAAGACATTTCATTGGAGGAGGACCACACAGTTCCCTTTGTCCCGCCCCCCTTCCCTGCTGAATCACAGGTGGGTTCATCAGCTGGCCCCAAAGAACTCGACTCCCAGTCATGTTGATGCTGTTGCCTAGTTCACAGCCGAGACTACTGATATTGTATCTGTATGTAATGTGATCGACTAGCCTACAGGCAATATGGCCAGTGCAGCAGACTGTCTTTGCCTGCCTGTCAGTTTATGTACCTGTTTAGCTGTGTGTTTCCATATGTGTCCAGTTTATATTCATTAGATTATTCAAAGGTATGCATTTTATATTCATTAGATTATCCAAAGGTATGCATTTTATATTCATTAGATTATCCAAAGTAATGCATTTTATATTCATTAGATTATCCAAAGGTGTGTATTTGATTATCTAAAGACTTCAACAAAATGTGTGAAAGAATTTTTCTCTCTCTCTCTCTCTCTCTCTCTCTCTCTCTCTCTCTCTCTCTCTCTCTCTCTCTCTCTCTCTCTCTCTCTCTCTCTCTCTCTCTCTCTCTCCCTCCTTCTTTCTCCCTCCTTCTTTCTTTCTTCCTGTCTTCCTTTTGCTCTTTCTTTCCCTCGTTATGTCTGTCCTCTCCCCCTCTAGACCTCCTCGTCTCCTCTGTCCGTGGATGCGGAGCGTGTTGGGCGTGCAGCGCGGGTTGAGCGAGTTGAGCGCTCGCTGGCCGAGCTGTGGGCGCGCGTGGCGCGGGGAGAGAGGCAGCAGCAGGAGAAGAGTGCCCAGCTCCAGGCGCTCTACCGCCCCCTGCAGGAGCAGCTGGAGACGGGCGCCCACCTGCGCCAGCTGCAGACGTCTGTGGCGGCCATGATGGACGAGAAACTCCAGCCGCTCAAGGACGAGGTGGAGAGGAACACCAACAACATGAAACAGGTGAGGGAACACACACACACACATAAAGAAATCGCACACTGAACTGGTGAAAAACTATGCCTTGTGTTCTTTGTGAGAGTGTACTTACTGAGGTTTCTCTATGGTCCATGAGGGGTTGAAAGTGCTCACATATACAAGCATATTCTACAAATACAAACGGTCATGTGACGTCTACCGCGGGTCTGAGCTCATCACAGTCATCACCGCAAAAAAAAAAAAAAGATACATTTGGGGAATTCGATTTCATGTAGCCGCCTGCAGAGGTCTGGATATGTGTGTATGTATGAATTATGTATGAATGTGTGTATGTATGAATCCATTCCGTCCCAGCCCTACTCAAGGGTAGGGCTGGGACGGAATGGATGTTTTCTTACCGTAGTTGGTTTAAGTTTAAGCTGACTGCATAACGTGATTATTTCTGATATTCTGATACGTTTTCAACCAACGAAATAATCATGTTATGCAGTCAGCTTAAACTTAAACCAACTACGGTAAGAAAACATCCATTCCGTCCCAGCCCTACCCTTGAGTGTGTTATAGTCAGTATTCTAGTGAGACATCTTCTTTCCCTGAATAATACCAGCATTCATACATACACACATATCCTAACTGTGTGTGTGTGTGTGTGCTGCAGCAGCAGCAGTTGTATGTGAGCCAGCAGCAGAGCCATCAGAGTCGAGTGGCAGAGCTGGAGGCCCTGCTGGAGAACCTGGCCCAGAAAACGGAGGTACATGCGTCACATTCCTCATGCTCACAGAACACCCACAGCTCATGCTTACAGTGGATACAGGCATGTACAATCATTTCAATATAATCGTCTGTCTGTGCGTGCGTGCGTGCGTGTGCATCTGTGTGTGTGTGTGTGTGTGTGTGTGTGTGTATTTCCAGGACATCCAGAGAGCACAGGAGACCACACCGGCCCCTGTCAGGTGAGTGCTGCTCTTACTCACGAGCACAGACGCAATCCTAATCTATTCTTGTATGCCAAAATGTTCCCCTCTCTCTCCAGTGATGTTGTGGACCGTGTTTCCCATGAAGCTTTGCTGCTGGAGGTGCAGCGGCTGGAGGCAGCGCTGGGCAGCATCAGAGCTGACCTGCAGGGGATCATGGGATGCCAGGGGCGCTGTGAGCAGCTGGACAACATCCAGGACATGGTGTGTGTGTGTGTTTGTGTTTGAGTTGCATCATACACATACAGTTAGGAACAAAATGGTGGATGTGAATATTGAATGTCCTGGTGTTGTGCTGGTGGATGTGAATATTGAATGCCCTGGTGTTGTGCTGGTGGATGTGAGTATTGAATGTCCTGGTGTTGTGCTGGCGGCAGGTTTCTGCACAGGTAAAGCAGCAGCTGCAGGACCTGTTCTATGGCGCAGAGGCCGAGGGTGGCACGGTGCCCGACTCGCTCCTCCCGTGGCTCGCCGCCCGCTTTGTCAACGGCTCAGACCTGCAGGCCTCGCTGACCGCCCTGGAGCAAAGCATCCTGGGTAACGTGTCTCAGCTGGTGAAGCAGAGCAAGCAGAAGGGGCAGTCTGTCTGTGCCGAGACCCTGAGTGAGAGCGTGCGGCTCTCCACTAGTCAGTCGGGACTAGCCGAGCAGGTGAGCAGATCCACAAGGACCACCGTGTGTCTTTCTGAACCAGATTAGCAACTAGACATCAGTGATCGTAAGACGCTGACCATATAATAAAACCATACGATAAGTCAGTTTTAAACTATTTTGAATCACTTACTATCATTTGTTGATCAATTGAAGTGATGCCAAACAGGCATGTACTCAGTTCTGTTGTATTGTTGGCTGACTGTATGTGGAAAGCGCTGAGGGACGGATTGAGGGACACTCATTGGAGTGAGTGTGATGGCACAATCAAGGGACAACTGTGCTGTGTCAGGTTGACTGGGCTGTTTTGTCAGATATAAGTGTTGTCAGAGTAAAAATAAAAAGGACCGACAGAACTTTTAGTGCACTTAGTTCCTACTGTCTAGGCTGCCCATCTTAATAGGTTAAGTTACAGTTGACAACAGTCCTCTTGATCTTTCTAAGCAGAGAGATGAATGTCTTTAAGATGCTAGCAGTAAGTGTAAGTCCTGTGTCTCTTTCTTTCTTTCTTTCTTTCTTTCTTTCTTTCTTTCTTTCTTTCTTTCTTTCTTTCTTTCTTTCTTTCTTTCTTTCTTTCTTTCTTTCTTCTCTCATTCTTTCTGCAGCATGTGGAGCTGATTGTGAAGAATGCCCTGAGGCTGTACTCTCAGGATCGCACAGGCATGGGGGACTACGCCCTGGAGTCTGGAGGTACATTACGCTACATTTATTAGTTTAGCTGGTGGTGAGGCCAATTTAAAGTCCAGGCAATAAGTGTGTGTGTGTGTGTGTACGTACACATAAAGGTGGCAGCATCCTCAGCACTCGTTGCTCCGAGACGTTTGAGACCAAGACCGCCCTGATGAGTCTGTTCGGCCTCCCTCTCTGGTACTTCTCCCAGTCCCCGCGCGTGGTCATACAGGTACCTGACCGGCTCAGAGACTTGTGCTTATTTAATCCCTGCTATGCAGGTGTCTCCAAGCTGTGTTGACTGCAGCATTGTTTCCCATCCTCATTCACAGCTGACATCATCAGCTCTTGTAACCCAATAGTACTGATGGATGGAAATATTTGTCTTGTTGTTCTCTCTAGCCTGACGTCCATCCAGGGAACTGCTGGGCGTTTAAGGGTTCCCATGGTTACCTGGTTATCCGGTTGTCTATGCGTGTGGTTCCCATGGCGTTCTCTCTTGAGCACATCCCCAAGTCGCTATCGCCGACTGGACACATTACCAGCGCTCCCCGAGAATACGCGGTTTACGTAAGACACACACACACACACACACACACACACACACAGACAAACACTGACACACACACAGACAAACACTGACACACACACACACAGACAAACACTGACACCATCCTAAAAAAATATTGCAGGTGGATTGTACATTGTCTGTCTACTGTTCCTATAGTACAGTCTTAGGACTTCAATACTATGTCCCAAAATACTATATGATAAGACAAGGCCATGGGCTACGCTGAAGTAGAGTGTGTAGGCTATGCAGCCTAGGCACATGTTATTGATTTGCTCATGCTCAAGTTCATTTTCCAGTTCCAGTTTTTTGAAGTTGTCAGGAAGGCCTTAACTTGGTGCATTTCCTTCACGCTGTCAACATAAGTGAAATTTGCCATATGCTTATGGCAGGATGTAACAACCACATCGTCTGTCGACATGTAGAGCAGAAATGGCAAGGGCTGGTTGGTATTTGGCTATTCGGTTTAATGATGAGAAGGCCACTCTGTACTCCTTTTATATATAATATCAAATTCTTTGGTATAGTTAAGTCAAGGCAAATATATACCATGGCACTTATTTACACATTTGTATTTGAATACATATTGAGGTAGAATTATCCGCATAAGAGAAGAGATCTCCCAAAGAGGAGCAAACTTAAAGGAGAATTCCGGTGTGATATTGACCTAAAGTGTGTTGAAACATGATATCGAGTGTGAACGTATGTCTCATAGCCCATCTCGGCTTGTCCCCTGCACTCCAAAATCTGGCGCTTGTTAGCCGATGCTACCAACAGCTTTTTCAATGGTGGTGCTTCGGCATCGGGTTGCCATGCAAATAAATCACTGTTTTACACTATTTACGAGGCTCAATGTATCTTCACACTTCATTGGTAGACTTCCGAGGGCCCTGACATTTAAAACGAGACATTGAGAACTTTGAAAAAGCACTGGTAGTTTACTTACAAGACGATTTATACAGACAGTATCTTCACGAAGCGTTTTCAGCCATCTTGAATTTAGTCACGATAAGTCGAGCGACAAGTAAGAATGAACAGGTATGATAAGGGATCAGATTCCAAAAATAATACAGTGGAAATGCATGGATTCCAGTTTCTTCCAGTAGCAGCAACTGGAATCCATGCATTTCACATATCAAAGGCTATTAACATGCACCATTGGTTTGCTGAAAATCTCGCCATGCCTTTAAGAGCTCAGAGGGAGGAAAGTCTACAACTAGGACAAGTTTGGCAAAGGTACATCGGTAATAGTCTAGGTGACGTATTTCGAACAGATTTCGCAGCCAAAACATGCTTCTACCATATACAGATCTGACACTCAGTATCTTCAGACATAATCCCACATAGGCATCTTCTAATGGAATTGGTCGCACAAATCTCGAAGCCATAGATATCTTTGCTCTAAGGTCTGTTGAGAACACATACCCAGCCCTGGAAACAAGGTGGAAATGTAGAATCTGCATAGATGTCTTTTGACAAATACCATTTGCTGTTTTCATCCCTTCGAGGCATGCCATCACTGATGACTGATCCAGTGATGTAGTTATTTTCAGCAGGAAAAGGCAACAAGTTGATGAGGAAATAGACATTAAGAAAAATATCTGCATCAATTTTCATAGCATAAGGTACTCCAGCAATAAGTGACAAGCCAGTTCATCATCATTATCATCATAGTCAGATTGTGATAGCTGTCTAAAAAGTCCATCAGAATGATATCACCATGTGTCAAGTTCTCTTTGGCAAGAGCATATTTGGCCTTCTCCCGTTCCTCTCCTTCCAAGACGACGAAAAAGAGTTTGATAATTTTGATGTTAGAGACCAAATCTCGCTGTCCCCACGAATTTCTAACAGCGTCCCTTGACTCGCGATCACCAGGTGTTACCAGAACCATCAACACCAGATACGGATTGGGTTCACAAGCTTGAGTCATGTAGGCCTACGATGTTCCAAGTATTCACTAAAAATGCCATTAATCCAGCCAGGAACAGATATTTTGCTAACTTATAAGATATCATTCTTAAAATCAGTTGCGATTTAAGACTGCGTGTTTAGGTGGTGGAGAGAGCGCACTTACTTCTCTCTTCTCCCTTACCGGTGTCACGTGATGTCAGTTTCTGAGATTCTGGGTTGCCATGGGCGAAGTTTAGCATGTGACTGTCATCCCGCGCGCCCTGAAAGCTGTCACAGTGCGCAGCATGAGGAACTGAACGTTGTAAGACCGCAAAAACATTGAATCTTTTTTGGATGATTAGCCTACGATGGGTTGAAAACAAAAACAAACGTTGCTATGCGAGTGTTTTGAACAAGTGATGACCGTGTAATGGAAGAGTAATGGTAAATATGTGCTGTCTGTTACCTGCACAGGTGAACATGAATCGTGTGAAAGTTCTAGGTAACAATGTTTCGTTATAGGCTATGGTTGGTTTGACTTCCACCACTGTTGTATGTTACATTTTGTATTTATGAAGTAGGCGAGGCTGCAATGCAGGTGTAGACTTGTGTCTGTTTAAATGAGCAAGCACCTTTTAAAGGAAAACTCTGCAATTGTCACACAGAGGTCACCGAGTACTGTTGATACGGAAAAAAAAAATAAAGCAAATCGGTGCCGCCTAGCTCGAGTTGCTGCAGCTACAGTGCTACACTTTGGACACATCTTTATGATCATTTACCTCTTCTCTCGTTTCATAATGTACCCTTCAGGTTGCATGCGTTGGAATGTATGTTAGCCCTAAACTGTACTGGAGGGATTTGTAAGAGGTGACTGGAACACATGGTGACAATGTTTACAATGAAAATAATCATATTGTAAACATCCTAAATGCCTTGGGCATACTTTGAGAGATTTACCCTAACAGTAAAACCACCCATTACAGGCCATCCTGTTTGTTTTGACGTTAGCGCGTGTGCGCGTGCGTGTGTGTTTTATGAACTAGCTGAGCCTTGCTCATTGCTGTGTGTGCTGTCTTTAGGGTCTGGAGGATGAGCACCTGGAGGAGGGCAAGCTGCTGGGCCGCTACACGTATGAAGAGGATGGAGAAGCTCTGCAGACACACCCAGTCACGGTTAGACACAATCTGACACACAATACACTGTGTCCATTCTCTTGGAGACACAGATGACATGAGTCTTCTATCTGACTATCTGATACTACCCATACACAAACCTGACACAATTAACTATACCCAGTATACAATACAGTATGATCAGTAGCAAATGTTCAATTTTGAGTTTGACTGTAAAGTGTACCATCTCCATTCCACCTCATTGTGCCCCTCAGGAGCAGAACGATGTGGCCTTCCAGATCATAGAGCTGCGGGTGCTGTCCAACTGGGGCCATGCGGAGTACACCTGCCTCTACCGCTTCAGAGTGCACGGCCGACCGCCCGTCTACTGAGGACCTCACACTGGACCAGGACAAACACTCACACTTCACTGGACAGTGAGTCCACACACACATACACTAATGCACATGCACTAATCAGAGATCCCTCACACACTAATCAGAGATCCCCCCCCCCCCCCCCCCCCCCCCCCCACACACACACACACACGCACGCACATATTTTGTGCCCTATTCAGAGATCACACACGTCAAACACATATGTACATACACAACAAGACATTTTAGGTCCAAACTTTCAAGGTGTCTGGCTCCTGTAGCTGTTGCCCACAGGACCTTGGTTAGGCAGCCACCTTTCACTTTTTCTCAGATGAAGATGTTTGTGGTGGAGAGGAACTGTTCTAGATGCTGAGAAACAGTAAATCCACACCTGAATGTAAAGATGTAAATGTTGTGAATATTTTTGGTTGTTTATTTTGTTTGTTGTTTTCTCACCTGACACACTCAATCAGTGTTGTTTGAGAAGCCATTAAACCCTGTGTGGTCTTGAACCTGACTGTTTTTAAATGTTTCATATATTTAATACTTTTATTTTTATTATTTTGAACTGGAGTTTAAAATTCTACTGTTAACCATTGGCATAGCCATCCAATTATTTTTGTTTTGTGGTACTGAAATAAATATTTCTATAGTATTTTTGTTTTGTAAAGCATACTCTTTTCTATGCAATTTTTGGGGACCACTACATTTTTATTGTGTAATGTAATGTGTTTTCAATCGAAATCTTATATGGAAAGGTCTAATAAAAGAATTTAATATGGAAGCTTCCCTTTTTAAACATGGCTTGACTTGTCTTTTGTAAAATTTCTATATCTCATAGGTTATCTTCAGTCACTTATATGACTTATGATGGTGTGGTTGACTGCAAAATGTAATCTGGGCAGAAAACTCATGAGGTACTAGAGTTGGAACCTGGGCTGACCTTATCCTGTGTGGTTGTTGCCATCAGAATGTGTCTGTGCGTGTGTTTTTGTTGCCTTATTTTCAACAGTGAAGGAGTGGTGATCCCATCAGTGTCTGTCAAGTTGCCTGCCAATTTTGCGAGGACATATTAGAGTGTACTGAAGTGGCTATGAGGAGGACCGCTTCATGTTACAACCATTCAGTGAAAATAGTCAGGTGCAGGACTTCAGACTGTAGTACTTAACTGTGCCAGAGAGTGGAGCTCTTCACTAAAAACATAAATGACAGTTGTCAGTTTTGCCACTCCAGAATTACTGTGTGTGTAGCATAAGATTGTTTATTAAAGAAACGCCATAAGCCAAAATTATTTGCTCACAAGCAAAGTGCCGTAAGTAAAACAATGACGAGGTGGTATGTCTCAAACATGTTTCTAGCACTCCACAACATGACCCGGTGAACCTTCACTGTTGGGTGATCCTATTAGGTTGCTTTGAAACACTGTAGCGATAAGTCCATCCACCATAAGCTAAAAAGAAACTGAATGTCTGAAATTATATAGTCGTTATATAATGGGACGTGACCGTGTGCTGCAGCTGCATGCTGAGTTTGTTACTGTTTGGATTAAGCTCTTGTTAATGAAGAAGGCTGTAGAGTCTATTTAACCTCCTCTAGCTTCATCAAGAGTGTCACTGACCCGTGTTAAACAATTACCCCGGAGCGAATGGAAGTCATATCTTCAACTCCCCAGCTTGTGATTAACAATATACCCTCTGGAATCCTCTCAAGTCCACTTTCAAGGTCTCATGGGCTATATTCAGTAAATGAGTTAGTGGTCTAGCAAGGATTTGGGGGGCCATGTTTGTGACAATTCCTACAGTCAATATTGTTGCTCTATGCTGCCCTGACATGCTGTAGTTAATAGCCTGCCTTAACTAAACAAAAAAACATTAATGACAAAAAAGGATTTAGGCAAAAACAAGTCCAGGTCCAGGCACTCTTAATATATTTTAATGGTCCAGCAAAGTAGGTAACTTGGTGATCCTTCTCAGCAGGTCTACTCTCAATACCAGACCTGAACCTCAGCATTATGGGTGGAGGGCTTTTATTTCAATGGTCCAGCAAAGCAACTTGGCATGTAATTTGCTGACATCGTTACCGCAGTAAATACTCACCTCGCCGATGCCTTTTCATGCCAGAGGGGTGATGCGAGGTCCAATCTCAATCTGATTTCTCCATGTGACCTCGCAGGGGTTAAGGCTTTTGAGTAATGAAATGACGGAGGGTTCCAACCGTTCCTTTCCCTGTGAGACCCTCTGTCATTTCATTGCGCAAAAGCCTCATCATCTTAGGGACACAAACATAAGGTGTCTACAAGCACTGTGATACATTACAAACATATTACCTCCCTGGGAGCTGGGGTGCATGTGTTGTCCTAATGTAATACTGAGAACAAATTGATTTCCTCGACATGGTGGCAATGACCGTGCCACTGCAGCACACTTGCATTGAGCTCTCTGTGTTGTCTGTAAATCAGGCTATCAATTTGTGTGTTCCCAAGGAGACATTGGACTGAAGGTTTGTCAGTGTTGGCCTCCTAAGAGGAAAATGTGCTTTGGACGTCATGTGAACTCGGTCAGGGCCTCTCATCACATCCAGGAGCTGCGTCATAATTGCAAATCAATCTAGATGAGTCCATTGTCTTGATCACAATGAAGCTTTCTTTCTCTTTCTCTCTTTTCTCTCTCACATGCAGAAAATGATATTAGAAAATTACCACAGAAACTACTCTACTGAAAGAGATCCAAATCCTCATCATTGCTGATCCTCTATGATACAACAGATTGTTGAATCCAACTCACTGGTATAGCCTTTTGCAGTCCTACTTTTCTCTCTCACACACACATATTCAGTCATAAGTCCCATTCACATAATGGTGATTAAGAAACGAGACTGTGTACTGTTAATGTAATTCAGCGATTGCAGGCAAAATAAGCATATGTGACAAAGTTAAAATAATTTCAACTTTTGAGGTGATAAGCAGGTTGCCATATGTGTGAACAGTACTAGAAATGTTCCATACCAGCTGTGAAATAGAACTACCAACCCTCCTGTCTCATAACGTAAAACAGATCTATGAGGCCACTGGGAACTCACTGTAAATGTTGGTATTGTTCCTCTTACATCATGCACAAAAGCACACACACACACACCAGTGAGGAGCGGCGTCTCCCTTCAGGCAGCTCAGCTCTTTCCCCCCTCCAGCTCCCTCTTTGTTACTCTCGCACCACTGACAAACCCGGCCCATTACGCCTGGGCTCCTCTCACTGTGTGTGTGTGTGTGTGTGTGTGTGTGTGTGTGTGTGTGTGTGCATGGCCTCCCCTGACTCCCCCCTTTACTGCACTGCTTTTGTCAAAGTCACACAGCGTCAGATGTCTTTGTTTTTGGAGTGTGATGAAAAAGCATCAGATTAAATCGGAGGGTATCCTTTTTGTGTATGCGTGTGTGTTTGTGTGTTAGTGGTGTCACTCTCTTATGTCCTAATTCAGACTCCTCTGCATACCCAACTCCCACTCTCTTTGTAACTTAATCAGAGAGGCGTTGGTTTATTATCCCAATCATCCTCCGTGATGTCATCCTCTCAGAAAAGAGCTCTGGTCTGTTGTGTCCCGAGCTGACCTACAGTCTGATGGAAGTTCCACTTCACTTTACTGTGAGTGCCTCCTCCGCTTCCTCTGACCAGTTCCTATTCAGTCTCGTGTGAGTTTCAGCTCATTCTGATTGCTGTTCTTGTTAAGTTCAGTGCCACTTTTAATCACATTTTTAACAACAACACATTACAGTTATCCACCTTATTCCTGATCCAAACAATTGGCGTCGCCATGACACGTCAGTATTCCAAAATTTGTTTTTCTATGTCCGGCCAAAGCTGTGATTTTTAAGTGGTTTCATATGATGGTCGTCTGACTAAAAGAAAATGTCTGATGCTCTATGAGAAAATGCTGAAAGCATTGAAACTTGACTTGTAACTTAATGTAAAGCGATTTTACGCTTCAGTTTCAGCTCATTTGGATTACAGAGGAAATTCTCTTGTGTGCGTGTGTGTTTTTCAGTATTCCGATATCCGGTTTGCTATTTCCAGCCAAAGTTGTGTTGTATTGATTGGTTTCATATGATGGTAGTCTGACTAAAAGACAGTGCCTGATGCATATATTATTTAAAATATCCCTATTAATTGCAGAATTGTCAACTTCTCAAAAGAAAAAAAGTTGAACAATATTCAAGTCAGCCTACTGAGATGGCAAGTTATATGTAAACAGAACTGATGGAAGATGAAAACTGGAACGGAAGTAGGTTTCATGAATAAGGTGGATATAGCACTTTATATAACAAGTCCTATTACTGTAAGTTCCGTGCCGGCCTCTGCTCATTTTGACAGTTCCTGCTACACTCAGTGTCACTTCCTTTGCATATTGGCAACAGTTTTCCTGTTGCGTCCAGCGTGGGTTCCAGCTCACTTCAATGTGAGCGCCTCCTCTGCTAGAGGCAGTCTTGCTGATGCAGTATTGGTGAAGAGGAGAGGAGGTGTTGGATGATGTTGCAGTGTGTGTAAGTGTACTCATATGACTAAGACTACATGAGTTACACTTTACTCAACACACACCCACAATTTGTGGGATTATTTTTAATCATTAGTGTTATTAGTAGTAGTAGTAGTTGTAGGCATGATTGTAGTAGTAGTAGTAGTAGTAGTAGTAGTAGTAGTAGCTGAGTAGCAGTAATAGTGTAATAGTGCTCTTGACATTGTATGCATTTCTATAAATGTCTCATAATTCTCATAATTCACTACAGGATGTCTCAGTTCAGTTTTAACTTCATGTGACTGAGTATCTAGAAATCAAATGTATTACAGTGAACTCATAGATTCCTATATGAATCAGATGTCAGTTTATGTTTATATGCTGACATTACTGTACATATGTTTTCAGCAGATGGAACAGGAGCCTTTGTAGATGAAGATGCAGGTGTTACATTGTCCTCTTGAAATATATGATAGGCCTACTCCGTAGAAAGCTTTAGTGCAGTCTCTTTCTCACAGAGCCAAAACACCTGTGTTGAATTACTACTGTGTGACTCAGTGTTAGTTTGTCCAGCTAGAGCTTTCCAGAAGTCGTTTCATGCTAAGCGGCTCTGAAACTGGACATGACCTCACCTTTGAGTCTGGGACTAGGACCATGACACTTATTATTACACGTACTCATACTCTTCATGCACAGCTTCATCCTACTGGGATTACGTAGACGATGTAAGTGTGGTGTTAGCTACAACAAAAGTAAACAAAGTCCGCCCTGACATCCCGCTCCACTGCAGTGTGAAATGCGGATCATTTGAGATGTTGCCGGACCGCTTGTTAAATTCGCTTCATGGATCGTTTCACCGCGGGATCGCGTCGAGAGGGATGATGTGGGCTGCTGTGGCACATTGAAAAAGAACTCAAGCTCTGGAATAGGAGACATCTTTGACAGCAGAACATTGTAGCAGAATAATAAACAATAAAAAAAATGTGATTTTTTTTTATTTAGTAACACTTTACTTGACAGTATCGACATAAAAGTGTCATGAACACATGAAACCTAACCCTAACCCTAATCCCAATCTCTAACCCCAACCCTAACCATAACTTTAAACCTAACCCTAACTTGTTATGACAAAAAACGATTGTCACTTAATAAGTATAAGTATAAGTATATATACTCTTTTGATCCCGTGAGGGAAATTTGGTCTCTGCATTTATCCCAATCCGTGAATTAGTTAAACACACTCAGCACACAGTGAACACACAGTGAGGTGAAGCACACACTAATCCCGGTGCAGTGAGCTGCCTGCAACAACAGCGGTGCTCGGGGAGCAGTGAGAGGTTAGGTGCCTTGCTCAAGGGCACTTCAGCCATGCCTACTGGTCGGGGTTCGAACCAGCAACCCTCCGGTAACCCTCCATGGCTGCCCTAACAGAAGCGTTGTCATAAACGTTTATGACTTGTTTATGACACGTTCATGACAGTGTCATCTCACTCTTATGTCGACACTGTCAAGTAAAGTGTAACCTTTTATTTTGTAGTTGTAATGAGTATAGCCTAATCATTATACTGCCTAGATAGTTATTTGGATGGCAAGAATATATTTGCTGGTACATACTTCTACTCAGTGTATAATGCATGGTACTATTTAGAATCCCCAGCCATATTTGTCCACTTAAGGTTCTTAAAAACCAAACAGTAAGTAATGCTACAGTACATTTGCTGGCACCGAGTCTAGATAAGAAGGCTTGGGGCTTGTGCTTTGTGGCTGATGAACTCTGTGGTCTTTGTTTGAGTGGAGAGCGGCCAAATGAAGGAGATTTGGATTCTCATCCACTGCCCGTTCCCTCAAGGGCTATCCCTTATTGTGGATGGAATGAGTGTGTGTGTTTGTGTGCATGCTTTCGTGCCTGTGTGTGTGTGTGTGCCTTTGTACGTGTGTGTGTGTGAGAGAGAGAGAGAGGGAGAGAGAGAGAGAGTGTTTGTGTGTGTGTGTGTGTATGTGTGTGTGTGTGTGTGTGTTTGAGAGAGAGACAGAGAGAGTGTGTGTGTATGACTGGCGTGAGAAATGGACTCTGCTGAATCGGCACATACAGGCCGCTGTCTCGCTCTCTGCTTCTGTCAGTGCCAGCACTAATGTTGCTGCAGGGGTGTGTGTGTGTGTGTGTGTGTGTGTGTGTGTGTGTGTGTGAGTGTGTGTGAGTGTGAGTGTGTGTGAGTGTGTGTGTGTGTGTGTGTGTGTGTGTGTGTGTGTGTGTGTGAGTGTGTGTGTGGGTGTGAGAGTGTGTGTGTGTGTGTGTGAGTGTGTCAGTGCCAACCCTGATGCCACTCAGTAGCCCAGGAGGCATGGGTCTACACAGCCTGGGAAATGTGCTCTTGTCCTAGTGCGCCAGTTCTGTCAGAATCCATCATCTCCCCATCTCTTCATGTTTTTTTTCCCATATTTGTCTTTGCTGCTACCCTCTCTCACAACACATACACACACACACACACACACACACACACACACACAACACACACACACACACACACACAGGATAAAACAATTTAGACAAAGAGAGAAACTAGGTATCTTTGTTATAACACATACCTGCCGTAAAAACAAGGGGCTGTGTGAATGATGAAAATTCGAGAATAAAGTACGGCTGGCCTAAAACACTTCAAACAGTCTGAAGTCAGCCCCCAGCCACCTCCGCCTTTGTCTGGTCAGTCACAGCCTCTGATGCAGATGTGATTCTCTAAGGACTGAACATTGAACTTGACTCACTGCTTTAACCATCAAGGCATTGATGTTGATGATGACAGTGACAACGACAATGATGATAATGACTAATCATAATGGATGATGATGGCAAACATCATCATCCATCATAAATTGTGACCACCATCTTCATCATCAACATCATCATCAACATCCATCATAAATTGTCACCATCATCATCATCATCATCATCATCATCAACATCCATCATAAATTGTCATCATCACCATCATCATCATCAACATCATCATCAACATCATCATAAATTGTCATCAACATACATCATAAATTGTCATCATCATCATCATCAACATCCATCATAAATTGTCATCATCATCACCATCATCATCATCATCACCATCATCATCATCACCATCATCATCACAATTATTGGGGAGAGAAAGAGAGATATGTAAAATGGTGACTGCAGTGGTCATCCAGGAGTTTGGGTATTCTGGAATAGTCCAACACTACTCCCCAGTCAGGTTTCTCCATACGAGCTATTTCCTTCTGTTTCAGCACACATGGTTAAAGCCACTGTGCAACTGACATTGAGACACTCTATGCAACAAGCACACGTGACATCCTCCAACACAGTTGTAGCCCAGGTTCCACATGGATGTTCCTGTCCACATGGCGTCTTTTCTGGATAGTTAATATATAACTATATAAGATATATAAGATACTAAGATCATCTGAATCTGGGCTGTATACACAAACTGTATGCTTTTACAGCAGTGTAAGAGGTTGGGAGTGAATGCTTGGAAGCATCTGTGAAATGCTGAAATGTTTCTGAATGTCGGGCGTGGCTTCAACTGGAGGTTAATCTTT
>NC_055980.1:6669844-6677344 GCF_018492685.1 Alosa sapidissima | reverse complement strand
ACGTGTGAAGCAACTTAAATTAGAATTAGAATGTGTTTTCTTAAAAAACATGAATATGCTTTTATAACCTGTGTGATTTTGCTTAAAAAATAATATGTTTTTATAACCTGTGTGATTCTGCATAGAATTAGAATGTGTTTAACAAGTTTTTTAATTATGGGAAAATGTGGAAAATATCATAGTTTACACATAAAAGATCTTTAGTCATATAACTGCTCAAATCCAGCTTGATCAAAAAGAATTAAAAATGAACAAATGTTGCAATGTAATGATATATAACCAGTGTGAAACAATTTGGGAAAAAGGCCGTAAAAGTCCTGGCAGGAAGCGATTACATCAAAGTTTTTTGGTATATCCAGTTTTTAATATTCTTTTCCGAAGTGTTTACAACTTAGTGTTAACTAATAATTGTTGCAAACTGGTACTACAAACAAAATATTAGTGCATTCCTGGATCTACATGCTCATGCATGCTTCCTGCCAGGACTTTTACGGGCTTTTCCCAAATCACAGAAGTAACGTTGACGCAGCGGTAGATAGTAGCAGATAGTAGCATCCATCAGGCAAGTGTTATTTAAATAAACTCCTGGTGTACTTACAAACTTTTCAAAAGAGTATAAAAAGGGAACGACCTCTTTGTTCTCTCTTCTTTTTCATTTTTCTTTGGACCAAGCTGTTGAGGCTTCAACACTTTTTGTTCTTCTTTTATTTTTCTTGTATTTAATAAAGTCAAAACCCTAACTTTTAGTTTGTAGTTAGATTGAGTAAGATGGACAAGTCACTACACTGGCCTGAGCGCTACCCAACATACCCAATAACGAGAGAGTATAGGGGACTACACAGGAAGAGCACTATAGATAAAACCCGCAGAGAGCTCATCGGTGAATCTACAAGCTCAAAAACTGTACAGGAAAGTCTTGTTAAATAATAGCGAAAGCACAAATCAACCAAGTAAAGGACAAAAAAGACAATAAGGCACCGGCCCTTATATATCCTGTACAGATTACTGGTCAAACCAAGTTGATCACTGAAGCCGAGAGAGGCTGTGTCCGTGGATAAGGTATATTTTAGGTGTCACTGATTGTATCCGGAAAGAGAACTCAGAACGCATAGTGAAGTGAGGACTAGCTAACCTCACGAGGAACTGCACCTACAAGCCCTTACAGAAGAGGAACAGTTCTTTGAACAGCCGAGACTAGGGTGACATGGCCAATGTACTGGCTGGAAGCACTCCGGAATGTGATACTATTGAACCCAGAGAGACGGTTCGTAGTTTAGCCCATTAGGATCAACAAGGATCACACCATGCTGACCCTAGCGGGGCAGGAGGAGTAACATATGTAAACCGCCTGTATGGTCAACCATGGAAGGGGAAGCTTTCTGCCCACTGAATACCTCCCAAAAATACCAATAGCCGCAGGGAACAACAGGCCTAACATTCCCTGGTACGAAGCCTCTAGCGAAGAAAGAGAAGTAATTAGCCATGCTCCGTCCTCTTCTTTTGGGCTTGCCTGGCATAACCAAAACGTGGAAGGAGGCACAGCTGGCTACAGGATATGATTATTACAGACAAGGATGCGACAGACGAGACAGGCCTGTGGAGAAATTGTATGCACACAGCGCTCCAGGAGGAACTGAAACAATTCCCCCCACACAATCCACATGGAGTAGCTGGGGGCGGACAGAGGACCGCAACCCTACAGTATACTCCAACCTGAATTAGGCTCTTCACTGGTTATGATAAGCCAGCTATTAGGATCTGGAATGAGCAGCGTAAAGCTCCTTGGCCTCCTTCAGCCATGTGCGGAGGGGCAATCAGACGCTGTCTATCTCAAGGGCTGTATAGATGTCCGACTACCAGAAGATTTACTACAGGATCTCACAATGAACTTAGCCTTGAGTGTAAACAAAGGCATTAGGACACCCCCAGGCAGCACCTGATTTGATTTAGTGAAGGCCCACAAGAAGGCCCCAGGGGAGAATTAACATTTCAAAATCCTGGCCAGGGAGGTAACAGAAAATAAAATATCCTTTGAACAGACCATGAAAACTATGATGCACAAAGGTGCAGTAGTGCAACAGGAAAGGTTGCTGAATGGAGTACCAGGGGGTGTGCCCCTAGCAGCAGGATGGCCATGCTGGAATCAGGAAGAGAAACAAAGACACATATACATTTATGACAGGAGATCAGACAGTGCTAATAAAGCAAAGGACAACTAGCCTGGAAAATCCAGACCCTGGTATTCTAGAAAGATTAAGGGTCTGGCCACGAACAATGTAATGGCCCAACTCCAGGGGTGGCAACAAGCATGCATTTAAAAATCTCACTACACACAATTGGATAGCACTAGACCATGTTTACCCTGAATGATTTCAGACTTCGACGCAATCGGATAACACTACGACCAATGTGTACTGTCCTCCAACGTTGCAGCGCTGTCTTCATCAGTTTAGCTGGTTCCCCAGAATGTTGGGGTAAAAGTAACGTGCATCATTGCTCATTGCCAGAGTGTCTCGCAGAGACAATTCCATTGAACTCTGGATTTCCAGGGTAAAGGACAACCCCACTTTGAGCGAAACTCAAGCGCAACAAAATGATAATAGGGGAAGATCTGCCCAATTACCTCAGACAAAACAACCCCCCCACCCAACCAATGAGCCCCGCTCTAGAGACAGAGCGTTACAAGCACAACAAGGAAATTGGAAGGCTAGAAATGAGGTTGAGAACCTCCCCATGAGCAGGGTCACAATTACATAAAGAAGAAATAAGGAAACCAAGAGTCAACGGACATAACTAAAGAAGCACTCTTATTTAGTCTACTTTCACCATCTCTAAATTCCAGTTCATGAATTTCAATCTAAAGAAAGAGATTCTCTCCATCAAATAAACCCTCTTGCAAATCCGGAGCCCGTTGAACAAGGGCACTCGCACCAAACACTTATACTGACCAGGTGTTTCCTTTTTGTGTACTGTGAGCCTCACGGTCATAAATCGAACACCCCCGCACTCACACACACACACACACACACAACATTGGAGTAGCGATCTCAACTGTGTTACGGGAGCCCCGTCTGACACCAGAGTGGACACAAAACGCAACAGTGTTTCTCTGTTTGTTAAGCACATAGGGATAGAGGTCTTGAGTCTAAGAACAGCTTTCTCTGTGGTCCATAATACAGCAGATTATTAGACAATGAGACTATTCGTGAGTGTGTTGTTATCAGGTAATTGGATTAGCTGCTTGACTGTATGACTGTATGTTATATATTTGACCCCCTGAGTTGAGCCTTTGTTCCGGAATGTTGTCGTGAGGTCTGTGGGTATTGTGTGTGTGTGCGTGTGTGTGTGTGTGTGTGTGTACATACCTGTGTATCTGGATGTGTGTGTGTGTGTGTGGGTGGGTGTGGGTGTATATGTGTGTGTGAGCACACTCCTTTTGTAAGACGTGCCGTGCGTGAGGTGGGGGTGGAGGGAGTTTTCTGCTGCAGTGTGCGTCGTCCCTGCGCATGACCACGCAAGCCGCTCTCCTCTGAGAGGGAGGAAGGGAGGAGGAGGAGGAGGAGGAGGAGGAGGAGGAGGAGGAGGAGGAGGAAGGGAGGGAAGATGAGGAGAAAGGGGGATGACTCAGACCGGCTTGGAGATCAGAGCATCACTTCAGCCGGCCCCTCTGCCTGCTGACAAGATGGAACCCTGGGGATTGAACGAGGGACACAGAGGGAGAAAGAAAGAAGAAAAAATAGACATACAGACCGATAGAGAGAGTGAGAGAGTAAGAGAAAACAGACAGACAAATCAGCAGAAACAGAGACAGGCAGCCAGACAGACACAGACAGACACACAGACAGACACACAGACAAAGAGTCTACCAGACAGACAAGAGAAGGGATAGAGAGACAAGGAGAGTCAGAGAAGACGACAAAGACAAACAGACATGGAGAGATAGAGGTAGAGAGAGAGAGGAGGGGAGAGAATGGAGGGATAGATGGGGAAGATGGGGAATGGAAGATGGTCGTGAGTGAAAGCATGATGATACATTTTCATCTAGCAGAGTGGCGCACAACCTTCATATAAGATGACGTGTGTGTGTGTGTGTGTGTGTGTGTGTGTGTGTGTGTGTGTGTGTGTGAGAGAGAGAGAGAGTGTGTGTGTGTTTATGTGTGTGGGTGGGTGGCTGATGAAGTGGATAGCAAACACTGGTGTATTACCCAATGTGTGTGGGTGAGACCCACAGGGTTACTGTGGTTTCATGAGCAAGATGCTTTTGTTCTCTCTGTGTGTGTGTGTGTGTGTGTGTGTGTGTGTGTGTGTGTGTGTGTGTGTGTGTGCGTGTCTGCGCGCGCATCTGTGTTTTTCCCCCATCTTTTTTATGAATGAAGTCTTGCAGCTGGGCGGAGCCTGTAACCGTGGAGCTATGAGGTGATGTCATCATCAGCGGATGAATGAGCTTCAGCACCAGCCCTCACAGATGCGGGAAAAACCTCACGAATGGAGATTACCCAACCCACACACCCACAAACACACACCCACACCAACACACACACACACACACACAAACACACACACACACACCCACCAACACACACACACACACACACAAACACACAGGCACACACACACAGACGCACGTATGTACCGATCAATCATGAGACGCCCACACACCACCCACTCAATACCGCACACATACGTGCAAGGGGGTGCACACACACATGCATACAGATGTTCACACACACACACACACACACACACACACACACACACACACACACACATCTCTTCATTTCCCAGCCCTCCTCACACCCACCTGCCCTCCTATCAGATCTGCCGCGCTGGAGGGAACGAAACGGACGCTTGCTGACGCCATCACTCCCGCCCTCTCCCTCTCCTGCTCTCTCTCTCTCTCTCTCTCTCTCCCTCTCCCTCCCTCTCTCTCTCCCTCTCTGTCTCTTCCTCCCTCCCTCTCTCCATCCCTCTCTCTCTCTCCCTCTCCCTTGCTTGCCGTCACTACCAGAGCAGCATGAATTATCCATGTGAGAGGGTGAGCTGCCGCTGCTGCTGCTGCTACTGCAGAGGCTCCCCGGCTTGCTAGCTAACACACGCGCACGCTCAACACACACACACACACGCGCGCCGACACACACGCACGCAGACGACGCATGCAGATAGAAGCCTGTGCGCGTGTGTGTGTGTGCTAAAGGGAGGAGAACGACAGCGACAGGAGGACAGGATTTTTCTCTCCATATTTCATCCAGCATCCCACCAGAGGAATTAGGCAGCGACTGTATCTACCCTCTCTCCCTCTCTCTCTCTCCATCTATCCCTCTCTCTGTCGCTCTCTCTCTCTCTGTCTCTCTCTTCATCTCTCCGGCTAACACACGCGCGCGGCTGAAGAGCAGGCATGTTCTGCTTCTGCCTGCAGAGTCCCCTGCTGAAGCTCCAGGCTCTGGATGGGGACGGCTGCCCCTCGCCGGGGGACTCCCCAGAGGACGAGGCACCCAGCCTGGGCACCAAGGAGGAGCCGCCGGTCCAGGGCCCCTCCTGCTGGAGCCTGGGCAGCGAGAGGGAGAGGCAGAGAGACAGCCCCCCAGGTAGGGAGATGTGCATGCCATCACATCACACACCCATAGGAGCACACACACACTAACACACTAACACACACACACACACACACACACACACACACACTCCGTCTCTGTCTCTGTCTGTCTCTATCTCTTAATGTTGGTCACTTTCCATATGTGTACTTCTCCCCCCCTCTGGCTGTTAGCATGACACGCTTGCTTTGTGTTTAATGGATGAGACTAAGAGCATATGTATGTATATATGTGTGCATGTGTCGCTATGTGCATGTGTGTGTGCATGTGTGTGTGTGTGTGTGTGTGTGTATCTACACATGTGTGCTTGAGTGCAGCATTCCCTCACATCAAGGGGTTGACGTTAGCTTTCAAAAGCCTTCAGTCAGTCAGTCAATTCAACTGCCAAAGAGTACTGCACTTCAGACTCATGCTGCTTTGGACTTCATTAATGTAATGTAATTTTAGAGACATTAAATGCTACCAACTCAGTAAAGCTGCATTTATTGCGATGGTGGCTATTCTGTTAGATAGATGGCTTATGTGTGTGTATGACAGAGAGAGAGAGAGAGAGAGAGAGAGAGAGATAGAGATAGAGAGAGAGAGAGAGAGAGAGAGTATGTGTGTGTGTGTGTGTGTGTGTGTGTGTGTGTGTGTGTGTGTGTGTGTGTGTGTGTGTGTGTGTGTGTGTGTTTGCTCAGCTTTTGGCTCGTCCTACTGTAAGGCTCGGCTGCAGCCACCTCACACTGTTTCCTATTTATAACCAGACTCGCCTGCAACCGACACACTGCAAAACACAACACACACTGCCTGCATGACACATAATGACACATATTCTCTCTCTGTTTCCCTCTCTCTTTCTCTTTCTCTCATTTTGTTTTCCTCTAAGCCTGTCTGTCTGTCTGTTTGCCTGCCTGTCTGTCTGTCTGTCTGTCTGTCTGTCTGTCTGTCTGTCCCTCTGCCTGTCTCTGACAGTGTTATTGAGCATCCCACTATTCATGTCACCCTCTCAAACTGTACAGGACTTATTCTTTTACCCACACACAGGCACACATACGCACACACACACACACACACACACACACACACACACACACACACACACACACACACACACACACAAACACAAACACATGCTCACAGCAGAAATGTGTTTTGCTGACACAGAGTAAAGTTCACTCACCATATCACTCACACACAGACACAGAGACACAATGACATACTGACACACACACACACACACGCACACACACACACACACACACACACACACACACACACACACACACACACACACACACACACACACACACACACACACACACGCTAAGGAAATACACATATATCCTGTCATATTATCAGACACATGTGTAGGTGGCAATGTCATCTGCTGTTGTGGATACACCCCCTCACCAGCACCTCTCTGTTCTGTACGTGTCATATCCTGTCTCACCTCCACTAATAACATTCTCCATCCATAGTCTTTTTCTCTGTTACTCTCCATTCATCCCTTTCTCTCCACTCATCCCTTTCTCTTCCCACTATCTTTGTTCCTCTGAGTTTCTCTAGAGAAGTTGATGAAGATATTAAGATAGACAGAAATGAAAAGATACTTTTGTCCTCCCTCGTTCCTCCTTCATGTGTACTCATCTGTCCTCCATGTCATCTGTTTCTTGACTCATCTCTATTCTCTCTCACCTCGGTTCTCTTTTGTCTTCACTCGTTCATTGCTGTTACTCTGTGCATGTCTCTCCCTCCAGTCTCCTCCTCACACGTCTGCCAGTGAAACATCTCAGCCAGAAACCACACAGACTGTTGAGGGTGCTAACATATGACAAACACACACACTCACATCTCACTTCCATTCTCAAAGCCCTGCATCTCATTTCAGGGATAGGCACAGTCCCTTAAAGGAATACTGTCTCATTCC
>NC_055980.1:6609844-6664844 GCF_018492685.1 Alosa sapidissima | reverse complement strand
AACACCCAGGCTTCAGTTGATAGGAATCAGGGTTAGATTCATTGGCATGTTTCCTGAAATACTGATTATAAATGCAGGCTTAAATCAGGCCAAGACATTTATCTCCGTTCTGGCAGTTTGCTGTTGAAAACCGCAACTCCTGATGCTCATTATTATTTTTCTCTCCTTTTCCGTTTCTCTCACTCTTTCTCTCTACTCTACCATTGTGTCTGTCTGCTCTCTCTCTCTCTGTCTCTCTATTCCTCTCCTTCTGAATCCTCCTGTTTCCCTCTTTCTTTGGCTCCCCCTGTGCCACTGTTTCTCTGTTATCTCTCTCTCTCTCTCTCTCTCTCTCTCTCTCTGGCCATATAGCCTTCCCACAACGACAAGTCAGCCAACCCAGAGATCTTCCGCCTGATGAGTGAACTGGCTAAGACACGCAAGCAGCTGAAAGGTGAGCTTCATGTAGAGCTCCACTGAACCACTGGAGGAGGTGGCTCCAGCAGGCCACAGAAGAGCACAGCTTCCTGTGTCTGAGCACTATCACAGAACAATGACAGCTCAAATAGTTTCCACCACACCTTTGTTTTTTCCAGAGACTCAAATAGCCCACTTAGTTATTGAAAATATGTGGCTTTCATTTTAGAAGGCTTGGCAGTTTTTTTGTTGTTGAGTCAACAATTCTAATTCAGTGACCTGCCAAACTTGCTATTAGATAGTTTTGATGAAATTACAAAATGTTATTGGAAAAAGGCATCAAACTGCCTGCCCTTGTGCAAAAAGATATAATCTTATCCAGCATATGCTATTTAACTGTAAAAATGTCTGCTGAGTGAAACAGAGGTATTGACTGTGTAAAAACCCTTTATACTTGACCAGAATCTGAATTTCTGAACTGAATTGATCTGAATTATAAAATGTAATCTATGAAATTGCATTTTATTTAAACAAATTTTACATGAAACATGAACATGAAACGTTCCTTATACTCTAACATTGATTTAACAGACATATAGGGCCTAGCTAAACCAAACTTAATCACAGACATGCAGTGATAACAAAAAATGCAGCAGAAGGCAGGAGTATTTAATTAGAGATATCAAGTTCATTGTTCAGTGCAGTCACACTGTGATGTTGACGTCATTCTCAGAGCTGCGGTTGAAGCAGTCGGTGGAGGAGCTGGTGGACCCGGAGAACAGCAGGGGGGAGGACAGCAATGGCGGCGGCAGTGGCAGGTCCACTCATCACCACCAGGGGGAGCTGCAGACTCAGCAGCAGCTCCACCAGCAGCAGCAGCAGAGGCCAACCCTGGAGGAGACGGTGGACTCGCTGCTCAGGCGACTCAAGGAGAAGCGCCAAGCCCTTGGCCTCCCGGAGAACATGCTGGTAAGCGAGCAACCACGCGCCGCGCGGCCATCTGTGGCCACCGTCTGTTTGGTTCGCCTCTGCGCTGACGCGTTGCCATGGTACTCTGTGTGTGTGTGTATGTGTGTGTGTGTGTGTGCGGTATCTGATTATTATCAGTAGCCAGCACCTGCCGATTGATCGTGTGCTCGTGCGCTCCTCCGCGTGAGGTGTTCGACCGCCATCCAAAAAGCATATTTCTCTTGTCTGCAGGAGATGACGCACGGGCAGATGGCCCTGGAGAAGATGACCCTGCAGAAGTGTCTGCTGTACTTTGAGAGCCTACACGGCCGCCCTGTAAGTCACCATATCACCGTTTAATAGGCCACCCAGGTCCTGAATTTGAAATTCATACTCGGCACCTATTGGTTAAATGTGTTTGGAGTCGAGAATTAATCTCGGCCTGATCTGGTGGTTTCACACCACCTCAGGATTAGGCCCAATCTAGACTTTACTACTGACAGGGGGTCATGACCCCTTCGCCCTCAAGGTTTCTTCCTTTGGGTCACCTTGACACAGTGTTCAATGGCCACAGCTCTTTAAGAAAGCAAAATTGTACTGCACTGTATTGAACAATACTTCAAATGGCTTTCAAATACATCCATGATATTTCTGTCCATGGCATGCCTTGGATTGAGCTTTGGTGACAAGGTGCCATCTCTCCTCTCTGCTCACAGGGCACGAAGCAGGAGAAAAACCTGGTCAAGCCGTTGTACGACCGCTACCAGATGGTGAAGCGCCTCCTGTGTGCGTCCTCGCCCATCACCACCATCGTGAGTGCCCAATCGCTTGCTCGGTGCCATGCTTTACACCAGTGCCAGCTCTGCCACTGAGCATGTGCTAATCTCATACCAAAGATCACCAAACAGGTAGCCAGTGTTTCCACAGAGAAGATATTTCACTGACACATCATGGCAGTAAACAGAGACAGGATACTTGTGTTGGTCATGCTCACATTGAATTCTACACCCTCAAAAGCACATATGCACATATGCACAAACTCATTTACAGTATAAAGGTATTGAAGCTTACACACACATATTTACATGAAGGCAAATGCACACATACTGTATTCACACCCAGACACACTTGAAAAGTTACTGACATACACTTGAGTTTAAACATGCTTGCTATTCATATAAAAATGGGTTGATATATAGATGAATACCACCACACTTCTTCTGTCTCACCCTCTTTTGTCATACATAAACACACACACACAGCTTAGTTCCTTCTGGTGGCTTCACTTGACATCTTTCATTACATACCACACCATCATATTTTCAGCAGTTTTATTTTTCTCATACACCCACCCACACACACACACACACACACACACACACACACAACCACACCTAAAGCTTGTGGGAGTGTGGCAGGTGTTGGCTCAGCTTGCGCTATGTTCTATGTGCAGGAGGAAGAGGAGGGGTCTGATGAAGATTGTGTGACGGAGGAGCCGTCGGAGCCATGCAGGCCAGCGGGGCCCGTGAGCACGGAGGAAGAGGGGGACAGTGACCCGGCCTTCGTCTCTCCAATAGACGAGGTCAAAGCTGTACGGCATACTCCCCGACCGCCCGTAACCATGGCAAACCTGCACGAGGCCTCCAGGTACGATCAGGAGACCTAACCCCCAGAATTGAACAAGAATTCTTATCTTTTGTTAGATATTAGACACGTGAATATTGATGCAGTCAAAATTAGATCTGCATTGTGCACATTATCTACCCCAAACCTCGAGATCTTGTTAATGTGTGTTCATTAACCGAAAGGTTCACAACTGCACGCTGTATATAAATATGCTAACAATATCAGGTAAATCAGATTAACTTTACAATTTAAGACCGTTGCACAAATAAAACAGTGTAGTTTAGTTTTCATTAGGATGTCAGGCAGTGGGCAATGGTTTAATGTTTTTCTATGTATGTGTGTGTGTGTGTGTTGCAGGTCGGAGCTTCTTGCGTGTCTGCGTGAAACTCGAGTAGAGAAGAGGAGACGAAGAAAGGCCCTTCGCGAGTTTGAGGACAATTTCAGTCGACAGATGGGAAGGTATGGACTTCATAGGCAAAATATATGGACGACCACACAGCGTTTGGGTTTAAACACATCTTTTAATGAGCAGTATATGTTAACTTTTGGCTTTTCAAAACAAACAAACAAACATGAACAGGAGGAAAAAGAGAACAAACAGTCAAGACAAAGATCCACCATAAAACAAAAAGAAAAACAAATTAAGAAACAAACAAAAGTCTATTTTGCTCGATTGCATGGCTACTCAGCGGTACACAAAAGAAACAGATCAGGAAAAAGGAGGAAGCCATGAAGAAAGATAAACGCTAATGACTATACATCAACATGTCTGCAGACGCATTGATAAACAACAACATAAGAATATTTTTTTATTTTTTTTCCATTCCTCAACTATTCATTACATGTACAAAACTAGCTCAGTAGTAAGGCAACACAGGGGTTACATCGCATTTTCTTACAGTTTTGATCTCCTTTCCTATGGTTTGTGATCTCTCTGTTTTGTTAGTTGTAAATTAGTTTCATGTACATGTATGCGTTTAAGTATGTTTGTTTATGTGTCTTTATAATAGGACGCCGCAGAAAGAGGACCGCATTCCTTTGGCTGAGGAGTACCAGGAGTACAAGACCCTCAAAGCCAAGCTGCGCTTGCTGGAGGTTCTGCTCAGCAAACAGGAAACCACAAAGACAGTGTGAGGGAATTTCTCTCTCCTCTCTTTTTTCCCCTGCCTCTCTCTTTCTCTTTTTATACGTACAAATTGAATGAACTCAGTGGTTGGACCAAAATATTTTTTTGTTCTTCTGTTTGTATTTGACATGTTTGTGCCATTATGACACTTCAATGCACTTTATTGTACATATTTTATTTTATTGGTGAACTTGACACAGTACCAGAAATTAGGGGTTTTATTTGAGATGAACAGGCCTTCCGAGGGCATAGACAAAGATGCAACTTACAGAACTGTTCTATGTCGTATGTTCTGAAGTGACACTAAATATCTCATCAAGGTCTAAGACCAAATTTATCCAAGACACAGTGGAAACTGTCAGACATTAAAATGTTTCTTTTACAAAAATAAAACAAAAAATAAGTTACCTCCATCTCGAACAATATGGCACTTTACTTCAGATCTGGATTTTAAACCAAAGCCAAACCATATGCAATTTTTCCACAGGACTTGCGATTGTATAAGGAAGTTTTGTAATTATTGACCAATTCAAGGTATTCTTTCCTAATACAGTACCTATATGCCATGGTGGGAAGTATCAATGGCAATGACATTGCTGATCTGAACAGAATTGTAGTATTTTTGTCATAGATATTCAGATATCATATAAATGAATGACTGATGTTATGCAAAAACAAAAGCTAGCGTTGTAGGTAAATTGAGGGATTTTATCAGTGCTAAGATGCTAAGTGCATACATACAAGAGATATAGAATATACTGTGAAATTCAGTTCATAATATGATGTTAAACTGAGTTTATATTGAGATAATGACCAATTACAGAATACTATGCAGCTAAGACGCGACAAGGACTCGGTATAAGTGCTAAGTTCTGCTGTCATTAACCTTGCAAACTTGCAATGGCAAAACAATAAAAGGAGAGACAGGAAAATACAGTAGGCATGTATGGAAACGTTAACTCCCTCTGTGATAGAAAAGCACTATACTAAACACAGAGAAATTTGGTCTGTCAAGTTTGTGAAAGTGCACAAACAATAAATGCAACAAAAACCAACGTAATTTACTGCATATTAAACAAAACCTCCTCTGCAAGTACTATCCCTATGTGTATAAGGATTCTTTTGATTCTCTTACCATATGAGTTGTATCTATGGTGATCGCTGCTCCAACACTGTTAAGTGCAATTCTGCTCAAGTAACTTTTTCCTTCTGAAATTCCACACCCTACAATTCCTTTCTTCAACAGGCTCCACTGCTGCCAACTGTTACAATCTCATTTTCGTATTTTTTTGCATGCCAACCAACGTAAAACTGTTGACTTGTGCTACAATCAGATATGGAAATATATATGTATTTATATGTATGTGTGGTATTTTCGTCCCAGACTGGATTTGTGTGTACACATCCTCTGTGACAACAGAAAAACTAAGCTGAATGTTAGCTTTTAGTGCACGTTGTTTCTGAATTTGTTAATATATACACATTTATTTATTTTCCGTTCCAATGTGAAAGCTTTTTTTTTTGTTTTGGTATTGTGCACTTCTGGTTTGCTTCTATTTTCTATACAGTTAAAAAATAAATATTTTTGTATTTATTATCTTCTTCTCGTGTCTATTTTTGTTTTAGAACACAGTACACTGCATGGCTTCTGCCAGTTAGAATAAATAACATGAAAACAACTGATGAACGACAAATAATGTGGATGTGCACATGTTAAAAAACGTTTCTCAAGATTTAATTTTCATGCTGCAGGTACAAACCTATCATGCTTTTTTAAACACGTTATCCAGCAATTAGTCTTTTGTTAATGACTAGACAGCACAAATGTTAACAAAAGTTTTAAATGCCTGGTAGAATCGGATACCTTTGCTCATCTACAGCAGTTTGAACGGTGTTTTGTCTTCATGTCAATTTTTTTCCCCCGTTTTCTATGGTTGTTTTTAACCTTTGGCAACACCTTTACAATCCTGTGCTCCAAACAGGGAGTGGATGGACAGGGGTATTGAAAGTTATTGTAAGCGTTACGGCCAGTTAGAGATTTAGGGTCAACATTAGTAGTCATTCTTCGATTGGCAGGGACTTCATAAATGACCTGCTGACGCAGATAGAAAAATAGGACCAAAGACACTACCTTGTCTCACCTTAAGAGAGGGAAACAGACAGAGGAGACAGAATCAAGCTGGTCAGTCAGAAGAAACGATAGCATTTGGTAAAGAGCTGTGAATGCATGCCAGTTAAAGCATTCTTGAGTGTGGTGTTAAATGGTTAGACCATGGAGGGAGACTATGGCAAAGAAGGGGAGGTCTGGAAGTCAGGGGAACAGAGGGAGCAATGGGTACTCATGTATCAGTGTCTGACGTTAATTAATTCATATTACATCTGGAGACATGGTGCAAAACAGACGCTGTACAGCGGCCGCCGGTGACTGTGTCCCGTGCTGATTTGGACTATGACTGCTAGGGTCCTCCTTGGCAACAGCTTCTCCAACTGGGCCACTGACTGATATGTTTCTACACTGTAGTGCTTTTTTGGTGTGAAGAGAAGTAGGTTGATATTGAGGGAATCGGAGGGCTTTTTCAGCAACCCACTCCAATGATCAGCATAGATAGTAACCTACACCTAGACAATGGAGACTATTTTATGTGGCGTTATGTAGAGTAACTATATAACTCCTCCTCTGGGTTAAGAGGCACAAAAGGGTGACGGTAGGGTCACTGGGGTGTGTGGTTTGGATTTTGGAGGGGTGTGTGTTTTGAGGCCCACAGTAATGGGTGCAAGGTTAGGTAACAGAAGAGAAAGATAGATAGGTAGGATAGAGTTGGAGTGCGTCAGAGTCTCAGTTGGGGAGTGTGTGTGTGTGTGTGTGTTTGTTAGGGTTTAGCGTCCCACGCTGATGTTGCAGGTCTTGCAGCTGGGGTCCTTCTTGGCGTTGACGGTGGACATGCTCATGAGCTGGTGGCCGCTGATTTCAGCCAAATGGCCCTGCGCCACGTCCACAGGCTCGGTGTAGACGATCTCCAGGATGACGTCCTGCGCGTGGTGGAAGGCCAGCCGTCCGTCCTCGCCCTCGGTGCACGTCAGGAAGCGGTTGTCGGCGAGGTCGAGCGCCGGCAGCCGCTGCTTGCAGAAGTCGTCGCCGTCGGAGCCCTCCGGCGCGATGACGAGGATGACGTAGTGGTACGCTGTGTACATGCAGTAGAAGTCCCCGAAGTAGAGATTGGTCTTGGGGTTGAAGAGCTCCTCGGCGGACACCTCGAAGCGGTAGCGGCCGTACGGCGAGTCCTGCGCCGGCTTGCCCGTGTTGAACTCGGTGTTGCAGCTGAAGAAGATGCCGTGCAGCTTGCCGCTGATGGGCGATCCGTGGCTACCGCTGTTGTCCTTCACGGCTGGAAGCATCCGGTTGTCCTGGGCCTCTCTGTGACAGGAGACAGGAAACATCACACCATAGTTTCCATGAAGCTGTGTATGAATAGAATTAGCATTTCTGCCCTAAACACACTTTCATGCAACAGCAACATGAATCAGCCAAGCTGGTCAAAATTGAAAAAAAAAATAATCAAATGATCAGAATAGCATTTTGTGTATTCTTTGTTGTATGTGACTATCACCCGGAGAGAAGAAATACTCTTTTCTGATTGGCTGGCATGGGTGGCTTTTAATTCTGAATAACGGGACACCTATGAAGTAGATCTGGTAAAAAAAAAAGTTTAATTGCTGTTCCATATCAATGCTTATGAATGGTAACTATAACAACGATAGTACTGTAGGACGACGGTTGAGCCTGGAGGCAGGCTTTGCAACAATGGAATCAACTGTAAACAAGCTTTTTTACCTACAAAGCTAACTGTCCATGCTATACTCGGGCTCCCCTGCGCGTCGGGGAGTTCTTTGCCCCACCCTGGCCATTATCCCTTACATAACATGGGGTTGTTTCTGCAAAAACATCTCATCACTGTCATCACTGAATCCCAGTCAAGTCAAATCTGCAAGTCTAGTCTGCTTTTATTGTCACACCATACAGAGGGATGCAATTTCCTGAGGACAATAAAAGCAGATCTGACATCCAAAAGATGTGTCTACCATCAGACCAAACACACAGACTGTGATTAAAGAACTCACAGTAATGAGATGCTTTTGCAGAATCTGTGCACCGAAACAAGCCGATCTTGCTCATTAGTTCCACTGTCCTTGCGCTCTGTGATAATTAGGTAATCCAGATGGCTGACACATAATAATGGGGTCTTTCTGACTGTACTGTGAGATTTCTATCAGAACAGGCGCTCTGTTCATTTCCTTAGCTCATGTGCTTGCACCATTCTCCACAAACCAACCAAAAGATTCTCAGAGGCCAGTAAGGAAAAGAATGGGATAGAAACAATCAATGCTACTGTGGCACAGCTCTAACATTTCTACTAAGTTTTTAATATGCCCTTGGATTCCCTAGCTTTCTTTTCTCGGTGGTAGAGATTTATGAATACACTTTGCATGGCTTATTTTTCTCTCCAGGCAAGTTACTTGTAAAAAGATTACTCAGTGATATGATAAATTGCCTAATTAACACGCTGAATAACACTAATACATCAACAGGAGACTTCCAGGTTTGCAAAGCCATTTTCCACCTTGTGATTATTCTTACTGTACTGTATCTGCAGTAAACTTATAGCCTAATGCTTCATGATCTCTTGAGGTCAAAGATATGTCTATCCTTCTTCAAATATCATACAAATCTACCCAATATTCACAAGGGGTTCCACAATACACTTTGCATACATTGTCTACATTTGAAGTTGGATGATGCTTTTGAACTTGTAATCTAAGGTTAAACGGATCAGACCCTGACCTTGGTGAAGTTCTTACAGTTCTGTGACATGATGGGGGCCAATGTTCTGGATATTAAGTAGAGAAACTAAGAGAGAAACTTCTTCACGTTATACTTTGCACCAGAGGACCAGATCAGAAACATTTTATATTCATATTGTGGGCAAATAGTTAGCACACATGCATCTATTGCAGCCTTGACTTTTCAGATATCCTCCTGTGACTTTACAGACGGTGACTCTCAGGGAGAAATTAAAGTCTTTTTATTCATTACATGCAAATACTATTCAGAATCAGAACTGCTGCTATGGTTCAACTAATGATGTATCAAGGTCTTGTCAAGAGCAGCACAAGGCAAAAGAAAACCAGCTATGCTGTATCCAATACTTTACTCTTCCCAACAAACAGTCTATGAAACCTTTCAGTTATCAGCTACAGCTCATCATGTGACCAACTCCTATGCACAGTTATTCAAAGTACCCTAACCCTAGGCGAGATTTGCTTAGACACATACTGTAGCTTCATCTAGAAGATGCTTCTATCCAAAGCAGCTTATGGTACACTGCAATCCATTGCAGATTTAGATTTTCATTAGTGATGTGTTCTATGGTTATAAAACCTTGGGGGCCCATATATTATTGACCTTGAAGCTGTATCTCAAATATTGGTTCTTTAAGCACTAGTGATGTGATGACTTTACCATTAAAAATCAAATAAAAAATGCAAAGATGACCAACTCTGCTATACACAGACCTAACCCTTGTCAGCGCTTGCGTACAACTAAACAAAAGAGTTAGAATATCGACGTTTTGAACAACCACTCATCATCAACTAGCTCAGAAATAACGGATGACTTAAGTGGGCTCAAGACAAGCTTGGGGCATCAACATGTTGAGACTCTTTCTCTCTGATCCCTTAACAACTCAACTTCTGTTAGCACTGAGAACAGAGCTTGACATGTGAACACCCCTGAGTAAACACTAGAACAGGAACAAGGGGGGGTAGAGCGTAGAAGATAAACATTAGATGCATGCACTACTGCAAAGCGTTAGCATCTACAAAAGAGGGGAATGAACACTGATGGGTGAACTTGTGAGATAGCTGAGCTGAGCTGCATGGGGCTCTATAAATAGCTGCGGCTTATAAAACGCAGGGGAAGGCGCCTCTGGTAATCAGATGCGATTGCCGCACTGATCCGAAATTAATGTGGAAAGAAGAAAGCGCTAACCCTAGCTCAAGCCAGTTTTTAAAAGAAAGTCTCTCTCCACAGCCACACCATCACCTTCTTCATTTAAGCACACCATCATCTATCTATAGCAGTCACGCCTCTAGCCAGACTTAACAGACTTCAGGTGATAGTGAAATGACTTTCATTGAATTCCTATGTGGTTTCCCTTGGCCCCATCAAACCCATTTCACTTTATAAGTGTCCATACAGAGGAGTCGTGGGGCCATGAATGGCTGCCATTAACTTCCATTCAGAAAGCGCTCAATGATGAGAGCTTGTTAACTCTGCCGTCACTATCGTTAAGAGGCACAGGTGAGCACGAAGCAGTGAATCACAACTGTCGGCCTTAACCCCCACAACCGTAGATATGAATATGTATTCATGCCTATATGTATTCATATCTATATGTATTCATATCTATATGTATTCATATCTACGCCTACGACTCTCCTCATTACCCAATTCCTGCCCTTTTCCTCCAGTGATTTCACTTGTTCCTGCTGTCACTAGATGGCTGCTTCGTGTAATCTCATTGGACATGTCTGTGATCAATTATTTCCTATTCCCCCACGCTGCACACAGTGGAGTAAATATATATACATAAATATAGCTCTTCCTTTCATCACAGAATGTATATCATAATTACTTCATTTGTGTAAATACTTTATGACCATGATGGATAATGCCTGAGGATGCACTGATGGATTTTGCATCAAGGATACTGCACACTACACTATACACTGTACACACAGTATACTAATGCATCATAGGCTCTATGTCATCATACTAATATTCCAATTATTTTGATGAGAGAGGGATTGCAGTCTTCAGTGTTTGCATAAGAAGATTCAGTGTTTGCTAAAACAAGCTTGATTATTACAATTCAAATTAAACCAGCCAGCAGGCTACACAATTAACAGTCAGCTATTTTGGAAACTGGGATTCCATGCCGACTGGCTACCTCTAATCTCCTCCTCTAATTAACTGAGTGTAGAGTGCATTACTAAATCAGCAAGCTTTGCCCAGCTCAAATGGACGCTCCAATAACTGCCCTTCTCAATTTGGCAACAGTGGCGATAAGATATGCAACCCCAAGAATAGCTCTTCATCACTCTCCCCTGCCAATGACACAGACAACTGTCCCTGCTGCTTTCAGCCTTGTTTTATCGCAAACTTGACTCTGACAGAAAACAGACACAGAGAGGGTCTGCTGGACGTCATCAGAAAACTCATCATCCTCCCCTAAAAATAGCCTCTGCAGCGTCACACTGGTGTTAATATCTCATATAGGGGATTGTACTGCACTGGTCTAGTCACAGCATATGTTTAATTTGACTCTAATATCCCCTGACGTTTTAATAAGTGTGGGATATGTTGTGAATACGGCATTGAGGGCATTCTGAGTAGGGTCAGGTTCACTGAGTTGAGGTCTACGAGGGCCTGGCCTCGGCATAACTGTCCCAGTCCCATGATGTTGGTCAACAGTACAGTACAGGACATTCATAAAATTCAGTACAATTAAACTCAATCCCACATCTTGTAATGACAGTGAATGTCTGTAAGTAAGGGCTGAGCTACACCAGGCACGTAACTGAAGCGTTCCGTTCGCGTTGCGTCTGCTGCAGCAATTAGCTGCCACTATAATCAGTAGAAGTAGCTACACCAGATGTGATAGCGGCGCGTACGTTCGAAAAAAATAGACCATTCATCTAAAATGGATTTTACGCGTTGTGAACGGAACGCTTCAGTTACGCGCCTGGTGTAGCTTCGCTGTAAGTGTCTGTTCTCTTGTCATGGCACTATTCGCAGTATCACCAGGTGCTTGTGAAATATTGTATCGTCAGAGACTCCCTTGCCCAAGTGTCGCAGAATTGGTATCACTACAATTGTTGTGGGAGAGGTATCGTGACAGTATTGTATTGTATCTTACTCTGTGATTCACACCCCTAGTTATGAGTACACCAGCTTCACTCACTGAAAATAGGATCCTCAAAATACACAGAAAGATATCCATCTGGATATGATTTCTTTATTATTAAATACAGTGGTAACTAGGTTTCACGTAACATGTAATTAAGGGTAATTTATGGTTTTGAATCTGAATATTTTAGATTTTAATGCCATTTAAGTGTAATGACTGCAACAGATAGAATTATATTGTTGACTAGCTTGGAAATATAGCTGTTACTTGTGTGGAATCTGGTAGGGTTCCCACAACAATGTGGATACAAATATTTAGTCTCTGCTCCTCAGTAATGAATAGCACACAGACTAATGATAAGGGTGGTAAAACTATAGCTATTGTCCCTGTCCCTGCCACCCAACTGCTACATCTGTTTAAGGTAGTGACCAAAATAGCAGTCCACTGACACATGGAACTTCCCCTCAGGAGCCAGGGAAACTCTCCTTAATTTCCATCAGCATTAACATTCCTTTCATGAGTCTGCAGACACTTAAGCAAAGCCTGTGTGGCTCTGTGACTTTTAAACTAGTTTGACTAATCCATGACAACTGCAATGGCAGCCTTAATGCTACCGGTGCTTGATTAAGTCCATGCCACTGCAGTGTCTTCAAAGGCTGACAGGAGCAGAGACTCCCGATTATGATTTCCTTCTAAGGCACTCTGAGTGAGGTGCTCAGGGCTTGTGAATAAGAGATGCAATGATGAAGACATAGCTTCAGAAGATACGCTACAGGAATACTTTCGATTATTCATAGCATAATATTCTCTCTCTCTCTTTCTTGGCCCAACCTTTGTTTCCAAAACAGAGCCAACCATGACAACAATTGTTTTGTATGCTAGCGTGGCTGGAATGATTTCCCTCCATCAACACATCTGACACGGCGCACTCTTCAGAGAGCTCCAGTGAGTGTGAAACAAGCAAGGCGGTTCAGAGGGGGTACGTACCTCACGTGGTCGAAGTACTCTTTGTGCTGGTTGCGGTAAAAGACAGAAAATCTCAGCATCCTGCCAGCGATGGCCTCCGCCTTTTCCAACAGTTGCGTGAGATGCACTGATGAGTAGTCTAGAAAAAAAAAACCCACATCATTTTACATAATTTCAAATAGCCTAAGCTTTCACATTTAAATGCAAGGCAGCACTCAGCTTCATTTGGCATGATAAAATATTCATGTAATTTTCCACAAATAGACATGTCATAAGTACAATAAAGACGGAATGTGGCTAATGTTAGGTTGGCTTTCATACATTTTTTCAACATTTAAATTGAAACCATGCCACAGATGCAATCTCCACACCAAAATCCTAATACATAACTCTCAGGCATCAGGGCTTAAAGGGATTTTGAAATAAATGTCATGCAATGCAACTTTAAGTGATTTATGACTTGTTTGTTTGTGCATTGGCTACAATTACTGTGCTGTGCCGTATCCATTACAAAGACATTGATGGGTAGGACTTTTGACTAGTGTGGACAAACCTAACCACCTGGACTGATGCCAATTATAGGGTATAATTCACGCAGAGCACTAAGAGGTTGTGCATAAGAGTGATGTGTGTATAAGTAAGTGCATGTTAGTTTGTGTGTGAGTTATGGCATCTGTGTGTGTGCCAGTATGTGTGTGGGTTTCATGGGTGACAGAGGGAACGACTGTGAGAATTTGTGTCTTTGTATATGTGGGCAAGTGAAGGCATTCATATGACTGTAACTTAGACTATGTGTGTGTCTACATGTGTATGCATGTAATTGTGTGTGTGTGTGTGTGTGTGTGTGTGTGTGTGTGTGTGTGTGTGTGTGTGTGTGTGTGTGTGTGTGTGTGTGTGTGTGTGTGTGTGCGTGCGTGCGTGCGCTTGCACGCGTGTTGGGTTGTGTGTATGTGTGTGAGAGTCTGTTTCTGTGTACATAGAGAATGCATTCTATGCGTGTGTGTGTGTGTGTGTGTGTGTGTGTGTGTGTGTGTGTGTGTGTGTGTGTGTGTGTGTGTGCGTGCTGTGTGTGACCGTGTCCTCAAACTCACCGGCCGTGCAGAACTCGATGATCTCGCTCCACTCGGACACGGCGTAGTCGCCATCGCTCTGCTTGGACGCAGTCTGCACAGCCACGGTGTACTCTGTCCGCGGGCTGAGGAACCAGTGGCCACGCACCGTCATGGGCAGCGGCACCGCCTTGGCCACCAGTTTAGTGGGCACGTCCTGCAAAGACAGGAAAGGGTTGATGGGGACCTCCTTCGGAGAGGACAGGTCAGGGTTGGCCAGGAACTTGGCAGAGGGGGGCTGGGGGGTGTCCCACTGAATGGGGCCATGCCAACAGGGAGGCGGGGTTTTGGAGGGGGGAGTCAAATCAAAAGAGGGTGAAGGAAGGGTGGTTTTAAAGGAAAATGTCCGGCACAGAGAGAGACCAGAACATGTGAGGACCTTTTTTATGTTAGAGGTTAGCTCATGCAATACACATGCAATCAAACTAAACAGCATCACAGGCAGGCAGTGGTATAAAGGGATGATAGAACAGTGTGTAGAACATAGATGTGGGACAATTTCATAATAAATGCACTGACAAGCAGCGTGCATTAGTTCAAACAAAGAGATGGCAGTGAGGGCATTCTATTGAAAAAGGACAGCACTGTGCATAGACAACAAGACTGGACATACTGCACAAGATGCTTGAGCTTTGATGACTTCATGTGTTCTAAATTAAATGATAAAACAGCTTCAAAAGCCTAATGTTATGAAATAATTATATTGAAAGGAACACTGCTATTTTTGAGGTATGCTTTTATCAGGCAACTAGCTCTGACATCATCTTTAAATTATTTTTTAGGGTATATAACCCAAAATGTGCACTATCATGCAGTTTTTTGTTCTTGGTAGGAACACACCACAAAACTCCAAGCTTTAAGTGAAAGAAAATGGTATTAAGCATGGCTACATATTCACCTTCTAATAAAAAGCCACATTTTAAACAGAATCAAACAGATTATAAACTAGACCTATATAGGTAGACCCCTAGACCTATATAGGTCCTCACAGAGGTTGGTCCTGTGCCCTAGGCCTACAGTATCTAACTGCTTACAAAACTTTAGCTCCAGAAAACCACCCATCTACTTGAATGCCTTTGCAAAACAGTACTGAGCACATACTAGCTTGCTTGTTGGCCATCGCTGCTGGTCAGGGCATTATTTCTAGGTCAATAGGAGGGGGAGGACTACCAGTATTTGTAGGCAGTAGTATTATCTCAGGCAGCTTCCCTTTGACCTTAAGCCCCTGGCCATGACATTTAACCCCCATCAGCCCTAAAGCCAATCATTAACCACAGACCTACATAAATAGCACTATCGAAGCATTTTGTATGACAGATTAGTATATTAGACAGAGTAGTAGCTTCGGGGAGTTACGCACTATGCAGTCCTTTCTGAGGTTACAGGATGTGACACGTTTTAAGAGACCATGGTAATGGAAATGGATGGGGGATGATGGACAGACATGGGTTCAGTGGACGATGGACAGACATGGGTTCAGTGGACGATGGACAGACATGGGTTCAGTGGATGATGGACAGACATGGGTTCAGTGGATGATGGACAGACATGGGTTCAGTGGATGATGTGCTGAAGTGAACTATGAAGAGCATAAACTAGGATATGCGGCAGTACTTTAGACTAATTAGACATGAGTTACGAGGATGCTAAATCTCTTAATAACTGCTGAATCTGCAGGGATACCAAAGTATGGCACAGAAAGATTTTCAGGTCTATGAGGTAGTGGCACAGCGGTTTGCTGGATGTTCACCTTGTGTTTAAACTTGTTGGAGTTCTTGTTCTCTTTCTTGTTCAGATCGATGAAGTAGTGTGTGATTCTCTCTTTGGCCCGGGCGTCCATGTCCCAGCAGATCTTGAAAGAGTCGCATGTGATGTTGCTGATTTTGATATGCTGAGGCACCGGAAGCTCTTCCATCTCAGCAATCCCGCTGTCCTGGGACTTGTTCTCTGTTGGAGAGATAGCCATGACATTTCTGATTATTTCTAGAGGGGAAAACTTGAGCTATATCATAATCATTCCCATCACCATGTACAATGTAAGACATTTAATGTGAACCCTTTGCAATAATCATCTTCAAGGGTTAGATAACCAGATTGTATTGCTATCCACAATATACACAAGTGCAAAATACTGTTGTTGTTTTTTTTCCTGCAGGCATACAGTGAATGTAAGCACAGCAAAACAAGGCAAGCCAGCTACCATCAACTTATTGTTGTTTGATCATTTACAAGATAAATTAATTATATTAAGGCAGGTAACGTTAATGTACATACAAACATAAACTTAAAACATAAGATATCAAGAAAACATACGAAATGGAAAACGAGAATAAATTATGAGTATCACAGTTCCCTGAAACATGTTAATTAGCAGCTAACCAGCAGTAGTAACGTTATTGGACAAAAGTCTGTTAGCTGCTTAAGTTAACGTTAGCTAACCTAACATTACAGGTTCATTTCAAACAACGGCCATTAAGATAGCTTACAGTTTCGGATTTTTCTTTATAAACGGTCAGTATTCTTCTATTTTAGTCTTTCACTCACCCTACTGTATGTATCAGTATTAGCTTGCAGGGTGCAAGTTTGACCTAGCTGCTACTTAGCGATAGCTAACGTTAGCTAGCAAAGGATAGGATAGGTAACAGTTAGTAGACATCTATACCTGACCTCGGGAATTTTAAGCCGAAGACAAAATATGACAATTCATACAGTTATTTTCTTGCCAAATAAATGTTCATATGAGTTATATAACAAGTTTAACTAAGTTGAGGTGCAGAATTGTCAAATTCTCTCCTACTGTAAGGTTATGGTTGCTAGCTGTCTGATCCACCTCCATAGACAGTAAAGTCCACCTCATCAGCAAAGATTCTAGAACAGAGCTTTTTTTTTTCAGAGCTCTGTTCTAGAATATTTGCTCACCACTCTTCCTTCGTACAGGCGTTTTTTAGTCACTCGTCTGTCTGACATCCATACCATAGACTGTAGCCTATATGGTCCATACAGACAGATGGAGGCAGTGCAAATGTATTAACATATCACTTATGCGTCGTCTTGCTTGCAGTGTAAATTCCCAGCCAGAGTCTGACCTGATTCCCCCCTCACCTACAATCAATGGGCATAACAATGGGCATAACTGAGAGTGAGAGGAGTCCATGAAAGTGAGTCAAGGGTCATCTCAGCTGATCACTAATTATTTCTATAAGATATGTTATGATTACAGGTTTTTTTTGCCATTGCTAGAGTACATGTATTTGATTTAACATGAGGATGCCAACAATAAATAAATTAGATTAGAAGACTAGGCCTACAGATTAGACCAAGCTAGCAGGGGCATTGCTGGGCCTATTCCAACTCTAAAATGGTATGTGTGTGTGTGTGTGTGTTGGGGTAGACCCTCCTGATGACTCATACCCAATAATCATATGTGATGTCTTGTATGTGCTATGATGGTAGTAGGCCTAAAGTGCATGGTAGATAGGCTATTCGAGCAAATAGGCTGCTCTGATTGAGGCTGATCTTCTTTTCCATCCACATTTGTGTACTGCGTATGAATAATGGATGGCTAATAATGTAGGCTATGGATCAATTACAGTGTGGGCCACGGCTTAAGGAAACAGTGCATGTGAGCATGTGCAAGTGAAGTCTTTTCCAAGGCCACTTTTTGAACTACACTACACATTTTTTTCTCTTTGCTTCAACGTGACTCAACCCTTAGCTAAAAGCCTTTAAAAATGGAAACTCGACACGGCCCGAGGTCAGACATGTTTCCTCTTTTATACAAAGAAAACTGAGACACCAGACGGTAGCCTACTGCTCTCTTATCTCAGTGTTTTTTTTGTTTATCTCTCCTTATTTAGAGGGTGCAGGGTAGACAGACAGATAAAACCAACAGATATCAGAGAGACTTGACCCAGTCACACAGAGATGCAGACCCCCACCCTCATACACCCCCCACATACAGGACATACATGAAATGTGAGTGTAAATAAATGGCCTCCTCATCATCACATTTCCCACACAGGAGCTGGTCACTGCTTTGTCACCGTGGCGACACCATCCATTTAGCACTCAGCGAATGGGGAATTTGTGAATGAGAGACTGAGAGAGGGAGTGACAGATCGAATGTGAGAGACAATGGAGAAAGAAAGAGGGGGTAGTGAGAGAGAAAAGAGAGAGAGAGAGAGAGAGTACTGTTGGAATTTCTCTGCCAAGGACGGCACCTGCGCAGTCAGCAGAAATGCCTGGTGAAGTGCCAGTGAATGAGCAGGGTGTCCTACTGCTTAGAAAAACACTGTTACACACAGATACACACACACACACACACACACAGGTGCATACACACACACACACACACACACACACACACACACACACACACACATACACACACACACACACACTCACACAGGTGCACACACACACACACACACACACACACACAGGTGCAAACACACACACACAGGCACACACTCACACACACACAGGTGCACATTCACACATACAAACAAAAGTTATCTGATGCTGTAAATTCAAGGCAACCTTCATGAAGCCATTACACAGCATCAAATACAAGTTGCATCACGGCTCCTAATCCAGTCATTCTGGGGTTTGCACCAAAGCTTTGCCACCAGAGGGTTTCACTTTATAACTACCAGAGAAGCACCACAGCTTGCGCGCCTCTCAGTCAGACTTCAAGGGGAGAAAGTAACTCATAGTCCCCTGTGCAGCATGCCGTCTCGGCATGAAAGAAAACTTTTTCAGGGATTTTTCCTGTGATGTCCTCGTTTTCTTTCTTTCTTTCCGCTATTATTTCCTCCTTCTTCCTTAACGGTTTATTGGAAATAAAGTGATTCTTCCCTCAGGCTGCAGATCAACCTTAATTAGACTCGGAGAGAAACAGGGGGAACCCTCTGACTCCAAACCTCCTTTGCTGGCGCTTGACTGGAAATAATTACAGAGTGCAATGCCTTAAAATACGAAAGGCCCTTGACTAAGTGCAAAAGCACTTTCTCTTCTAGCGCCTTCGCACTCAGTCCATTGAGCCCATTGAGAGTGTGAGCACAATTATTTTAATGGAAAAGCCATCCATTGCCATTCACAGGAGACAGGTTTTCAGAGTGAAATTAAAAGTGTCTTGGTGTTTTTGTAGTCAGTGTTTCAATAAATGGCGACTTTGAATAGAAGGTGGATTGGGGCCTCATTTTAAAAGTCTTCTGAAGACCATGACAGGAAAGAAATCTTTTTTATGACACATGTTAATTTCTTTCTGAGTAAAGTTACGCAAGCAGTCGAGGCAAATGTGGTGGCTTGCTGCTGATGAGAAAGTATTTTGAGAGGATGACATGAGTTTGATGACTCACATCTAAAAAGCTTTTGATCAAATAAGAAAAGACTTAGCATAGTGTCTTGACATGGACAGTTCTATCTCATTCCCCTCGTTCTGTCTTTCTCACTCTCTCTCTCACTCTCTCCATTCCTCTCTCTGCAGCTGTTTATTGGGGTTATAGCATTGCAGTTCTTTCCAGTTAGGGATGATTGAATGAAAAGTAATTATGAGCAGGATTTAACAGAACGAGAATGAGACTAAGTAAGTAAAAGTGTGTGTTTGTGTGTGTGTGTGTTTGTGTTTGTTGTCTGTGTGTGTGTGTGTGAGTGTGTGTGTGTGTGTGTGTGTGTGTGTGTGTGTGTGTGTGTGTGTGTGTGTGTGTGTGTGTGTGTGTGTGTGTGAGGGAGAGAGAGAGGGAGTTATCTGGGGATTATTAATCTGTCCATCTGTGGGTGGTGCCAGTGCTGCTGCACTGTTGCTGCTGCCACAGCTGTGGGAACTGAATGGCAGTGTGCTGAGTGTGCCTGTTGCTTCTCTGCTTCAGCTCAGTAGGCTACTACTGTCCCACTACTGTAGCTCAAATAGAAAAGCTAACAACACCAAGGGTATGGGTGGGCTTCTGCACAAGGAGCACACATACTGGCAATGCAATATTTATCTGCACTATGCTATCTTAAGATAAAAGTTTCTCACCAATGAATATGCCAGTGACCATTTGAGTCTGACCATAGATCTTATGAACGATCTTAAAAGGACATAATGAATTCTCATACAAGTACAAATCACTTCACAGTATTACACCACAATCGAAAAGACTCTCCTACATACAGGTGTACCAGACAATGACAGAAATGTAAACTTCAGCCATCTATGCTTTAAATGACAACATGCGGGACGCAACAGATGTATCTCTCTCTCTCTCACACACACACACACAATATGAACAACAGTTCCTCTTCCCCATCCTCCTCTCCTTTCCTCTCTCTCTCTCTCTCTCTCTCTCTCTCTCCATGTAATCTTTGCTTTAAATGACAACTCACAAGACAGCCGATGATGCAAGAAGCTTAGCCCCCCAGCCCACAAGATGATTAGAGCCAAGCGAGCCATGTCTACTGGCTTCAGCACCTACCAGCAGGACGCAGGCTTTTCATGCTGACCCCACTCAGTTACACTGTCCACTCAGCAGCGATTCCTCTGGCAGAGTCCAGTGGCAGTCAGTCAGCAGCAGCAGCAGAAACAGAAACAGCAGCAGCAGCAGCAGCAGTAGCAACAGTGGCTGAGTGATTGAGTGGCATTGAGTGGGTCCTGCCTCTGTGTATGTGTGTGTGTGTGTGTGTGTAGCCCCTACTGTTTAGTGACTGACCCCTGTGTCCCACACAGGGACCGGAGGCTGTCCCGGCAGCCGATTGGCCTGGACTAGAGGGCTTAGAGAGAGAGAGAGAGATGGGTGCACTGGCTCACCACAGGAAGGGGACGGCTGAGATTATTATGTCATCGGCCGGCGGTGCAGGATGAGAGCAATGGGCAGCACGCTACGATAGGAGACACACACACACACACACACACACTCTCTCTCTCTCTCTCTCTCTCTCTCTCACACACACACACATATCACAGTGCAGGAGGGAGGGCTGATAGCTGTCATGCGCCTTTCCCAAAGGATAATCTTTCCAAATCCCCAAAAAATACAACACCACTCACCCCCCCCCCCCCATGCTCCTCCATGCCCTCTCTCTCCCCCATTAGCAAGAGGAAAAAATCCCATCACACAGCAGTCCTCTCTGGCTCCCACCTCTTCACAGCACCCCCCCCCCCCCCCACCCCACCCCGCTTCGCTATGTCTGTCACCATTCCAAAAAGCATGACATCATTGTTTAGAGTCGGCCGCTGCTGCACACGCAGCTCTCTCTCCTCCCCGGGGGACAGGTCACTCAAGGGTTCGGTGTCCTAACTTAAGGGAGAGGCTGCTTTTCTAACCTAACAAGAATGTGTTGTTGTAGGATTCACTAATTGGCATATATCTCAATCATATCTCAACATCTTCAAAGGCTTCCAGCAAAGAGCAGAGAGAGTCAGTCCTTGTGGAACTTTCAGAAATGGCCCTGGAACACTTTGGTTCTGAAATGGGAGCTGTTGCCATGGTGTATGTGAAGTTCCAGTGCTGTCGGAGAATCCGGTTCCACCCTTGACCTTGGTGCATATACAAGTCAAGTTGAAATCTAAATCAGTGCTGAAATCTAAAAATGAACCAATGCGTCTATTCTGCTCGACTGGTTTTGTCTTTATAGCCACAGCGTCCCCATGTGATGCCACCACAGCAAACAGACCAAGCACACAGAGGCCTGGACAAAGGCCTCCCTCAGGTCCTCCTCCCCCGGCCGGCCACTCCCCAAAGACCCTGACAAGGCCCCCTTTCACCCGGACCCACGAGTGAGCCCAGAATCCCACGGACCAAAATTCAGTGGCTTGGGCCCACACACACACATACACACATATGCCTACACACAACACACACACACACACACACACACACACACACACACACAATCACAACAGAGAATGTGTGCTTTTGTTTTGTGCCGCCATCTAACAGTGAACAATTAACATGCAATGTGGCACAGAGGACCTTCCTTGATGGTGATGCTAATCAGGGTCCTGGTGTAGAATGTCTCACATTCCGCTCATATGCTGGTGGCCGGAGAGTAAGAGGAGCAGCCTGATGATGCAACAATCAGGTCATTTGCCAAAGACTTCTCTCAGTTCTTTCTGCCTAGACTTTCATTACCTTTTATTTCCTGTGGAAATGTCCCTATTTTCCCACAGAAAAATCCAAACATATTTACACACAGAAACAGAATGCTTGCTACAGTGTAAGGACATTGCTATTAGTAGGTACAAGGCTATTATTAGAATATTAGTTAATATTTATTAATCTGTATGCTACACTGCATATACAAGCACACTTTTTGAATTTGCAATATAGAATGTTTTTAAACAAAATTTAAATGTATTCTTTGCAAATTAGTCGTCTGATTTTATTCAATATTTAAACTGTGTGCAAAGACGCAGAGGGGAATATTTTTGCATCAAATAACCAGTCTGAGTTTTCCGTTACATAATTGTGTGTTTTTTTTTTTTTTGCATATTGCATCACACGCACCAGAAACCCTTTCTGTGAAAATGCCTTGTGCATTTCTGATGAAACTGTGCACTGCTATTGACTTGACTTGGCTTTGAGAAAGCTCCTCCATCTGTTTTAAGGACTAGGATCCACAGCCTGCATCTGCATACATTTGTATGTGGAATGTGGCCCCCTTTCGTGTATGCTGATTGAATGGTGGACAAATTTAAAAAAGCTCAGTTGCTGTGCATGAAGATTAAAGGCCTCACGCTACCCTGTCAAGGACATATTTCGCAGAATAGTTATATAATAATACAGAGCACATATGTTTTTTTCTAAAAATGATAACAATAGGCCTACAAACAAAAGATAAAGACCTACAGTAGATTAAAAAATACAGCCCCTAGTCTTCACAACTTCTGTAGCAACGCAAAGCCATATAAAGCTCATAAGAACAACTTGTTCATACTAAGTTGACTATAATTATGACCGCCGCTAGCGAAGCGGTCATATAGGGATTGTCAATTTTTTTTTCTTTCCCGTCATCTACTTCCTGAAATTTTGGTCAACGATACCCGGGACACCGAACCACCGGGGCACATGAAATTTGGTGGGTATGTAGCCCCACTAGACTTTCTAGAAATTTCGTTTCGTCCCCGGGGGCCACTCCCCCCCCGTGCTGGGCCCCCCGAACCGCAAAAAAAGCAGTTTTTCCTAAATAACTACCTGAACCGTGACACTGAGGATGAAGAATCTTTTATGGTATGTGGGTCTCAAGGGCCCACATCAATCTGGCCCATAATCACTCATTTGTGATTTGCACCCGCAACCGCAGAGAACGTCTAATAAGGATAGGATGATGTTCACATGAAATGTAATTCCCATTTCTTCTTGAAGCCGAAATAAATCTGAGGATGTTTATCGGACATGCTTGGTTTTTACTGCGGACCTAGGTAATGTTACCGTTAGTGTTGGTTGAGTGATGGAGGCCAATTTGATTGATTGCATTTGTAGAAAACTATAAATGCGGTTATACCAAGCAAATTGATAGCAGCACTGTAATTGTATCTTTCGACTGTCATTTGTTGCACGTGCTACAAAAATCATTCTGTGCAATGGAAGATTTACCAGGTACTTACACCAGCCTACAGGTGTAAGTGACCTTTCATCAATCCAGTTGCAATGGATGAACTGTGATGAACTGCCCTACTTGTGATTGTTTAGAGATTTTGAAGGTTTTATAACAATGCTACATCTTCTTTGGCTATTCTACAATCTATTCACCTTTTCAGCACCAGTAGGCTACTTTCTGTGCAGCCGCACACACACACTCAGGCATGCCAAACAAGCATACACAAAAGTTTCAAGAGTGGGGGGTGGAGTAAAATATGGAGACAAATTGAAGTGTGATTTATTTTCACGGAACGGATGTACAGGACTGAGCGGCGGTCATATTTTGTACCGCTATGCGGTACATCTAGTTTAAGGACACATTGTCATGCTATAAGACGTATATTAGCGTTCATTTTGCACATCATCAAAATGCTCTCTACATCACCACGGTGATGGCTATGGTGATGAGACAGCGTTTTGCCGTGTGCCCAGTCTCCCATGCTGCAGTCAGTGTGCCAGCAGGGTTTCCTGCCCGCGCATTGCGCCAGTTAAAGATGCGCCGTTCGCCCGCCTTGGGCATCGCATTCTATTCATATTTTATAATGGGCTTTAGTCAGGAGGCCAAAAATAGAGGCAAAGTAGCGAGTCGGCGCAATAATGGGCAGAATCACTGTGTGTGTATTTGTGTGTGTGTGTGTGTGTGTGTGTGTATTTGTGTGTGTATTTGTGTGTGTGTGTGTGTATTTGTGTGTGTGTGTGTGTGTGTGTGTGTGTGTATTTGTGTGTGTGTGTGTGTGTGTGTATTTGTGTGTGTGTGTGTGTGTGTGTGTGTGTGTGTGTGTGCGTGTGTGTGTGTGTGTGTGTGTGTGTGTGTGTATTTGTGTGTGTGTATTTGTGTGTGTGTGTGTGTGTGTGTGTGTGCTAGAAGGGTTTGGCGGGTGCCGTGGAGCATAAATGTAAAGGCCAGTGGCCTTGGGGGCCTACAACTGGAGAAGAGGGGGACAGGAAATCCATACTGTGCTTTCTCCATGAATGAATCAGTGTGTGTGTGTGTGTATGTGTGTGTGTGCGTGTGTGTGTGTGTGTGCGTGTGTGTGTGTGTGTGTGTGTGAATGTATGAGTGATTGTATGTCTATGGAGTCTCATAGGTGGTTATAAATAGGCATTTGCTGCAGAGAGTCAGTTCTTTTCTCTGTGGGTCGACTCGTCAGAGCATCTTATCAGCAGTGACATGTCTGATTGTCATTGACTAACCCCCACTACCATTCGGTGCTGAGGCGGCAGGGGGAGGAGGTGGGGGCTACTGTGCAATAATTGAATCATTTGTCATCTGAATGCCACCCATGCCAAATGGCCTCCAGACACCTAATCACCATCCGTCCAGTGTGCAGTGCACGCGGTCAGCGGGGGCAGAGGAGGCCATGGCTGTACAAGGCATAAACATCCCCTCCTCTCACATCTCTGGCTCTGACATGCTGGGGGCTGCTGTTAACATCCACTGGTATATGCATGCATGCTAGCATGCTAACCTCTTAGAGGGTGACACCACTGGACACAAACCCTTGTGTGGCAATTTAGTTGCGTAAATGTGCCGACGTGTAGATGCCTTCTATGTGCCACAAACTAGCGACTGCAAGTTAGCCTTTTGGTGGGTAAGGGAGACACACTGTCACTAGGACCCATTTGTTTTAGCGTCTGTCCCCTAGGCCTGAGGCTCCACGTTTGAGTGCAGTGTGGGACAGTGCTTCTCCTACCACAGCTTAGCCCACACAATCACATGGGTCTGCCCTTTGAGGGGGTTTATTTGTTAAAGCAACACTAAAGCACTTTTCCTCTGTTGCACGCATGCTATTTGTTTATTTAGCACTGGCTTTGCAAATAACATGTCCACAGACACGGCAGAGTATGTTGCACGATTTAATGAAAGTATGATGTATTGCGACATCAGATGCAAGTCAAATTTGTAGTTTCTTATGTCTCATTCCATCAACTACAGATCCGCTACCCGATCTGGCAAACTTACATAGTGCGATAGAGGGCCGCGAAGTGAATGCAGAAGTGCCGTTCACCGTGTTACGAGTTGATGAACCACTGAAACGATTTTGGAAACATTATATTAAGGTACAAAAAACTCTTTGGTGTTGCTTTAAAGGTACACTATGCAGGTTCAGGTATTTTTGGCGAGTTTAGAGCTCCCTCTAGAGTCGTGATGTATTTGTTACTCTGCTATTGTAAATAGCCGACTTCTCAGGACTTATCCCCCCTGTACACAATGAAAATGCTTTTGTTGTGGAGGTGAAGGATTAACAACTGGCAAAAACTATCTCCAAAGAGCTAGATCTACTGACAAGGGAATGTTTCACGATTCTCGCGAGTTTTGGCGGGGTGCCGCTCTTGGAAGTTGCATGGCTGGTTTTCTCGGTTAGGACTCGCTACGCTATGTTAGGTGAACGATTCGCCTATTACAAGTTTGTTTACCATCAAATTGGCTTCATAAAGGTGAAAATCTTGCAAAGTGTGCCTTTAATATAATGATAAGCAACCCTTCATTCGTTCCCATGAACTCTGCAACTATCCAACTGCTAACTTGCTGACTCATTCTCCATAGTTACCATAATGGCTGTTTGAGAACACGCCACGGCTTCAAACGGAACACTTCAAACGGCCACTGTTCTGCCCCATCATGTCGCCAAGGCAGCGCGCCGGGAGAGTGTTCTAGAACAGCTGCGTTCTGCCGGCTGTGGATTGTCCTTGAAGCAGGCGTGCAAAGTCATTATTTCATTTGCGCTCTGGCTCTCTGTGTCAAGTGATGCTCGGGAGTAATTAACCAGAACTCGACTAATGGTGCCCTCAAAAAGTCCCCAGCATCGCCATGTGTTTAAATACCGCCCTCACTCGTCCCTGAGAAGGCAGCCATCAGACCAGCTGAGGCCCAGGTACATACACACACACACACACACACACACGACATATGCACACGCACATACACATACAGTATGCATGAATACACACATACATATATGTATACATACACACACACACATACAAGCATACACTGACACACACACATACACACACACATACACATACACACACTGTCTTCTCTCCACTCACTCTCTCTCTTTTTCTCATTGCAGTCTAAAGCTTTCAGACACAGTCCAAGGAGAGAACGAGCAGTTGAAAAAGCGGAGAGCTGTACATTTGCCAACGCACAGTTTTGGGCTGACGCACTTGGAAGATTTCACGCCCGTCTGCATCAGAACTTGCTGAAGGCTCCTCGCCCTGTCTGTCTCCACGAGTCACAGCTTCACAGTCCTCATGGAAGCCCACTGCCCTGAACACGCACATTTTCATCAGCTGACAGAATCATCGTTTGGTCTTATTTTACAACTGTTATTATCTATTAGGATTAGGATTAATGTATGAATGTATGAAAGTGCATGTGTTTATTCAAAGTCTATTATATTACATAGATTCTCTTGTTCAAAATGTGATAAATAAATTTGAGTGGCTAATAGCCAGGTTTCTCTGTTCTTCCTTATTTTCTCTGAACATTGTTGTCCCCTATACCTTTCAAGCATGAAAAATGTCTTGTCTGTATAAAATGGGTTTGGATGCTTGTCATTTCATCTGGTTCAAAGGAGGGTAAGGATCTCTGCTTTGACGTGAGATCCTGGAACGCTGGCAAACACACTGACACTCACACCCACACTCCTTTGTGTGTGTGTGTGTGTGTGTCCAGCTAAGCTCCTCCTGAGAGCTTAATCTGGGGCCAGGAATGACAGTAATGACAAACAGGCTTTTACACAGCGGTATTGTTTTCCAGGGAAAACATGTCTGCCAAAGGAAAACATCACCATCACCGACACCAACACCATCCTCCTTCTGATGTCTGCGGCTGAGAGCTTTACTAAAAATGCATGATGGGATAGCCTCCACCTCCCACACCCCCACACCCCACTCCTTATTCTCTGCCTCCTATGCAGTAGTAGCTGAATAAGCAGCACTGAGTAATGACACTGAGATGCTGATGGGAAACTCCAAAGCTCATTATGGGCTGTGGAAGGGAAAACACTTAAGCATTAGCCTCAGTATTGCCCGTCATCTTTTCTGCACAGTGGGTGGAATTTGTAGTGCGTGGATGTTCGTTTTTGTCAGGAGGAAAGTGCAGCAAATGAGTGCGGAGGGGGGCTGGGTCCAGGTGATGTGGGCCTAAAACACCAATGAAGAAAGGTGCCTGCTTGAAAATGCCAGTGAAATGTGCATAAAGACTAGGCTAGAGCTATGTTGATGTTTTTAGCTGTTTTCGTTCTTTGGTTGGCCATCTGGGCTTTTTTTGGGACTTTTTTAAGCGTCTGTGTCAAAGGGGCATAGGCATTTGCTTAGGAAGCCTAGTTGTTGCTCATGAAGGCTTTGTTGGTGATGTTGTTTTTGCTGCTTTAGCTGGGCATTCAGGCTACTGGCAGTGCATGTTCTACTGCGTAGGGCCTTTATGGATCCCGGATACAACATGGGCCGTGTTTGCATCTGCCGCCAGGCTATTGTGCATTGCTGTTGCATCTCGAGAAATGTAAAGAGGCTTGTTGAAGTTGTTTTTGCTGTTTCAGTTCTTTGGATGCGCAATCAGGTCACTGGCAGCACATGTTGTACCGTGAAGGAGGGCCATTATGGACCCTGGGTACAGCATGTGGCGTGTTGGCGAATGCTGGCAGCCTATTGTTGTGTCCTGCGTCATGTTGTGTAATGCTAAATAGGCTTGGTTGTTGACCGGTCTGTGTTGGAAATCCCCTAAGCATAGCATAAGGAATTTAACACCTTTCCTGTGAACATTTGAAATGACCTCCCTAAAAAAAAGACTAGCATAAAAAATCCTTAAGTGCATGATCCATCCGGAAATGGACTTACTTGCTTTATTAGCTTTTTGAGAAGTCAGTTGAACAATACAACAATAGTTTTCCAGAGTATAGTATATAGTTTTCCAGCAGTGGGCTTGTGCTTTGCAGTCAGATAGAGGATAAGATAAACACAGTGGACCAGTGATAAGTAAACAAGCCTTCATGATATATAACACTAGGACTGGTGGTTGACTAATCCGTTTCTAGGAGCTTTCCACTCTCTGAGGCACCTTAGCTGGTTGGGTAAAGAATGTCGCAGCCATGGTAACGAGAGATGGTTCATCTTGTTTGTCAGTTTAGGAGGGGGGACATGCAATCGGCAGGCAACAGGTCTTAATCCTTCCTGAGCCGCCCCCCTCTCACTAAATACCGTGTCAGGATTTCAGTGGAGTCTAGACGTCGGTAAATGCTCCCCATAACAACGCCACCCTCGTTGTATTACAGCATTACAGCCTCTCGGTTAAACCATTTATTAGAAGCAAAATTGTGTGTCAAACTGACAAATAGACTGAAAGATATGGTATGCACTAAAAAAGCTGACAGCTGATTTCTGTCAATGACTGGGAAAACATTTGGTTTAATTTAACTAAATCCCAGTTTCCAAACATTACATGAACATAAAACTGGGTCCATTTGTATGGTTGTCACATAGAAAGTCCTAGACACCTATTTACTTTTCCTACTTTTTCCGACTTTCAACTTTTGTTTTTAAATTAAGCCTCTCTTATCCCCGTCTGTCTGCTGTTGTCACGTCTCAGCAGATGCCAGCGCCTTGCTGCTGATGACACCTCTTAGCTGCGAAGTCACGGTCAGCCAGGCTCCTCTGGCAGCAAATCCAGCACTCCATAATCACCAGATAACATTCCAGAACACTCCGGATTTCCTCCTATTCCAATTTCGCAGGGGCCCATGCACACACTGGGTTTCACCTCGGCTTGCCTTTACTGTCTGTCCAAAATGCTGTTCAGCTAGTTTGGGTCGGCCTTGCTGAGTAAATGATGCCTGCTTGATTAAAGAGGGGGAGAGGAGGTTTTGTGGTGTGTGGGAGGGGTTGGCTGACAGTAATGGAGGCTGATTTGTGGAGGTCAGACGGGGGAAGAGGGGGAGCCAACGCTGCATGGCCTCCAGAGCACTGCTGCATCCCTGACACATTACAAACACACACACACACACAGGTGAGGATGCAGGTGAAATGTCCGAGCATTTGGTCCTGTATGTGCTGAAACTGTTCTAAACAGTGTTTTCTTCAGTGGTTAGGAAGATTTTTTCAGTCGCCTGACCCACCTACCTTTGATCTCTCTCTCTCTCTCTCTCTCTCTCTCTCTCTCTCTCTCACACACACACACACACACACACATTTACACACACACTGCTGATTGCTAGTTCACCGCAGTGGGATGTGCACAGATGCCTCCTGATGACTGACTCAGTGGGCTAAGTTATTTATAAAAACACTTCTGATAATTGATTTGTCCCAGCGCTTGGTAAGGAGAGCACTACAGGAGAGGAAGCAAAGCCCTACGGTGTATGAGGGCCTACACTATGTATCACCATTCTGCAATGGAACCAGCACACCCACTCCATGGAACTACAGAGTGGAAGCACATACAGCTCAGATAGGTTAATTTAGTCTATTCATCAGCAACCTGCACCCATAATGACTACAGACTATCTATAAACACACACGCGCACACACACAAATATTGACACACAGAAACATACACACACACACACACACACATATCGACACACAGAAACATACACATTGCACACACTCTACATGCTTGAGTAAGTGTGTGTCAAAATGAATGTTAAATCAATGTCCTATTGCACTGAAAGCCCAACACTTTATCCATAACGCATAGCCAGGCTTATAATAATAACCCCACTATAAGACTACATGAATTGCATTACCGCACCACAAAACTGCAATAACGCACCCCTCAGTGCCAGGCTGATGTGCTCAAATGGCAACTCTTAATGCAATGCAGGGAGTGAGCTGATAATGCAGCATCCAAATCTATAAGCTGTCAGGCTGTCCTCTTTTCAGGGCGCCGCTTCCTGGAATGTTCATTCCTCCAATCACTCTCGGCTCCCCGTGTGCCCGCCCCCCCGAGGGCAAATGTGATATTTTCACGGGTCATTTGAGAGAGTCTCATCACATTACCTTACGTCGAGCAGTGGGGCCTCAGCCAATCAGCCTCTGAGATTCAGAATTGTTTTTTGTTTTTTCTAAATTGCTGGTACCATAATATAACACAACTGCAGGATGCAGAGAAATGAAAAAGAGGCTATGGCTTGTTAAGATGGAAGTCAAACCCTGGTGTGGTCCTAATCCGGCCCAGTTGCGGCCCTGGTCCAACTCTGATCTAAACAGCACTGATCTGGTCCCAGTTTGGCCCTCATTCGCACTCACTGTGATCAGGCTCTGGCCCATGCCTACTCTCGCCCCCATAAAGCCCAGATCTGGCACCGATCGGTTGCTCTCTGGACCTGGTCTTCTCTGGCGGAGACATTCTGTTCCACCCCGGTCAGAGGGGAGACGTGAAGCAGTGGGGTTGGGCCAAGAGTGAGACACACACTGTTCCTTGGACGGCCGGCGAGCTGTGAGACATGCTGTGTGTGCGAAGCCTCAATCTCTCTGCCAATGTTGTCATACCACTCTCTCTCTCTCTCTCTCTCTCTCTCTCTTTCTCTCTCTCTCTTTCTCTCTCTCTCTCTCACACATACACACACACACACACTCACACAGATGAGAGAGAGAGAGATGGCTTTCAGTAATGCCACCATATTAGCTAATGAATTCGACAGATTTGTTTTCTTAATACTGTTTTTTTTTTGTGCATGTTTCCAAACAGTGTGTGTGAGTGCAGTACGGGGTGGGTGTTGGGATGCCACTCGGCTCACGTTAACAACTCTCTGCACTCTGGGTTTGCTATGTTGTTTTTACCATGCAATATGGTCAATGCTACCATTTATGGTACCCTGCGGCATATGTTTTCAAAATGTGTTCAACATGCTGGCAATGATGATTTTCCATCAGTCATTTCAGTCATTTTACATTTCAATCAATTATTTGTGACTACTCATAGCCCTTTTGAAATGATAATATACACAGTTGCAGAGTACAGTATAGCATGTTTTAAATATTTTAAACCATACACCCACCACTAATGACCTTCTAACCAATATAATATATATATATATATATTATATTCTTAATACGGAATAACTCTATAATGTGGCACCACTAGATGTGTTTCTTGTTTGAAACTCTCAGCAAATGTCCTGAGAGACAAATGGCCTTCATCGCCTGTTTGAACAGAACGACTTCATAATTGGCTACCAGTCAGTCCGCGCAAGCATCTGGCTACAGTAATCACTCCACACAGAATGGAGTCCTAATGATGAATCGGCCCCTTATATGCTCCAGAAATGCCTTTTGTCGTGTTTGTTTATCTCTTGCCGCAAGCGTGGGCAGCACAATTAGCAAATTGATGGTGCGCGCTAAAAAGTTCACATTCATCTCAGGGGGCTCGACTGTCTGGGCAGATGGCAAGGTTCCTGGAATGGCCTCTGCTCACACAGCTGGGTAAGCAAGAGCACACACACACACACACACACATACACACACACACATACACAGACACACACACACACACGCAGACGCAGACACAAACAGACACACACACACACACATACAGTATACATGCATAAACACACATTCACACGACAGATACATTGGTTGTCAGTCATATAGAACAAATACACCCACACACACATAAACATACACATGGGCCTATACACATACAAAGGAGCACAATACACAAAGACATGCTCTTACATTCACACATACTTGTAAAGACATCTCTCTCTCTATCTCACCCACTCTCACATACACATACACACACACACACAGGCACACACACAGATGAGAGAGAGAATGTGCACACACGCACGCACGCACGCACGCACGCACGCACACACACACAAAGCCTTGCCCCATCTGGTGGTTGCCAATTACTCCTGAGGCATTAACCACCGCCCCCCTCAATCTCCACCCACTCATCTACATATGTAAATGTGCTGGCAGCTGTTGGGATGTCTACAGTCAGCTCCTCTACTGTATGACCAGCCTTAGACCCAGCCCTTAACTCCAACGGCCTTCTCCTCCTTAGATCCGGCCCTTAACTCCAACGGCCTTCTCCTCCTTAGACCTTTTTTTCACACAGATCTCTGTTTCTCGAGGTCACCGAGTACTGTCAGTACAACCCCCCCCCCCCCCCCCCCCCCCCCCCGATCAATCGGTTCTACCTAGCTTGAGTTGCTGCAGCCAACAGCTAGAGCTGCCAGGCAGCTATAGTGCCACACTGTGGGGGCATGAACATAGAGGCTCATGGAAGATCTATGTGAAAAATTGCCGGAATTCTCCTTTAACTCAAATGCCCTCCTCATCCTTAGACCCTGCCCTCAACCCAAATGCCCTCCTCCTCCTAGACCCTGCCCTTCACTCAAACGTCCTTCTCAACTTCCACAAGCTACAGCCACAGCGCTACAATTACAATACCAATGTCAACGCTACCTGGGGAGTATGTTTAAAGGTAAAGTCCTTGATCCTGGTGAAACATTGTTGACATTTAAACACAACAGTCAATCATAGCTAGTGTGCACGGGCAACACAAACAGAATGGAGGGAGAGAGAAGAGAGAGGAAGAATGGAGCGAATGTGACATTAAAGTCCACTGTAATTGAGGGGAGCACCTTTAAATCAAAGTCTCCTTTGCATTTGATCTAGAAGTCTAAAATAACCATAGTCACTTGACATAGCCAAGTGTTGCCGAGTAATCTCAATCCCTAGAGAGCGTGTTTGCTTCAATACCTTGCCTGTGCAGCATGCCTTGGATTAGGGCCTTGTCTAGAGGACGACACGCAGGTGCCATCTTAATCCTCCCACCATGACCTCACTCACACATGACTATGCAATCCTCACAGTCCAAATGAACAGGCTGCACCAGTCTATGAAGGCCTTACCTGACTTGGGACCTGCTAGAAAATTTGGGCTCTATGACAGACAATAATATATTTAATAATAGTAGGGGGGGGGGGGGGTCTCTGGTGGCCCCCTGTCAGTGCTGGGCCCTTAAAATGGTCAAATTATCATAACAGCCCCCCTCCCCCAGCGGCACCCCTGGGCCTTACATACGACACCACACTGTTGCTGATTCAGTGTGGTGGTTTGCTATGAATATGTATCACGACTACACCTTTATGAATAGAATCCACTGACAAACAATAAGGATGAAAAGCTACAAAAAGAGATGAAACAATGCAAATGATTCTGAGTGAAGTTGTTTTTCCGACATCCTCAGACAGGGCGAGAAACAAGAGAATGGGTGAACAGACGAGGCTAAACAGAAGGGCTCGCCATGACTCACGTCTGCGTTTCATCTCACAGAAACAACAGTGCGTTTCTCCCTCTTCCCTGAGCCACATGTCTGGTACTGAAAGTAGTCAAACTTGAGAAGAGAGTATCACAATGATGGAACACTATGGAGCGCTAGACAAGTCTGTGAGCTTCGCAGCCTTCACAGCCTCCACGGATAGGAACAGAAATATCTCTTCCTCTCCGCACGACTTTTTATCACTTCATCTCCGACCGTCTGGAAGCATAAAGGATTCTTGAGTTCATTATGTGCTTCGCTTCATATCAGACGTCGCCTTGTGCCTCACGGCTCTGGGGCGTGGAGGGCCTAGAAGGAAAATGGTGCACACTCCATCCACTCGTTTACCCACAATTCTCCTCTACCTTCACAGTTGAATGGGAAATAGGCTGGTCAATGTGAACAATGCGAACACACTGACACCATGGTGAGTGGAGGGTTAGGCTCGGGGGGATAGACTGAATAGGCAGGAAATGGCATGAATGCCCATGTTGTTGCACATTTAAGAAAAGTGACTCTTGTGACTAAAAAAGACAGCAAATTAGAGGACGAGAGTTTTTTTTTTTTTTTACAAGAAACTGCTTTTGGCTGGGGCTGTCAGTGAGAGCCTTTTGTCTCTCTCTTTTTCAATTTCCTCTCTATCTTTTCTTCTCTCATTCTCACCTCACTCTTTACCATCTATATTTCTCTCCTTTGCCTTTCTCTTTCCTGGCGCCCCCCACCCCCTCTCTCTCAGCCTTGTTAGAAAAATGGCTGGGGGACTTCAGGTTATACAGAAGAATGGAGAGGCATACAAAGTAGCTATTTTGAGACACGTGGTGTGTGTGTGTGTGGGGGGGGGGGGGGGGGGGGGGCATGTTTTTCCCAAACTCATTCTAATTTTGGGCTTGCGTTCATACTACACAATTCATTATATTTTAAAAGCCTCTACATGTATTTCCAAGTTCCAAGATGGCATAGTGTTCCCTTCACATTTGAACCTACTGTTAACTTGATGGTGACCTTTGGATTTAAATTGAAATCCTATAGCTGCCCTATAGGCCGCCTTGGAAGCATAAAAAATGGAAAGATATACTCGTCCCATGCTCAACTTGGCTAAAGCATCCTATCGTAGTCTACACTGTGCAAGGCGCACAAGGCGCATGAATCAGCGAAATTGCCATATTTCTTCAAAATCATATATTGATTTGTTTCAGGAATGCAGCCAATGTTAACGGGCGTATCTTGTAACGTCTCTCAAATTGTATACATAAACTACTCGGGTTAAAAGTTATCGGATAATCTCATTGACTATGTTATTTGCTATTTATATTGACGGGGTGAAAACTGAAAGCTTTTCCCCTTTGCGTTTGGACATCACGCCGGAGGTCTGTGTCCATGGTACTGAAACAGCATTTCCTTTACACTGAAACAATGCCTGCAAGATGTTCTTACGTTAACGCATGCCTCTCCATACATTTCCATTAAAACAGGATAAAAATACATAGCTTGACAGACGAAACTGCAATTAAAAAAGGAATCACCAACAAAAGATTGGGCTACATTGCGAGTCTAATTGCGAGTTATGCTCCTCAGTGAAACAAACCAATGGTGTTGGTTTTGTCTAATGTTTTCCCGTTACCTTACTCCCTTAGGGATACCCGACTACCACCGGCAAATGATGGATACACCAGTCAATCACAACGTACACAGCCCGTGCCACTATAGCGCTGCGCGCGTTAGGTGACTCTTACCCTCTCTGTCACACAGCTGAATCGCCTCCAAACTCAAATTCTTGATCATGTCTTCACACGGACTCGTGGGGCTGCTAATGCTGTGTCCCATGCGCGGAACCTCCATTTTCCGTGCGTTTTTTTCTTTTCGTCAGCGTCCTTTGCCGGGTGTAATTTTGATCGCCCGTGCCGCAGGATTGATCTTCACCTTGAATACAGAGTCCACTCGCGTTTCTCTTTCGCTTGCTCTCACCCTCCCCTTTTCCCCGCTCCCTCAATGCTGGCGGAGGAGCGTCAGCGCAGCGTCACGGCCGCTCCATAAGGCGCGCATTTCTCTCTGCGACATCGAGGCAAATTGGAAAAATTGCGCCGAGACAGTGCGGAACACAGACTGATTGGGTATCGCTGAGCGTTCATGAATGAAATGAAACGTTAACGAGCCTCAAGTGTCTCTGTTCTGCCGATGAACTAACGAACGAGGCCGACGGATTAGTGAATGGGAGCTTAGAAAGTGAATTGAACGACTCCTTACATAACAGGATTAGCCTACCCGATGGTGGCCTCTGGTCAAGACGATTACTTCGAGTCTGAGTCAACGATGTTTCAATAACTGTTAAAAAGACCTTTTAAGCAAAAAATGTAAAGTTCTGTCCAACTGGTCCCACTACTCACCAACCTCTCCCGGTCCCCACCATACATTTGATGAAAGGAACAGTTTGGGCAATTGAATGGCAAGGTGATCAGGCATAGTAGGCTATCCATTATCCACATGGAAGGTATGCTCATTACTGAACACTAAAGACTACAAAAGAATGATGCAAGTTGGCTCTGCTTATTTATTCACAAATGAATTTCTTGGTTAAAGACCTATGAGATTGTAGAAGAATTGAGTTATTATAGTTTAGGTAGAAAAACTTCAGTTTCAGTGTGATTTGCAGTCTGTTGTTTTGAAAATGCCACACATGCCATGTCATATAATAAGCCTCAACACAACAGTGATATTTGAAATAACATTAATTAAATTCAAGTTTAGTTATATAGCACATTTCATATGGCATACACAGACTCAATGCGCTTCAAACATTGTGTTGTGGTGTAAAGCCCATGGGGGCAAGTAATGCATTAAATGCACACACACACACACACAATCACACAGCTTGGTTAAGAGTGGGGTCAGCTTTGCCTCAGCTGTGTGTCTCATTCTCGTGTGGTGAGTCACAGAGAGAATGAGAGAGAAGCGGTGAATGCACCTGAATCCTAATTAACGCTGCATTGTGTCGACGGTCCACTGGCAAACCATGTGATTTTCAGCACACGTTTTAACCACTAATGGAAAAAAAAATTGAGGAACAAAAACATCCAAAAACTGAACACGATTTTATTAAATGAAATAAAAATGAATGCATTTCCATGTTCAATTATTTCTGCCCAAAGCTGAAATTCTTGGGCAAACCTCTGACTGAGTTATTGGATGGTGGGCTGACGTTACAGCAATTTGGCAGAGTGATGCAAAATATGGTTATTTACCGTTCTGAAGTGATAGGGGAATGGAAAATGGAAAAAGAATGAGAGTAGAGAGAAATAGCTAGATAGGGAAAGAAAAAAATGTAAAAGAAAAAGAAAGAAGCAATAAAAGAGAGAGATTTCTGGCAGAGTTCTCTGCAGCTGTCCATGATACAGGCTACAGTAAAAAGCAAAAATCCAGCTTCTAAAATAAAACCACTGCTTTGGCAACACTGCTTTGTAAGAGCCATGCAATTAAGCACCTTTGAATTGAACTGACTTATATGCATCGTAACACACTTCTACCTGTCTATTCCATGACTTTCATCATTTTGTTATATCAATGTTATTGTTATGTTATTTCACTGATGACATTTTATTGTTGGAGGTCAAGCTGGTAAACTCTCCTTTCCACTCTATCCATCTCTCTACCTCTTTCTCTCCATCCCTCTCTTATTCTCTCTCAATGAGTACTCTGTCTCTCTCTCTTTCTCTCTCTATCAGTCATCTCTCCATTTCTCCATGACCTTTCTCTCATTTGAATAACCTATCAATTCCATGAAGCTCATGCATTATATATACGAGATGTGTGTGTGTGTGTGTGTGTGTGTGTGTGTGTGTGTGTGTGTGTGTGTTTGTGCATGTGGTTTAATATGTCTGACTAACTGACCTTGTCTGAGGAATGGGGTGGGGTGGTGGTGGGGGTAGGATGGGGGTGGGTAGTCCGGCCGTCTCAGGTGGCGACAGACTTTAAATATGCTTGTCCCAGTCTGAAAGCAGACGTCCACCACAATGATTAATTTCTCTAAGCCTTTCCACCGGCTGAATGCAAGAGTCAGTGGTGGGCGTTATTGAAGTCACATCAATTCCATGCTTGTCAAATGAAGAGCAGTGGCTGATTCACAAGTCAGGGTGTCCTTTTGTTTGTGTATCGGCAGAGGAGGCAGCGAGTGTGAGTTATGACAGTCAGAGCTGTTTGGTGAAGACGTGACACACCTGAGGCTCAGGTACACGCGCAAGGTGTGACTGTTAGAACAGTAAGGTGGTGATCGATGATCGAGGATTTAAACAGTGAGGTGAAGATAATGATGATTAGCTGACAGAATCAAGCTGTACATAGAGGTTAATGTTTGTTTTTGGTCTAAAACATGAAAAATGACAGACATTCATAAAAGACTAACCTGTGAATGTGAGGTCTGCAGATATGACTGTTTGGACTGTAAGGTGTAGATATGATACAAATATTTACTGTGTTGCTATAGAATCATAACCATAATGTATACACACAATATGTGACATACAGGTGTATAGCATATAATATATAATTCAGTTATCCTATATTATTCATTTCAATGCCATTTGATTTCCTTATTTGATTATTGATTATTTGGTTATTGATTTCCTTATATTTGATTTCCACCAATATATTCAACACTGGTTCAAGAGAAACTAAACAGCCTCAGCCACATGCCCCCACAGCAGTCCACTATTTATGCACATCAATACGTGTGTGTGTGTGTATGGGAAGAATGTGAATTGAATGGTTCACACTGTGGATGCATGGATTTAGAAATGCAAGGTACAGTATGTCAGTGTCTCAGAGAACATTACAGTGCACGTATGTAAATAGAATCCATCCCACTGCTAGAACACTAAGGTACGGGCTATGGATGTGAGATATGACACTGCTAGAACACTATATGGACTATGGACGTGAGATATGACACTGCTAGAACACTAAGGTACGGACTATGGACGTGAGATATGACACTGCTAACTATGGATGTGAGATATGACACTGCTAGAACACTAAGGTATGGAATGGACGTGAGATATGACATGAATGGCAGTGTGCTCCCTGCTGGTCTGGCTGCACGTGAGCGGTTGTAGAGCTGCAGGGAATCATGGGAGATTAACCAGAGCAGAGCTGCCCCCCTCTCCTCTCCTCTCCTCTCCTCTCCTCTCCACCCCCATCCTCAGGGGCCAGCTGAGGCGGAATGAAATGCCGTTAAAGTCATCACTCCGCCCCTCCCCCACGTGCAGGACCACTGCAGCCACAGATCTGCTCAGCTGATTCATGACTGCAGGAGAGGATACTCGTGAGGGGTGCTCACAATCGACACTGGCTCTCTCTCTCTCTCTGATACACACACTCGCTCTCCTTCTCTCCCATTCTCTTTGGAGGCAAATGAAGAAGGGGAGGGTTAATAAGTACAGCCCCTTACATTACTGTACAGAGCCACCCACCCATACCAGCCCTACATCTCTCCTCTCCTCTATTGCCTTTACCTCTACATTGCCCCTGTCTTACATGTAGCCTGTTGTGCACCTGCACACACCAATCCATTTCTCCTCCCCTCTTTGGCTCACTTTCATCTGTCATATATTATTCATCACCCAAATGGTAATCTCCTCATGTAGCACGGTCCATTCCACTTCTCTCTCCACGTTGCATTGTTCTTAACATGCACTTGATATGATTTATTTTGAACAGTATTCTCAATCACAAGCCCTTACATATTAGATGATGAAATTCACCTGCTCATTGTTGAAAAATGAATAGAATTTTGAAGTCACTGTGTATTTGTCAACATTTACAGGGAATACTATTGACATCATCACACATATTATGGGATATATTCACCCTCACTTTACAGTTTTAAAGGAGAATGTTTTGGGGGGCCACCCAAAATGAGGTGGCGGGCCGTAGTTTGGGGACCACTGGTATAAATCGTCTTGTACGTAAACTACCAGTGCTTTTTCAAAGTTCTCAATGTCTCGTTTTAAATGTCAGGGCCCTCGGAAGTCTACCAATGAAGTGTGGAGATACATTGAGCCTCGTAAATGGTGTAAAACAGTGATTTATTTGCATGGCTAGCCCGATGCCAAAGCACCATCATTGAAAAAGCTGTTGGTAGCATCGGCTAACTAGCGCCAGATTTTGGAGTGCAGGGAAAAAGCCGAGATGGGCTATGAGACATACGTTCACACTCGATATCATGTTTCAACACACTTTAGGTCAATATCACACCGGAATTCTCCTTTAACTCAAATGTTTGAAATGTCGTGTACTCATCTATCTGGCTTGCATGAAGTGGTTAGTACAAGACTGAGCATACATTTGAGCCTCAGAAAGAAAAATAGTGACACACACACACACACACACACACACACACACACACACAGAGTCACTGAAGCATGGAGTTCCTGATCACCCCATCCTCCCTTCTCTCCTCTCCACTTCTTCCATCTCCTCTCCTTTCACCTCCACACCTCCCTCTCTCTCTGCCACCTCCCTCCCTCCTCTCCTGTCTGACACCATCCTCCCTCATCTCCTCCCCTCTCCCCTCCTCACTCTTCCATCCCTTCTTCTCTCCTCTCTGTCACCTCCCTCCCTCCCTCCATCCTCCCATTCCCTTCTCCTCCTCTACATGCCTCCTCCCTCCCTCTGATGTCATATCTCCTGTCCGTTCAGCCACTACGACACTCACTTCTGCCACAGATCAATGTCCACCCTCCTCTCTCTTTCTCCTCAAAATGGGACTTTTTGTCACAGTGGACAGACTTCAAATGACAATGTGTTTGCAAGAGGGTGCTTAAAACCTGCCACTGGTCTGATTTAATGTGAAAGTCACACATTAATTTAGAATTAGTTCTATCCCGTTTCTTTCTCTCTCTCTCTCTCCCCCCCCCCCCTCTCTCTCTCTCTCTCTCTCTCTCTCTGCATTGAACACTTCCACAGATAACACAGAATACAGAATTATAGGATTTCACAGGATTTTCACAGAATTTCTCAGGCGTTTCTCCTCTCTGGCTGATATGTGCTCCATGTTACCCTGGTGCAACACACTTGATTTTAAACAACTTCCCTAAAATCATATGAATGACACAAACTAAAGTTATAAAAAATATATTGGTCAGTGACTTAATAATAATATAAATTCCATAGCAATCCATAAAAGCATTTCCAAATCAGTCCATGTGTCATGTCAAACACACCAGTGGAAGCAATGAGAACATCTCCCGCTCCATGTTAGCATGCCAGGGACTGCGGAGTGGATGACTAGTTTCCAGTGTCTGTCAAACCAGGGCATCTCTCACCGTGAAATTCAGTTTTGCAGTTGAACATTTATGTCTCATAAATCAGGTAAAACAAATCACTGCCATTCATATTTATTCTGCTCTTAAGGTAACTGCTAATACACTGCACATATTTATATTTAATTTATACTCTAAACCACCTTCTGTAAATCAACTGTATACTATACTGTCTACACTGAACTTTATTGTCCTGTCTATGCACCACCTGTCTATACTTTGTATATCACATTGCACTTTTCTGCTTTTTTTGCACTTCTGGTTAGACGCAAACTGCATTTCGTTGTCTTTGTACTTGTACTCTGCACAATGACAGTAAAGTTGAATCTAATATGTTGTTGTATGTGCTTGCCAGAGTGTGACCCTGGTATGGACTGAGAGGGTGAAGTGGTCCTCTTTTCATTACAGCATAATGCCCTTGATTGAATCAGGTGTGTTCAGTTAATCTAGCAAAGGCAGGACTAATGCAGTTACCAAGTAGTGGTGGTGCTGTTCCATAAACAGCTCTGTTGTTGTAGCCTTGTAGCATGTGTGTGTTAGTGGTGATTAGGGACAGGTGTACTCTGTGTAAAGGGCACTGTGGGTAAGATGCTGCTATGTGTGTGTTATGGTGATGTTGGTGTCTAGCACACTGCTGATGCTAGGGTAGTTTCCATTTAGTGAGTGTTGATGTGAAGGGGACACGGCTGTTCTACAGCTCATAGGAAAAGGGTCCTCTTTTGTGTCATGAAATCAGTCCCAAAGGAGAATGACATAGATATGGACAGACTTGTCCCTGTACTAGTCAAAATTCGTCCTAGCACCTTGTCCCTAATGGACTATGACCACAAGCCTGTCACAAGAGATGAAGGATAAGATGCTGGGGAAATGGTGTTTGTAGGAAACATGGCCTGTTTACAGTAACGTGCTGATGTGTTGATCCTGGGAGGTTGCAGGAGCTCATGCAGCTTGTCCTCATATGATTTGTGCTGTGCATTCCAGGAGATGTAAGATGCTTAAGGGTGTTCAGTGAGCCGAGAGTAGAGAAGCGGACTAGGTGAGCTGGTGTGGGCTTAACTGAGGCAGTGCAGACACACAACACGCTCTTACTCTGTACTACTCATGCACAGCATAGTCATAGTTTATTTCACTCCAGAAACAAAGTAACCAACATCATACACAAACACAATTACAAATAGGTGTATTCTTGTACTCAAGAACAACAACATACAGTACTTTAAAAAGAACAAGACATATTCTTGCTCTCAGACACAATGACACACATGGCTAATGAGAAACTGGAGAAATGTATGTGGAGTATTCAGACAGGATGATGATATTGAGAATTAGGCAGACTGATGTCATTTATACCACGGGAGAGTTTAAAGACTAGGTTATGGTTCCTAGGCCTAGACTTTTTTAACTGACTAAAGTATTTAGATTAAAGGTATTGTTCATGATTTACATTTTTGAAAAAAAGAAACAGACTTGCACTTTGATGACTTGCACTTTGTTGCCAGATTGGTTTGTGTTGCCAGATTGCCAGGTTACCAGGCTGGTTTGTGTACATTTTGAGGTGTTTTTTAATGCTTTTGTTGACACTTTGGAGGGCCTGCAGAAACAGAGAAACACTGTTTACGTTGTTTGGAGACTATTCACGCTGCCAAAAGTTACTTATTTCTACTTATCATAAGGGCAAATATTGAGCAGTGTTAGTGTGTTAGTGTCAGTGTCTGGGTTGAATAATGATGATTTTGACATAGCGGTGGTGAAGGGGGGGGGGGGGGGGGTCAGCTGGATGCCTCTTGCATAACTGGGAACAATTTGACAGTGTCAGAACCTCCTGATGCTCTGCCTTGATCAAACACACTCACAGCCAGATCAGATTATCGCTGCATATGGACCGGCTTATGTAAGCTCCACCGTCGGTGGCAGGGGAGGAGTGTGTGTGTGTGTGTGTGGGGGGGGGGGGTGTCAGGGAGAAGAGTGGGGGTAAAGAGAGGGAAGAAACAGCTAGTAATAGAAAATACAATGCCACCCAGAGGAAGAATAAAAAAGGAAGGATGCAATGAAGCTCTTCAGTACAGTAAGACAGTGGCATGGAGAGGACAGGATGGATGACATAAAGCAGGAAAGTGGATATCAGACTGTGAGTGAGTGAGATAGTGAGATAGTGAGAGACACAGTGTGCTGAACATCAGATGAAGATGAAGATGAAGTGGAAACCCCTCATCACTGAACACTATTTACAAAATAAATGAGCATTATTTTTAAAAGCATTATTCTGCATTTGCCATTAGGCATGCGAACGCATGCACACACACACACACACCATCTCCTGAGAAGCACAAACTAAACTTCCTCATTAGTTGAGTTATTGAGTTATTCTAATTTATTAGATTAGTTATTCTAATCTAATTTGCCAGTGAGAATTTATCCCTTGAAGATTCTCACAAGAGAGTGGACGTTTCCCTGTGTGTGTGTGTGTGAGTGTGTGTGTGTATGAGTGTATGCGAGAGAGACAAAGAATATGTGTGTGTGTATGTTTGTGTAATCGTGACTTGTCTCTGGCCTTCATCAAGGCGACAGGCTAAACTTTCTCTCTCCACCTATCAGCTGAGGGGACCTTCTCTCCTTGTCTCTCCCACTGGGGCTGATTGCTTAATACATGACTGGCGCTTAATTAAAACTGTCTAGACGTATTTTGCACATCACACCACTGCACTGTCAGTGTGTCACAAGGTTTGGTCAGTGCCTTTTGCTGACCACCAGAGACCAAGACAAAATATTAACTCTGGAGGACCCAGCCAATTCTTGGAATAAGATCCCAAATAATTCCCTGAAAAATCTTCTAAAATGGCTCTGATGATGCATTGCAGCAACATAATAAGCCCTCTAAGTTTAAGAGATTGATTTTGAGTATTTCTGGATGTTTTGGTCAGAACTTTATACCGTATGATTTACGTAGAAAATTGATCGTTTAAAAGTAAGTTATGCTTTACAGACCTTCATTATGAGATGGTAAGAATGATAAGTAATTTTGGAAATGCATTCAGAATTCAAACAGTGATCAGTATGTTCCTGGAATAAAAAGCTTTGGTCAGCCTGGGCTCGAAACAATATAACAGCAACTTTTCACCGCCGGCAGACAAGAGCTTTGTAAATTGTTTATCAGCTCACCAGAGGATACATCTTGAAACAAAGGACGTTACTCGTCTATAAATAAACGGTACAGAGAATGAATAATTTATGGATGAAGAGCCGTCTACCTGTCCTCAGTTAACAGGGTTATGCTATACTCCCCCCTAGTGTACAAGTCTGTATTGCACCTTTGGAAACACAGCAAGCCTACCGCGCCCTATTAATTTAGTCCAATCAATTAAGCTCTCGCATAATGCAGTCAGGAAAACGTCTCATATCAACATAGTCATTATAGTTGGCAGTTTCGTTCTTCGTTTCTTTCTCTCCACATTGTAAAAGTCAGCCCGAGAGAAAACCCACTGTGATTACTGAGCGAGTTTAAGTGAAAGGCTGAAAAAGTCGAGACTGGCTGCGGTGCCGCGGAATCCCGTTCCAACCTTGGGCCCCCTTGTAGACGCCGTGGGAAATAAGTTCGCTTGTGAGACGACACTCCTGACAGCACGATGTTATTGGAGCCCATTGAGGTCTGCCAGAAGTCGAGCCAGACACCATCCAAAGAGTCGCCCCTCATCAGCGGCGGGTTGGTTTGGATTTAACCATAAGAGATTCAAACTCCAGCGCTTAGCGTGCCCAAATGGCTCTTCTGAATAAATGGACAATTCAAGGATGATTGAGGACTTTCAATAGCTACTCTCTCTTCACCACACCCCCTCGCCATTCTCGAACAGTGAAGAAAAATAGCCTACTCCTCATTAATCATCCTGGGAATACAATTTTGGGAAACCAAACCATCCGGAGACTCTGATACCTTACTGATGTAAAACAGATTCCCCTAAAGCCGCCTTTCCTCATAAAAGATGGGACGAGAGAATAACATTACCGGCGTTTACAGTAAACATATCATTAAATAATTTTCACTCCAAACGTCTCCTTTGGCCGTCGCTCTTAATTTTTCTGAATGGACATGGTAGGCCTAGTAGCTTCACCCTTCCGCCTCGTCTTGCGCTCGTGTTAAATGTTGTGGCTGCAAGATTTACACGCCTAAATCCCAGCACATGCGTCTCTTGCTTAGCAGCTGGGAGTTTTCAAGGATCTCTAAACAATGCGGTGAAGATTCCAGGGGCAGAAATGAGAGCTTAGCCGAGAAAAATAGAGGGGGAAAAAGGCGAAATTGTTGCAATTTTAAAAGGTTACCGCAAGCCACAAGCCTCCCATCTTTCTACTGGAGCCCCACAAGGGCACATCTCTATGGCCTCCCTCCAGTAAAAACATATGCTGGTAAAATGGTAAACCCAATGCTATGCATAGGCTACACACAAAAACCTCTTGAACTTCCCAGTTGGTGTTCCAGAAAATGTAGGCCAAGAAACGGCGCACAGCATATTTTCACGAAGTTTCAGCACCCTCTGTAATTGTGATTGATAATCCAGTGGGGGTTAGTAGGTGCAACAAAAGGCCTACTGTTACTACTGTTCTTTGGTGCAGCCCTGTGCTTGCAAAGCTCAGTTGTGATTTCCTCCTCCTCTGACATGCCCTAGATTGGCATTTGACACTATATGCAACACAACAGCCTAAAATAAGGAAATTACTCTGACATAATTAATCTCCTGTATAGGTTAGGACACCCATTAGTGTGTGTGTGTGTGTGTGTGTGTTGGGGTCCTGGTTAATGGTCAAATCATACATTTCTTAAGTCTGCTCATTTGTTTGTTTGACAAAAATGTAGCCGCACACACTGTCAGCTGCATATGCACGTGTCTGCAGTTTCACAATCAGGGTAGGCGCTTTCTGCTTATTTAATCTACATCCATGGAAGGACTAAAATATGTTTCATGGCAACTGGTCAGTGACAATTCTTAGCTACTGGTGTGTTTTTCATCATCAGTTTCAGTTTAAATGTTTCTATTGGGCTGACATGATTTAAGTAAGACTGGTTAAACAAGTTACATCATCATTTTATAACACATTTATACAATGTATGTTGGAGTGAAGAACAATGGTTTGACAGAAAACTTTATGGAATAAGTTGTATTATGTTGATCAAATTGTATCTTGAAAATTTAGTTGGTAGGATGTTACTTAGCATGATGTATATCTGAAATATTCTCTATGCTAAGTGAGTTCAACCAGGTCAAATATGGCCTGTTTACTCAGTTTATGTTTGATGAAAATAAGGCCAATAATTCAAATTCACTATTTCGGTTATAATGATGATAATTTTGTGCTTTCTTCGACATCCCAATTCTAACATATCACAGAATGTCTATTTAGTCCAGTTTGCTCCCCACAGTGAAATGTTAATATGATGTGTTGAAGTTGTTGAAACATCGATTAAGGGGTGAAAATGACTAAAAAATGGTTCAAATGGTAATTGTCTGGTTCTGCTATGGCTAGTCATTACTAATAACATAGTTATCAAATATAATCACATATTTTGAGATACACAGATACAAATCACACACTACCCTGATTGTAAAACTGTCCATGTGTGCTTGTATCCTTCTCTAGATTCTACAGAAAGTTTTCCATGTGTATCGCTTGATGGATGTAGTGGCTCTCTCTAGACATCCACTATTAAATAAAACAAAGTGGATAAATAGTCTTTAGCACTGTTCCAGGCTAGTTCACCCACAGATGACTCAGGAGATTGTCCATTAGTCAGTTTCATTTAAACTGTACACACTGGTCAAGTATGTAGCACTAGCTAACTCCCTATGGACACCAGACCCAAGACCACAATCTGTCAGTCTCAACTTAACTCTCCACCTCAGAAACGGTTTAGTGCAAGTAAAACCTTCATGTTTGTAAAATGAGACTCCCTGGTTGGGGTGTCAGGTATTCCAGCTGAGGGTTTGTCCCTGTGTGTTAACAACAGTGTGAGTTAAAGGTCCAGTCCCCAATCCTGATGAAAGATTGTTGGTAGTTGAGCTCAATAGACAAACCAAGCCTTACTGCTGGAACAATGGTGGCGATTGGCTGGAGTATCAGTATGAGTGGTGTATGCCTACAGTCTACAGTTCTCTGAGAGCCAACACAGAGAAGACAGCTAGAGGATCGTGAGGGAAACGTGTACAAGATCATAACGTGTTTGTCCGATGTAGTATTCTTGTGCATGTCGTTGTAGTGTTGCATTTTCTGTAATGTCAATGGTGTTTGCAATAAAAAAAGGAAAAAAATAAATAAAAAAAAGACAGTTTGCTCTTGAGCTAGAGTTGTAGGATAGCAACATTAATGCCAAAGTTGCTGAGTAAATCCTGGAGTGCATAAGCATAAAAACCTTGACTGTACATCACAATTTGGATTAGGGCCTTTGACTGACCACAAATAAAATCACAAGTGTTTTAAATACATCTGACAGCAACAATTTATAAGTGAGAAACAGATGTAAAGACAATCAAATGACAAGGCAAAGGTTTGCATACAATTTATTACTTTGTAACTTTACTTTGTAACATTTCTTCCTAATACAGAACATTCAAATGGTATCACTTCATCCAAGTACCACAATAACCCCAAATTAGGTCTTAACTTCAAAGAACACTGCAATGGAGTCTATACTGAAATACATAGTTATCTGTTTTGAACTCACAGATAAAACATAGTTCCCTAGGCACTGGCCAGCACAACACTGCTACTGATTGAAATGTCCCTTCTTCGAATGGCAGAGAACCAAAGCCGATCCAATCCTTAACTCAGAATTTTAATTCAAAATTTTGATCCAGTTTCCAGGAGAGAAGTTCCATGTGAACTAACCGAGCGCCTTAGAATACGACAAGCCTTGGTCTGAAGGCCATGTCAAAGACACAGACCGTTTTCCTCCCACCCCCCCCCCCCCCCCATGTTTTTCTTTAATTTCTCCATTTACAGGAGAGACACCAAGTACAATTCTACAAATGAATTACAGCTGGTCGTTCACAAAACCATGAAGACTCAGAGAGCTCTGTCTGGTACATCATAAAATGAAATGAAACAGAGCAAATGGCTTTCCCAGGAACATCTATTGACAGACGCTGGCTGAAAAATAAACTGAATAATACAAAAATGACAAAAAAAACAAAACAAAAACAAAACAACAAAAACAAAAAAACAAAGACAGGGGTGGTAGGGAGGGAGGTCTTCGAATAAAACTAAACTAAGAATCCCTTATTTGTGCCCGTGCTGCAGTTCCACATATGGAAAAAAAAGGCTACAAAGGGCAAAGGGAACTCCTTTGCACAGTCAGAGTTTCAAATATTCACTTAATAGAAGTTGGCCTTCTGTTCACGACACGAAACATCAGCTATGCTTCAATGTCAGTCCTGCATACTCACTGCCAAAATAAAGACACATAAAGTCAAAGAAAAATATTCTGTACAAAATGGTACGGTTTGCCACAGTCTAAAATTGACAGATACAAAAAAAATATTAATAAAAAAGATGATAAACTACAATATGCACAGAATGCATATAAATGATTGCAAATTAATCTCTGTCACACACAGGTTCACACAAGATTGGCATTACATTTTGTTAACATAAAGGCATGATTACACTATACATAGAAAACAATGCAATACAATGAGGTGAGATCACTAGGAGTGGTTAACATCTGGGTGAAGTGCCGTTCTCCAGAGTCACTAAGATGATCCTCACTATTTACTTTGGAAAAGATGACAGTGCGAGAGAAAAAGAAAAAAAGAGACACTTTTTGGTATTTCGTTTTTTTTCCCTTCACTTCAAATAAGACACATCTGGCGACATTCACAGCTTCGAGGTCTATATACTTTCAGACTTGACTGGAACGTTGACTGGAAAGTTTGGTGCACTTCCTCAAAAAAGAACTGAGGCATGCGGCAAAGAAGAAAAGTAGTGAGGAAGAAAAAAACAGAGAGGTAGTTGAAAGAACAGGGTGGAGATATAGGTCACACCCACATACCAAAGGTGGGGTAGGTTCTATGCTCGGTTCTATCCAATAGAAAACGATGGAGTCTCAAGGCATAGGCCTACATAGGCAGGGCAACGCCGCTGAAGGCTACTGTAACAATTTAGGTTGGTGACTCCCTGTAAACTGAGAATTGATTTTTGATTGTTGACTAAATTAATATTTTAACTTGGTGAATTTGAATAAAATTGAGTAAATTAATATTTTAACTGTCAAGATCTGGTGCACATAGCACGCCTGGCAGAATATGGGTCTCTGAAAGCAGAGTAGAAACAAGACCATATGGACGACAGACATCCAGGGGCATCCATGACCCCTCTGACCTCAACATCACCACGGTCAAATACCTCTAGCAGATATAAGCAGAGAGAGCTCTATTAAAGAGAGGAAGAGGAAGCACATAGATGGTTGAGGAAGAACAGATTCTTTTTGCACTCCACAGAGGTTTGTGCTCATTCTGGGGGTACAAAAGAAGGCACATTGGCTGTCCACAGTGCGCACACTCAGCGTGCACAATTCCATTTGGTGTCCAGATAAGTGCTGGGAAGAGAACCCTGGGATTGCACAGAGACATCAGCACGTCCATTGGGCCAAGTGCAGTGCGAAGAATCAGGAATGACAGAAAGGGCAGAAACAGGGTAGCATAATGAGAAGAAAAGAGAGAGAGAGAGAGAGAGAGAGAGAGAGAGAGAGAGAGAGAGAGAGAGAGAGAGAGAGAGAGAGAGGGGGGGGGGGGGGGGGTTTGCAGTCGAGAGTGCTTGGCCAACTGTTACTTCTCGAAGTAGGGCGTGGTTGCCACAGCACCGTATGCAGTTCATTCCCTTCTGGCTTGTACCGTAGTGGTGGTGGTGCTGTGATCAGCGTACCGATGTGTATGACGACAGGATGGACGACACACTGTCAGTGTCCGTTATCTGTGTGGCAGGCATTCCTTTTGGCACTTGGTAAAGTTTGCACTTGTGTCTGGCTGATGCTTGGGGGAGGGAATGTGTGTGTGTGTGTGTGTGTGTGTGGGGTGGGGGACATGGAGAACATGGCTTTAAGAGAGGGGTGCAGAGGAATGGGGTGGCTTCACACATTGGAGGAGATTCTGGATGTTGGAGACGGTTGGATGCTAGAGTTAACCCAGTCCAACTCCAGTCATCTTCAGTTTCACTCATGACCCTTGACCCCTACCACCGTCCGCTAACGCTGGCAATGTCCGAGGGGAACTGGCGTGGCAGGCGGCCGCTGGCCCCTCCCTCTAGGAAGGACGAGCGAATGTTGGGCGGTTCAAAGAGCTTCCTCCGGTTCTTGTTCAACTCTGCAAAACACACCCACACACACACACACACACACACACACACACACACGCACACACACACACACACACACAGAGAAACACACAAAGTAAATACCTCTCATAGGCACACTGTTTGTGAAGCACTACATACAGAGGTAAAACCTCTCACAGCACTTCAGCTAACAAAAGTAATCTCTCGAGTGACGCTGAAATAAAAATTAATATTTGCCCAGCCTGAAAGAATCAGGGGATACCAACACATTGTAACTTCCTCTGTGTCTATCTCCCCCACTCCACCACCAGTGTTGTGTGTAACGCATTACAAAGTAATGAGTTACAGTAACGTAACTACTTTTTCGAGTAAAAAGTAGTGTAACGCGCTACTACTGAAAATTTGGTAACGTAACGTAGTTCCTTTTTCATATCGGTGCGACGTTACTTTTCCCAGGGACAGATTTGACAGCGACGCTGCTTTCTCAGCTGTGCGCTTGCGCAATAGGCACACGCTCCACACGGCAGTCTACATGACAGAGGCTGGTAGCATGAAGTGCAATCATAGCTTCACACGGTACGTGACAGAAGCTGGTGGCAATGAAGAGCAATTATAGCAAGCGAGACGCAGCCAACGCTAACTTCTGAGGGATGGAGGTATTCACATTACTCGAAACTAAGGGGAGGAATGTAAGTGTTAGTTGTAGCCTACACTGTGCCCTGATTTTGTCCACTGCCATTAACTCAACTGCCAGCCTATTGATACGATTTGCACTAGCTTTGCACCAAATTTCGGAGGAGCGCCTGTTTAATGAAAGAGTATAAGGCTATAAAATAAGCCCCCATATATTTTGTGTTCAACTATATGCCCACGATGTATCAAGGCTATGTTATTTGATATTGTTTCATAGGGCTTTAGTGGTGGTGTTGAAGCCTATAAGCCCAATGTTTTCTTGTCAAGTGCTCTGTTTGTGGCATTTTTTATAATAAAGAGCACAAAAGAAATACCTGTTATGTCCTCCATAGTAGAACTTTATGTAGGCCTACACATTTAGGAACAGATATTGGGTTCTGCCCAAAGTCGAGCAACATAAAAGTAACGTAAAAGTAACGAGTAACGTAAAAAGTTACTTTCCATAGAGGGTAACTAAGTAAAGTAACGGGTTACTTTTTTGAGAAGTAACGAGTAACGAGCAAACACTACTTTTTAAAAGTAACTTCCCCAACACTGTCCACCACACACTTACTCACACTCTCTCTTTGTAAGTGTGTGTGTGATTCATTGTTACAGTGTAGGGGAAAAGGCTGTCTTTACGGTAGGTGCTGTGCTTCAGTGCCAGAATCTCTACATGCTCAAGAACTCTGAGGACAAAAGGCGAGAGAGGACACTCCCATCTCTCTCTCTCTCTGTCTTTTTTCTCTAGCTCATGCTCTCTCTCTCTTACTTTCTCTTGTTCTGTCTCCATCCTCTCCCCATCTCTCTCTTTCTGTTTCTCTTTCTCACACACAGTCATCCTCCGTCTTTCTATTTCTCACTCTCACTTTCTCTCGTTGTCTTGTCTGTCTCCCTCTATACTCTATACCATCTCTCTCTCTCTCTCTTTCTCTCTCTCTCTCTCTGTTCCTCCTCATTCCAGGGTCTCGAGATTCCATCAGTGGAGATTACAGTAGATTTGCGCTTGGCCCGTGAGGACGCCACTGACATAAACACTGGCCTTGAGTCATTTCCTGTCCGCGGAAACAACCCCCCCACACACACACACCCCGACCCGACACAAACCTCTCTACATCTGTTCTCAAGAATTCACAAATATTCGGCATTATCACAAATTACAGCCAACATTCATTTCGAAACCAACCAAAGGGAGGTGAGTTACCTCATCCCCCCCCCGAGTGCTTGAGCTGTGAGGTCCCACTGTTGACGTTTTACTGGCAGGACTTGGTTGTCATTAAAAGAACACTGGTCTGGCAGATGGAACCCACTATTGTTACTGGACTTTTAAGTGGGCGGTATTGCTGCCTCGCACTCTGCCACTGTCCACAGTTGTCAAAGTTTAGTTCTTTTTTCAAGTGCTTAACTGAAGACCATTTGTGTTGCACACACAAAAAGGGCTTCACCTTGGATGTAAATGTCACCCAGGAAACCATGGAGACTGCATTTGCATGTCGATGCAATAACCAGGCAACCACGAGTAGCTTAGTTATCATCCGCCATCATTCTGCTCAGAGCACAGCTGGTGTAGAGAGCAAGAATGGGACAATCCAATTTGAAATAGGGACGAGTTATTCTACTGGTGCAGTTAATAGTGGTTTTACAGTGGTGTACAGTGGTGGTCATATTTATTCAGCTGTATTGTGTGTGTATATATGTGTGCATGTGTGTAAGAGTGTGTGCACACCTCTATGTGTGTGAGAGAAAGAGTGATAAAGAAAAAAGTGGGAAGAAGGAGATTGTGAGCGAAGGCAGAGACAACCTGGAGCACATGAAGTAAAGTAGATAAAGTAGGTGAAGTAACTCGTCACCTGAAATCGCAAGCAGCATTTTCCTCCTGGCTCCAAATGTAGTGATGCCCAACTCCTTCAGGTCGTGGTCAGTCAGAGTGAGAAACGTCTGCAGATCAATCTAAAGGAGAGAAAGACAGATGGAGAGACAGAGAGAGATAAAGAGTTTTTTTGTCTTCCATTCTGTTGTACTGTAAGTTCTTCACACTTGATAGCAATATTGTAACTAGTATGCCAATAAAGCATATTTGAATTTCACTTTTGAGAGAGGGAGAGAGAGAAAGAAAGAGAGAGAGAGAAGTAGGAAGAGGTAGAGTTATATTTCGTATTGTACATATTTTTGACAATTTTGTTCTCTAAATCAAAAATTGACTGCCTATTAGCAGTGGGCAAACTATGTATAACAGCCTTTAAAAAAATAAAAACACTTCCCGCAAATGATTCAATTTCCTGTAGCAAGTCCCCATCACTCATCTCGGCTGGATTTTTTGAGTGGCAGATGCTGACATTTCAAAAACGCAACCCAAAGTTTCATGTCAATCCCAGTCTATTTCAAGCAACTCAGCGATTGGAGTTGAATTACCGAACTGGAACAAAGTTCCAATGTTCACAATTTCCCCTAAAGTTCAACATCCAAATCAATTGTGAAACTGTCAGACCTTACATGAACTCTCAACATCACGGCTGGAGTCGCTGCATAGTCTCCAGTATTAGGGGAATAGAGCTTGCAGGCAGACTCTGCTTTTGCAATAACATTGCACAGTTGTGGATGTTCACATTCCCTTGGTGAAAAAATAATAAACTTTCTGATTTGTCCACAAATGACCAGAGGCAATAAAATCCTTTATGAGGAATTATTCTCAATTAAATTCTCCTTTTGCCAACTTAAAGAGGCAACACAAACATTTATGAGGAATTAATCTGACTTAATTGTACTTTCGCCAACTTAAAGAGAAGGCACCTCACAGTACCCACTGTGACACACCATGTGGCACTAATATATTATAAGACACACAGGATATTGAAAGATGGAAGTAGATGTTTATGAAGATGTTTAAATGGTCTGCTTTGGGAATGCAAACATATTTGTTATGCTAATAAAGCCCACTTGAATTTAATTGAATTGGAAGTAAATGACAACATTATGTACTCATGCAATGCAGGGGCTGCCTGTATGTACTGTATGTATCACAACTGCGTCAGATGTTTGAGGGTGTTAGGAGACCTTTAGGGTGATGTTTGAGGGTGTCAGGAGACCTTTAGGGTGATGTTTGAGGGTGTTAGGAGACCTTTAGGGTGATGTTTGGGACTCCTACACAAGTCACTCATTCATTCCTGAATGTGATGCTTCAGTGGTGCAGGATGATGGATGTGATCTGATCAACCCTAACCAACCCTTGCTCCCAACAGGGACAGGAAGGTGTTGTAACCAGGTCCATCTGTCTGTTCATCCTGTGTGTGTAGGTGTGGGTTTGTGTCCACACACATACTGAACTTAAAATGTATTGGACCGGTACTTCAAATGTTCAGCCAACATTGTGTCAACACCTCTCAGTCCTCCAACATTAGCCTCCAGAATAGGATGCTGAAATATGGTTTCCCTTCCTTTAACATTTTTTTTTCCATTATTATTTGCAAACAGAAAATGTGACATTAATTGCATGTGACAAATATGAAGTACCAAGCATGAGGGCCAAAGACACACAATACACATAGTATCAAACAGCAACAGAAAGAGAGGAAGGCACTGACATATCTATTCTAGTAGCTCCTGCATGTGTGTGTGCCCACACTAGTGTGTATGTGTGTGTGTGTGTGTGTGCATGTGTGTGTGTGT